>NC_060126.1:360630228-360934895 GCF_021461395.2 Schistocerca americana
CGATCGTTTTTTTTTTAATTTTTATTTCTTTTTTTACTGACAACGAATGTTGGCTAAAATATTCCAAGTTTTTCCGCTCTAATGTTTTAATCATATGTTCACCTGAATATCCACAGCTTCAGGTTCTTAGTGCCACGAAACCGGTAATGATCCAGTAATAAAGGACTTAGTACAGTTGAAGCGGTTATTGATACCCAAGATGAATACCAATAGCTGTGGGTAACCACCTTCTAGGTTGTCTACATCACATAACATTTCAAGCCATTTTTGAGCGTCTGTATAATCGTGGGTCCTTTCAGACAGACGATGGTGCAGGGAGCCGGCAGACTGTGCGTACACCAGATTTAAAGGACGGGGTTCTACAGGACATTGAGACGAACTCTTAATACAAGTCCCAGGCATTTGCCCCGCCAAATTGGTATAAGCCAAAGTACGATTGTGTGTATCCTGCATGACGATCGTTGCTATATCTTTCACCTGCAGTCCCATGAAGGCCATTTTGAACATCTGTTGTGACGTGGATGCGATAGCTCTGTACTGTTTTCTGCGTCAATATGTTGTCGTTGCACGCCAACTGTTTCTGGAAACATTTTCGTGGGACTTTTTTCCTCCAGTTCCAGTGAGGAATCCGTCCCTGCAGTTTGTCGGTTTTATTAATGTTCTCCCTGTATATGGAACACAATGTCTGGAAAACTTGAAACGAGTCCGTTTGCTGACTCTAATTACTTAAAGGAAATTATAAGTCAACGATACATTAGATTATGAAATATCTGACGGGGTGAATTGCAATATCTGCCACGATACTTTTTGAAAATTTTACGAAAAATGAGAAAAACGTTTAAGTTCTGAACTGTTTTACATACACAGTTCAAATTTAATGAATTAATTGCTAGCCTTGAACTCTATAAGTATCCAGAATATTTAGAGATTTAAAACCGTTGTTGCCGAAATTTTGTGCATTTTATTTGCACGTTGTCAGTTTTGAAAGTTATACTGAAAGGAACAGTAAAAATAGTGTTGTAGTATTTTGTTCAGCAAGTGCAACTTTCGTAATTATTAGCATAATGCTTTACTTTCCTCTAAAACGCAATACATCGTAAATATACATCTCGCGAAGTGTAGTAACTAACAAAAGTGTTATTTTGCGCAGACCAGCAGCAGCATCCAATCTGCTGGCGATGTGGTTTGAAAATTCAAATATCACACTAAGTGAATATGGGTAAAAGCCCGAAACGCGTGTTAGCTTCAATAAAAATGCACCCCGAATTGGCAGGTCCTTAAAGCCAGGGAAAAGGATAAATCTTTACTGCTGAACGTAGTTGCTATTCAAGAGGCCATCCCACATAAGCAAACCAGCTTTCGTCTTTATCTGCGACTACTCGTATTTTAGATGCTTGGGCTACGTAAAGCTGTGCTTTTTTTTAAAAAAAAAAAAACTCGGTATAGTAGTCACAAAGTCGAGCCGCGCACGGCTACTTTCATGCCTTGCAGCAAAGAATTCGCTGCAGAAATTACCTTTAACTGTGATCTTGCAGTCCAAAAGTGTATGCATTGCCTAAAAATATGAGTTGATAAAGTACACACACGGCAAATAACGATATAATAAAAACGGTTCTATTCTAACGTCTGTAATTGATGAAGACGACGGAGAATTATCTTGAATAATGTTTATCCAAGAAAAGACACCTCAAATAAACGGGAAATGATCCTAAGATTCAAATGGCTCTAAGCACTATGGGACTTAACATCTGAGGTCACCAGTCCTCTAGACTTAGAACTACTTAAACCCAACTAACCTAAGGACATCACACATATCCATGCCCGAGGCAGGACTCGAACCTGCGAGCGTAGCAGCAGCGCGGTTCCGGACTAAAGGGCCTAGCACCTCTGGGCCACAGCGGCCGGCTGATCCTAAGAGATTAAATTAAAAGACAGACAGAAAGTACCCTTATCAAATGCACGTTGAGAGCGATACGAGAATGGTAGCAAAATTCCCATACTAAATAGTCATCATTATTTCGTGATCACAATACACGAAAGATTCGCCAGCTCAAAATGATTCAGAATTCAACAAGACGATTCGCAAATTAACAGAAGCGACACGAAGAATAGTAACTCATACCGTGTCTCTTCTCAGTTCCGTAAATCAAGTACCAAAAGCTACAGCCCTACTCTAGAGCACATCCAAACTTCTAGAAATATAAGTCAGTTCGGAAGTTAAAGTACGGTAGCAGTTCACCACCCACAATCCATCATCCCCACAGTCGAATACCACTCGTTACCACAGGCAGATCTGTATCCTTCCAGAACCCTAGTGAAAGTACAGAACCGCTCCCTTGAGCTCTTCACTCGAGAAGTCCCGGTCTCCACTCGACTCCAGCAGTGTTCTGCCACTGTTCGGCTCTCAATGGCTGAAGGCCGTCCCCACCAAAAACACATCGTTCTCAAACTCTACAGACATATTTTGTCCCCCTTGACCACTTCCCGCACTAAACTAATATATTATACCAATATTTGAATAAAATAAATGTTATAAACATTCGATTACTTTCAGACCATTTACAATAAATATAAGTAATACTTGGTTCATAGATGAACACGCCAGCATTCTTGCGCAAGTGCGCTCACATTAAATAACAACGAACTGTAATTAAATATAGTTCAAAAAATTATTTGGGCTTGCTTATCAGAAGTGCCTTTTGGCATTCTTTTACAAAGATGGTGTTCGCTATCACACGTGATTGACCACTTTTAAATAAGCACAGTTGTTTAATAGCACTTGCAATCAAAATTTAAATAAAGCTACTGTCAAACTAATAAACTGTTCATTAAATAAAAACAAAATTATGACGAAATGTGAGGTATTCATGCTGCATTCATTTTCTGTGTAAATGTGAAGAGTAAGATTTTCTGGCAAACACTTGCATAATGGGAAAGGTATAAAAGACGTAGTAAATCAATAAACAAAATAGATGCAGATACGCGGGTTCAGAGATGGTAGCTACAGTGCAATGCTGTCATCTGAAACAACGTTTGTTGAAATCGCATGATGTAATTAAAAGTTGTTAATTCAGAGCGTCACTGTGAAAATGTTTATTTCCTAAGAGATATTAAATTCTGTAGTTTTAAAGATACTGGGAAACTGTTGTGTCACTGGATGCGCCGCATTTTTCATAGATCGAAAATGTATTCACATTTGCATTAATATTTGATGTGAGTTATTGTTAGTTTAAAAGAGCTGCAACTTGGTCATCTTTAAGACCGTCTGGCACTCCGCCATTTCCTGGAGCACATTCTACAAAAAGGTAATGCGAGCGTCAGCCGTCCAGATTCCCAGCTCTGGGATTTACCAGTTTTCAGCGAAGCACCTTTTGTCTCTGGGCCTGAGCTGGCCTGGGGCGGAAGCTAGCTTTCAGTCTTGCATTAAAATCACCTCACCTCGTAGCAATTCCAGGCGTCCGATTAGCTCACGTAGGTACGCGTAACGTTACAACTGGTTTAGATTTATGATCGCATTCCGGCATTGCAGGTGGCTTGTGGCCAAATCATCTTGTAGAACAATAGTAAGTTGACTAATAGGCTTTTTTATGGTTCAAATGGCTCGGAGCACTATGGGACTTAACATCTGTGGTCATCAGTCCCATAGAACGTAGAACTACTTAAACCTAACTAACCTAAGGACATCACACACATCCATGCCCGAGGCAGGATTCGAACCCGCGACCGTAACGGTCACGCGGTTCCAGACTGAAGCGCCTAGAACCGCACGGCCACACCTGCCGGCTGGCTTTTTATGAATCGTCCTTCTGCATTCATGTGGCTGTCGAAGTTTCTCCCTCGCTTCACTTGGGCTACGTCTAGCTCTCCCTCTTGGCTGTCAGCGCACTCAGTACTCGTAACTAAAACACTCAAAAGACTGACTGACGCTTGCTCTAACACCCTAGAGGCAAGGCAGCGAGACTGGACCCGGCGTGAAGCATTATAATAGGTGCATATATGTTGCAGGTTTTGAACGGACAAAAAGGAAATAGTTCTTTTCACGTTGCAGGATTTGAAATTCACTGTAATATTCTAAGCCTTACGTTACTGCATGTGGTTGATTAACACAAGATTACTTTTCAGCACGTGGTAGAGATTGATATTAATAACCGGATGGGATGCACAACACAGTATGAACGACATAGAAAGTGACAGGTTTTGAAACTCATCACCAAATTTCTCGTCCGCCCCCGGTAGCTGAATGGTCAGCGTGACTGATTGTCAATCGTCTGGGCCCGGGTTCGATTCCCGACTGGGTCCAGTCAGGGACTGGATGTTGTGCTGTCCTCATCACCATCATCCTATCATCCTCATCGACTGCAGGTCGCCGAAGTGGCGTCAGATTGAAAGACCGGCACCCGGCGTTCGGTCGGCCCAACGGGGGGCCCTAGCCATACGATTAAAAATAACCCTCATTTCTTGTCAACATTACAATAGCAGTAATGGTTCTTTAAGTTATCTACATCTTCAACGGACGCCTGAATACTGATCTACATTTTCAAAGAGCCTCAGATATGGACATGGTTGGTGGTTGGGTCGCAAGGAATTGCTTTGATCATATTGTACTATAGAAATGTTAGTTAAGCGTGGCTCAAATGAAATTGCATCTGCTCGGCAGTGGATGATCAATCACTGATCTGTCGTCCACACATGAGTTGAAGACATGCGACTAATTGAATTAACAGAACGAAGCTAAGTGAAACCCGCGCTTCCATACGTTCCGTGAAGCTTAACAAACTCAGCTAGGGCCGAGGGTCCTATACGGTGTGATGCCACGCTTAACGTCCGCCATCGCAGGGTGGAGACAGCGTCAGCACCCATCGGCCTCTGCTTCCAGGCCCCAAAAGTCGCGCCACTCGGGATCGGTCACCAGCATTGAGGAACCTCAAGTTTTGCTAGGAGCTTTCCAACAGAATTTATTTTTCGTACTGCCCATCTCAGTTTGATATATCCTCTCGCAAGAAAAATGTGTAGCTTGCTTTGCCTATTCTTCCAACCACCGGTACAGCATTGAGTTGAGAAAAACGAGAAGTTTCTGTTCCCTTTGCACATGAAGTTTAGTGTTTAACCAATCAGATTTCACCACCCCAGAGTGGAAAATTTCGCTGTTTATCGAAATATGTACCGCCTGTCGGAGCTGCTGAAGTGTCGTAAGGGTTTCAAGACGTGCAGCGATACGTCGACCGAGAGCATCCCAGACGTGATCAGTGGGGTTTATGTCTGGAGAACAGACAGGCCACTTAATTCGCCTGATATCTTCTGTTTCAAGGTACTCCTCCACGATGGCAGCTCGGTCGGGTCGCTCGTTGTCATCCATCAGGAGGAAGGTGGGACCCACTGCACCCCTGAAAAGGCGGACATACTGGTGCAAAATGACGTCCCGATACACCTGACCTGTTGCAGTTCCTCTGTCAAAGATATGCAGGGGTGTACTTGCACCAATCCTAATCCCACCCCACACATCAAACCACGACCTCCATACAGGTCCCTTTCAAGGACATTAAGGGGTTGGTATCTGGTTCCTGGTTCACGCCAGATGAAAACCCAGCGAGAATTAATGTTCAGACTACACTTGGACTCGTCCGTGAATATAACCGGGGACCACTGTTCCAATGACCGTGTACTGTATTCTTGACACCACGCTTTAAGGACTCTCCTATGACCAGGGGTCAGTGGAATGCCCCTTGCAGGTCTCCGAGCGAATAAACCATGTCTGTTCAGTCGTCTGTAGACTGTCTGTCTGGAGACAACTGTTCCAGTGGCTGCGGTAAGGTCCCAAGCAAGGCTACCCGCAGTACGTACTCCGTGGCCGTCTGCGGGCTCTGATGGTGAGATATCAGTCTTCCTGTGGTGTTGTACACTGCCGACGTCGCGTACTGCAGCACGTTTCCTGTCTGCGGGAATCGATGCCATAATCTTGACAACACACTTTGCACATGGAGTGCCGGTGCTACGACCTGCTGTGTTTGACCAGCCTCCAGTCGCCCTAGTGTTCTACACCTCATAACGTCATCGATACGTGTTCTTTGAGCCATTTTCAACACACAGTCATCATCAGCACGTCTGAAAACGTCTGCAAACTTACTCCCTGCACCGTACTCTGACATACACCAACACACCTCTGCATATGTGGACTGCTGCCAGCGCCACCGTGCGACAACCGCAGGTCAAATGCACCGCATGGTCACACCCCGAGGGGATTTAAAACCGCCAATCGCCAACCATATATCAGCATTATCATTAATTTATGAGCATGAGTGTATTTTGTGAGCAATGTCTTGCCACATGGCGGTTGCATACGGAGGCGTGGCTAATGACTGATCAGCTCAGAGAACACTTTGAAGAATATTTCCAGATGAATCTCTTTGCGATAACAAGGGCCTCGTTTCCTGCACTTCCAGTCATCGCGTGAACAAGCAAGCATCTCCCCAAAGAAGAGACAACTCTCAGATAACCACTGCTGGGGCGCTAACAAGTCGCGCCGGCTGTACGGTTTTAAATGGTTTTCTCCCAGGCAGACAAGACGGGAAGGTGTGTCGCACCATAGAGTCTCGTGCCGCCATGGCACCAGTCAGCCAACACACCGCGAAGAGACGAAGGATTTCTGAAGGACCAATCCCTGCAACGCTGCTGGCGTAAACATAGCTCAAACGAAGGCCGCAATACAAAGAACCCACAATCAGTAACCCACAGATTACAGATTCTTAATTAATAGAATTCAGTTATCAGTAACAAAGATCTATTTTTTAATTACCGTTCAACGTGTTACGGAG
The DNA here is from genome assembly GCF_021461395.2 of Schistocerca americana. Taxonomy (NCBI): domain Eukaryota; kingdom Metazoa; phylum Arthropoda; class Insecta; order Orthoptera; family Acrididae; genus Schistocerca; species Schistocerca americana. The sequence goes on from NC_060126.1 coordinate 360,637,041, forward strand.
CTACAACGTCATTTTCAAGGACTGTGTGGCTGCAATGCGCGTTACACCTGATTCAGTTTTTCAGAATGCACGTGTTAGATTTAACAAGATAAATTATCCCTCAGGTGAGATTGCTGAGAGAAAGCTAGATAGAACAATGACTAACAATTTAAAAACCGAAAACTAATCAGTAATCAATAACCAACAATAATGATGAAAATAACTCACTGCCAAGGCAACAAAATCAAATTCCCAGAACAACGAGAAACACACAAGAGTGAGTACAATGCCTCATTAACAGCACTCGGAGACAATTCAGAAAACGTAAACATCTCACACTAGAGTGCGCTAGCGCTAACTCCAACACGCCCTCTGCAAACGCAATCTGTTTCGAACACGAAGCACCGCAATGACGTCAACACAACGCAACGCAGGTCAGAACAAATGGGTGGAATCGAACACTTTCGTTGACTCGCGAAATCCACATGTGTATCGCTGCAGTGTCACAAGCGACGTCTGTGTGTGTGTTTGTGTGTGTTCAAAAAAAATGGTTCAAATGGCTCTGAGCACTATGGGACTCAACTGCTGAGGTCATTAGTCCCCTAGAACTTAGAACTAGTTAAACCTAACTAACCTAAGGACATCACAAACATCCATGCCCGAGGCAGGATTCGAACCTGCGACCGTAGCGGTCTTGCGGTTCCAGACTGCAGCGCCTTTAACCGCACGGCCACTTCGGCCGGCGTTTGTGTGTGTGTGTGTGTGTGGGTGTGTGTGTGAGTGTGGAAGAGAGAGAGAGAGAGAGAGAGGGAAGGAGAGAGAGGGAGGGAGAATGGGGGGAGGGGGTTGCGGTGGGGGTGGGTAAGGGAGACTGGAGAGTAGTTAGAGCAGGAGCAAACCGCATGCGGCTGACGCCTGCACAAAGCCCACCTTCCGCCATTGATACGCTAATTCCGTTGTCACACGCGGCTGTCTTCCGCCCTGTTGCTTCCCACAGATCGCCATCGCAGTAAGTCAAACCAGCCCCCCAACCGTCTTGCCACCTCCGAGGAACAGTTTGCCGGTCAGTAAGGTGAACACAGCTTACGTGCGGATTCACGTTGCTGATACTAACGAACTGCTGTAACATACGAGGGGCGTTTGAAAAGTCGGTGCAAAGTCCGGGAGATGGCACCACAGGCGCGTATGGAGGTCATGTTTATTTAGTAACGTCTTTGGAAGGAACGAACACCAAGTTTCAACCAAATTTGGTCTATTTCTTTGTGTTTGACATTCGTGTGAATCAAGGAAGTCGAGTGATTGTCAAAAAATTGACGAAAAAGAATTTTGTGTGGTGATTAAACATTACTTTATGAAAGGCAAAACGCCTCAGGAGACTAAAGAGAAGCTTGATAAACATCATGGTGACTCTGCACCTTCGATTAGAACAGTTTATAAGTGGTTTCAAAATTTTCGGAGTAGCCATATGGGCACAAGTGATGCTGAACGTTCTGGACACCCTGTGGAGGTTACGACTCCAGAAATGATTGATAAAATACTTGATATGGTGATGGAGATTGCTAGTGCTGTGAGCGTATCGAATGAACGGGTACATAATATTTTGCATAAACATTTGGACATGAGAAAGCTATCCGCAAGATGGGTTCTGCGACTGCTCACGCTTGACCAAAAACGGAATCGTGTGAAGTGTTGTAAGGATGGTTTGCAGCTGTTCTGAAAGAATCCACAGGACTTTAAGCCTCGTTTCGTCACCGTGGATGAAACATGGATACATTACTATACTCCTGAGACCAAACAACAATCTAAACAATGGGTTATCAAGGGGGAATCTGCACCAAAAAAGGCGAAGACCATTTCTTCGGCCGGAAAGGTTATGGCAACTGTCTTTTGGCATTCACAAGGAATAATCCTCATCGACTATCTGGAAAAGGGTAAAACTATTGCGGTGAATAATATTCATAGTTATTGGACCGTTTGAAAACCGAGCTGCAAGAAAAACGCCGGCGATTAGACCACGAAAAGGTCCTTTTCCATCACGACAGTGCACCTCAAATTAGAACAGCGTTGGACGAAGTGTATAAGTCTAAAAGAAGACTACATTGAAAAATAAATTTACCCCAAACACGTAAGTAGTTTTTATTTTTGCACGGAATTTTCAAACGCCCCTCGTATAGCTAAATCAAATAGATGTCTCTAGAATCAGATCAGAAAAACCACAGTAAAGGGAAGGTAACAAGGAGTATCACTTAACGTTCAGCCGACGATGAGGTCATTAAAGTTGCGGGAAGGAATCAGACCTGCCTTTTTCAAGGAAACCCGTCCGATAGTTATGCGATTTAGAGAAATCACCAAAACAATAAATCTGGATAGCCTGACGGCGATTTCAACGGTAGTTCTCCCAAATGCTGGTCTAGTGTATGTTTTTTTAAAGAATAGCTAATCTGGATCCCGATCACAATTGCAGGATACTATCTAACGGCTTCCAGGGGCGACAAAAATACGATTTCCTCGGTTTCGTATAATTATCGACTGAAATTTAAAAATGTAAGTGCTTTCGTACGCTGAGGGACAAAAGTCGTGGGACAGCGATATGCCCATATACAGATGGCGGTAGTAATGGCTCTGAGCACTATGGGACTTAACATCTATGGTCATCAGTCCCCTAGAACTTAGAACTACGTAAACCTAACTAACCTAAGGACAGCACACAACACCCAGCCATCACGAGGCAGAGAAAATCCCTGACCCCGCCGGGAATCGAACCTGGAAACCCGGGCGTGTGAAGCGAGAACGCTACCGCACGACCACGAGATGCGGGCATGGCGGTAGTATCTTGTACACAAAGTATACAAGGGCAGTGCATTACTGAGTTATCGTTTGTACTGAGGTGATTAACCTGAAAAGTTTCCGACGTGATTACGGCCGCACGACGCGGAATGATAGTTGAAGCTAGGAGCTTGGTACATCCATTTCTGAAACTGTTTGTGAATCCAATATTGCGAGATTCACAGTGTGGGAAGTGTGCCGAGAATTATGAATTTCAGGCGTTACCTGTCACCATGGACAACGCAGTGGCCGAAGACCAACACTTAAAGACCGAGAGCAGCAGCGTTTACGTAGAGTTGTCATTGCAAACACATAGCAACACTGCGTGAAATAATTGCTGTAATTAGGGTGGCACGTACGATGATCGTATCCTTTAGGACAATGCGGCGAAATTTGGCGTTGCAAAAATGGAAATCTCGTGTTAATGAGCTATGACGGCAGACGACCGACGCGGGTGCCTTAACTAGGAACACGACATAACCTGCAGCGCCTCTCCTGGACTCATGACCACAACGGTTGGACGCTAGACGACTGGAAAACCGTGGCCTGGTCAGATGAGTCCCGTTCTCAGCTGGTAAGAGCTGATGGTAGTGTCTGAGTGTGGCGCAGACCCCAAAGAAGCCATTGGCCCAAATTGTCAAGAAAGCACAGTACAAGCTCTGTAATGGGATGGCTGTGTTTACATGAAATGTACTGGTTCCTCTGCTCCATCTGAACTGATCATTGACTGGAAATGGTTATGTTTGGCCACTTGGAGACCATTTTCAGGTATTCTTCGACTTCATGTACACAAAGATGTCACCTAGCCAGAACTGTTCGTAATTGTATTCAAGAAAATTCCGGACAGTTCGAGCGAATGGTATGACAACCTAGATCGCTCGACATGAATCCCACCGAATATTTATGGAACATAATCGAAAGGTCAGTTCGTGCACAACATTCTGCACCGGCAATGCTTTCACAATTAAGGATGGCTATAGAGGCACCATAGCTCGAAATTTCTGCAGGGAACTTCCAACGATTTATTGAATCCGTACAACGTCGAGTTGCTACACTATGCCAGGCAAAAGGGAGTCTGACACGATATTAGTAGGTACTCCAACACTTTTTTCACGTCAGTGTTATCTACTCATAACGAGCTAAACTCCTATGTTAAGAAGTTTTGCTCAATAAGTAAAGTATTCAAGTTAGAAACTGTGTGTACGGCCTGAGGCAGCGTTACTCACGGCGCGCAAATTACCCAGAATGTACTCATCCCGTATTTGAGAATGAAAGCACACACCGACTTCCAATAAACTTTACAAGTAGCCTTCCCCTTCGACCCAAATGATGATGGGAAAAAAGATTATCTTTACCTGTATTTTCGCTGTTCATGCAGTAGAACGGCAACATCAGACATGTCGTTTTAATTTATTACTTCTTTGTATTGTACTGTATTGTATGTTAACCGGGGACCTAGAAACGACGGACAAGCTCCGTCCACGCAGCAGCAGCAGTGGTCCACAACCCCACGACGACTACCGCAGTCTACTTCACCTTTCCGCCGCCCCACACCGAACCCAGGGTTATTGTGCGGTTCGGCCGCCGGTGGACGCCCCCTCCCCCCTCCCCCCCAGGGAACGTCTCACACCAGACGGGTGTAACCCCTATGTTTGCGTGGTAGAGTAATGGTGGTGTACCCGTACGTGGAGAACTTGTTTGCGCAGCAATCGCCGATATAGTGTAACTGAGGCGGAATAAGGGGAACCTCCCCGCATTCGCCGAGGCAGATGGAAAATCGCCTAAAAACCATCCACAGGCTGGCCGGTGCACCGGACCTCGACACAAATCCGCCGGGCGGATTCGTGCAGGGGACCAGGCGCTCCTTCCCGCCCGGAAAGCCGTGTGGTAGCCCGCACGGCCAACCGGTCGGGGTATTACTTCTTTACTGCGAAGAATTTTGTAGACAGTGTCCACGTATAGCAGTGAATATACCTGCAAAATTGTGTGATGGCACGACACATAGCCCAGAAGTACGACATTTTATACATGGGAGTTCGATTAGTTACACGATCGGGGGTCGGAGTTTACTGGATACCAAACTAAAGGAGGAGAGTTAGCTTAAAAATTCCAGCTAGATGAGCGTACCGTGTGACTAATTGTACTACACGTAAGGCATCTTTCCCGCGTAAATTGTAATGGAGTAATTATTCTATGCCAATGTTAATCTGGAGAGTACTATTACGTGCTTCATTCGCGTTGCAGTGGATCGTGAGCATAAGCCGGATTTTCGAAAAGCATTCCGAACTGCACAGGAACTCGGATACTCTGTTGAATGTGTTGTAAACAGCGAACCAGTTAGCGTGTCGCGAATACTCATACCGTTTTTACAATGTGGAAACCACAAACACAAACAAAAAATTCGCTAATGTCAAATTGCATTGACATATCAAATGCGCTACAGAAGACAGGCGACGACAAGAATGACAAGAATGTGTTGTCAAGCAAAATTGATGGAAATTCGTCGATGACGTGATTGCAGGGAAAGAAAAACAAGAAACTGTGCTTCGATCAAGGCAGAATCTTCAAAATCTATTCAGTGGATATGCAATTTGTTTACAGCTGTGGGTGCGATCCGACTCTATAGTGGCACTCTTATTCACAATGTTACCCCTTTAGCAAATAGAGTGACGACTGTGATCTGATTGTTGCCGTTAAAGAGGGTAAAAGTAATGAAAATGTCACTGGGTGGTAAACAAGTCGAGGTTTTTGCAACTACAGCGCAGAAACCTATATATTTAAGACATCACCAGAGTTTATCTGAATACGGAAAATCAGAATGTCGGCCATGAACCATCGTGAAGGGAATGAATCAGCATCAGCACGACCTGAACACGAGATATCATTCGATAGATCCCAGTTTTAAGGATGGATTTTGTAGGCTTAAGGCTGGTGTGTGTAGCTTTGCGACGACAACTTTGTAATAGTAATCGACAGATATGCCTCCCAAAGTCGAGAGTACCCCAACCTGTTTTATTGTCAATAACATTGTGCCACTCTGGTATCACATGAGGAAAGTAATAGCTGGCTTGAGGAAGTACTGATAGGGGGAAATGGACTGCACTGAAACGATGATAAACAGTATTGTTTCCGAGGAAACTGGAGTGTTCGACTTTTGCCTTTACAGTCTTACCTACACACATTCGAATTATTTATATGTGACATATCTTTACAAGATTGTCAAGGACGCTTCTGGCGCCAGTTGTACGTTAAACGTAGGCGATGTACAGTATGTTAAGTAAGAGAATGGTCGGCGTTACATTCTGAGGGTAAAAGATATTGCCTTAGTGCTTTTACAACCCAACAGAGGGACCCTTTGTCCTTCATACATTGTGCATAAAGCATCAGTTTACTTTGAATTCTTGACTGAGGTACACAACAAGAGACATGAGTGCTGCACCTGTCGCGTTTATCAACTATGTTTAATTATGACTGCCAAAAGTTAGTTCATTGACAAAAGTGACTAGTGGATATTGCGGGAGAACAATGATCCAAAGCACCACAGCAGGCTTCGCAGTGACTGGAAAAAGGAGCAAAGTGTGTAGGTACTGTACTGGCCGTCACAGTCGCCTAATACTACAGATAATGTATGGTCTTACATCAAAAAGAAGTTGCAAGGGAAAAAGATCTTTACTTTGAAACAGTTGTAAAGCAGGTTTGACGCCTTTGGAGGTATCTTCCATGTAAATACTCGGAAAACTTGATTTCAAGCATGCTTCTGAGACAACAAGCAATTATCGACACTGCGAGTGGCAGGACGTATTATAAATAGTAAATTCATTTTCCTTTTATTTATATATGATGCGTGTACTTCTTTTAATTTGTTTTCAAATACATTTCTGTAATAATTAACTCGACCACAATCTTACTTAAAAGACTGTATGTTACCGCTCCAGTAGTCGGATATTGGAAGTTATGTGAGTGTAATCAGATTGCAGCAAGCAGTGGCCAGTTACGACAGAATTTTAACACTTTAATCCTGTTTTACGGACTGATGAAAAGCTGGCGAATCTAATCATAAAATATTTCTTTAAGCTAGCGATGCAGCGAGTTGATCCTGGTCCGCCGAATAACCTTCCCCGACAGTAGTGCTATTAAATCCTTACCGGACGTTCCCCTTACGCCTTCTACCTACTGGGAATGGGGAGACAGGTAACAGCTCTATGAAACTGCGGAGAAATATGGATGCCTGAACGTGTGGTGCATCATCTTAATTTACGCCAATTAGGAAGGAAGAGCAGACTGGACGATCTGAACTTGGACAGAAATGATCACGACCGTCGGGTGGAAGTTACTTAACTCTGCTGTAACTAGATTACTAAGAGCACTGCAGTACGAGTTTCGCAAGAAGAAACAAGAGGAATGTCGATGCAGAAGTTACAGGGCACCGAACGGGGTGGCGCAATGATTAGCACAATCGACTCGCAAGCGGGAAGACGACGGTTCAAAAGCGCGTCCGGTCATCCAAACTTATGCTTTCCATGACTTCCCTAAACCGCTTAAGGCAAACACCGGAATAGTTCCTTGGAAAGAGCACGGCCGCTTTCCTTCTCCATTCTTCCCTAATCAGAGTTTTTGCACCGTCTCTAATGACCTCGTTGTCGACGGGACGTTAAATATCAATCTCCTCCTTCTCGAAATATGGAGCAGTGTACCTGATAACCAAAACAGGTCAAGATCAAAGAGGTTTGGAGCGCCCCGCACAATAAGAACAGCCGCCTCGTGGAGTTCAACAATTCGGATAGAAATGATGATGAGTCAGCATGGGACACCAAGGAGTAGGCTAACTTCTGGCTTTACGTGTTAATTTCCAGTCCACGGTTCTTAAAACGAACGTAAGAAAAGTTAGGCATAGGAAGCCAAATAGTAACACGAAGGCCAAAGTCTTGCCGAGTCGCGCAGGTTGTTAGGCAGTAGTTTAGTGTAGAGATTATCACAGATTGTCCACCCCGACAGCTAAGCGGTCAGTGTGACGGATTGCCATCCTACGGACCCGGATACGATTCCCGGCTGAGTCGGAGATTTTCTCCGCCCATGGACTGGGTGTTGTGTTTTCTTCATCATCATTTCATCCCCATCCGGCGTGCAGGTTGCCCAATGTGGCGTCGAATGTAATAAGACCTGCACAAAGGCGGCCGGACCTGCCCCGCAAGGGGCCTTCCGGCCAATGTCGCCAAACGCTCATTTCATTTACATCATAGATTGCCAGTAGTCTTGACCAATACCAAGGTTGCCGATTACCACTGTACCTGAATAGAGATGGAGGGTCAAGTGGTGATAAGTTTTTCTTTCATTTCTACTTCACTCTTCTTACTTTTTTTAAACTTATGGATTTTTCTATTAACAAGACTGAAGAAATTATCTGTAGATGATTAATATTATGTTTTCAATGTCATATTGAAAGGAATGTGAAATGCATAATATATAACGGCCCACATTAGAATCACAAGACTGTGGAGTCTTTGCAAGAGCAATATGTACATATAAAAGAGCACATAGAGAGTTGGCATTAGTATCAAGGACTAAGATGGATGGATGGATGGAGAGGGTTTTGTGGACGCACGACGGCAAGGTCTTCAGCGCCCGCTCAGTAACAGATTGAGACGGGTGTCAAGAAAAGACTCAGAACAGTAAGATAAAACAAAACATAAAATACAGAGAAGGTGTGGATGGCAGCAGGGGCGAACATTCGTGACTCTACAAGTGAAAACATGAAAAGTGAATTGTTACTGATGTCATTTAGGTAAGCAAAATGTAAAAACTGAACAAGTAAACAGTTCTCATTGTGCGGGAGATAACAATGTGCTATTGATAGAATGGTAGAGAGAGATAGAGATAGAGAGCGAGAGGGGGGATATAGGATGTAAGAGGTCATTTATATTGGTGTGCAAAACTTAAGGTCGAAAGTAACTTCCGCATAGTGTATCACTACCAAGTAACATAGCTGGAAGAAACTTGGACAATACATAGAAATAATTGCTGCAATATAGTATAGAAGACAGTTGAAATAGACATGCAATGGAACGAACAGAAATGACACTTTTATTCAAAGGCAACAATTTCATTGAACTCACCGCTATTTATGATGGTCTCCTGGACGTTGCAACAGAGTATGTAATCACCACGATCGCAAATGCATCCTCTGCGAAGTGCCTCCATGATGGTCACAAGTTTGGTAAGGAGTTACTGTGACAAGCGCGGCTGGCAAAGCTGGATGGTCGTTGATGTATGTAGGTGTGCTGCAGTAGATCTCCTCAGAATGGCCCACATGTGCTCCATGGGGAGTAAGTCGGGGAAACGGGGACGCTAGTCCATTCGCCGAAAATCCTGGAACCACCTGCGAATGAACTGTTCGACTCGATCGCACATTGTCATCCACAAAAATGAAGTCAGGACTAACTCCACTCTTGGAAAGGTGCACATCGAGAAGGTGTACAGTGTCAAAATAGTATTGACCGGTAAGTGTGTTGTGCTCTAAGATTTGGAGGTCAGTACTTCCATGCAAGATTACGTCTACCCACACCGTAACACCAGGGCTACCAAACCAATCATAGCTGACAATGGTGGACTCACCTTCATGTGGTGAGAGGTGATGACACGTAATGCACCCACAAACATGGTCGAACATGATAATTGTGGTGGAGGAGGCCCTGAAACAAGAAAATGTTCTGCGAATGGCCTGGATTGCCCGCTCCTTTGACTTAAATGCCATCGAGCACCTGTGGGAGACGCGTTGCTGCACTTTCAAATGCACCAGCGACCACCCAGCAGTTGCTAACCACGCTGGGGGTGGTCACGGGGGGAGGGGGGGGGGGGGAAATAGAACACCCAACCACAAGAACTCCTTACCAGAATTGTGGGCATTAGGAAACACGTAACGTGTAACACTTAGATCGATTAGGAGTTTGTTTATTTTAAGTTACTGTGTATCTGCAATTTTTGAAGTGTGCATTCTGTGTTGTTTGAACTCTCGGATGTATGGCAAGAAGATTAGATTTTTGTAATGTTACAAGATGGTACTCCAGGCGAGTGTAAAATGAACGTGCGCAACGGAAAATAAGAAACGGTAAAATGATGATTTGGCTCTGTCTAACTATCCCCTAAAGTAGAATTTAGGATTTCTTAATGCTATTTTTAACATATAAATTACAATCTAAACATAAATGAATAGTGAAGGCAACTAATACTACTAAATGATAAAAGTTGTTGTTCAATATATATTTATTACACATAAAAAAATCAACCCTTTTAGTACAATTGTCTGTATTTCCTAACTAAATTTATTAATCAATTGCCCAACTTTGCCCCTTATTATGGCTATGCGCTCTAATACCACTAATGCGAAACGATTAACATCATCTACGTACCAAACACTACAAGAGACTACTTTCAAAGATCATCTACAATGGTGTGGAACCTCAGTGGAAACAAACTAACGTGATCACAGCTGTTTAGCTTTGTTATTGTTGTTGTAGACTTCAGTCCTGAGACTGGTTTGATGCAGCTCTCCATGCTATTCTATCCTGTGCAAGCTTCTTCGTCTCCCAGTAGCTACTGCAGACTACATCCTTCTGAATCTGTTTAGTGTATTCATCTCTTGGTCTCCCTCTACGATTTTTACCCTCCACGCTGCCCTCCAATACTAAATTGGTGATCCCTTGATGCCTCAGAACATGTCCTACCAACCGATCCCTTCTTCTAGTTATGTTGTGCCACAAACTTCTCTTCTCCCCAATCCTATTCAATACCTCCTCATTAGTTGTATGATCTACCCATCTAATCTTCAGCATTCTTCTGTAGCACCACATTTCGAAAGCTTCTATTCTCTTCTTGTCCAAACTAGTTATCGTCCATGTATCACTTCCATACATAGCTACGCTCCATACAAATACTTTCAGAAACGACTTCCTGACACTTAAATCAATACTCGATGTTAACAAATTTTTCTTCTTCAGAAACGCTTTCTTTGCCATTGCCAGTCTACATTTTATATCTCCTCTACTCCGACCATCCTCAGTTATTTTGCTCCCCAAATAGCGAAACTCCTTTACTACTTTAAGTGTCTCATTTCCTAATCTAATTCCATCAGCATCACCCGACTTAATTCGACTACATTCCATTATCCTTGTTTTGCTTTTATTGATGTTCATCTTATACCCTCCTTTCATGACACTGTCCATTCCGTTCAACTGCTCTTCCAAGTCCTTTGCTGTCACTGACAGAATTACAATGTCATCGGCGAACCTCAAAGTTTTTATATCTTCTCCATGGATTTTAGTACCTACTCCGAATTTTTCTTTTGTTTCCTTCACTACTTGCTCAATATACAGATTGAATAACATCGGGGAGAGGCTACAACCCTGTCTCACTCCCTTCCCAACAACTGCTTTCCCTTCGTGCCCCTCGACTCTTATAACTGCCATCTGGTTTCTGTAGAATTTGTAAATATCCTTTCGCTCCCTGTATTTAACCCTTGCCACCTTCAGAATTTGAAAGAGAGTATTCCAGTCAACATTGTCGAAAGCTTTCTCTAAGTCTACAAATGCTAGAAACGTAGGTTTGCCTTTCCTTAATCTAGCTTCTAAGATAAGTCGTAGGGTTAGTATTGCCTCACGTGTTCCAGTATTTCTACGGAATCTAAACTGATCTTCCCCGAGGTCAGCTTCTACCAGTTTTTCCATTCGTCTGTAGAGAATACGCGTTAGTATTTTGCATCCGTGACTTATTAAACTGATAGTTCGGTAATTTTCACATCTGTCAGCACCTGTTTTCTTTGGGATCGGAATTATTATATTCTTCTTGAAGTCTGAGGGTATTTCGCCTGTCTCATTCATCTTGCTCACCAGATCGTAGAGTTTTGTCAGGACTGGCTCTCCCAAGGCCTAGTAGTTCTAATGGAATGTTGTCTACTCCCGGGGCCTTGTTTTGACCCAGGTCTTTCAGTGCTCTGTCAAACTCTTCACGCTGTATTGTATCTCCCATTTCATCTTCATCTCTTCCATTTCCATAATATTGTCCTCAAGTACATTGCCCTTGTATAGGCCCTCTATATACTCCCTCCACCTTTCTGCTTTCCCTTCTTTGCTTAGAACTGGGTTTCCATCTGAGCTCTTGATATTCGTACAAGTGGTTCTCTTTTCTCCAAAGGTCTCTTTAATTTTCCTATAGGCAGTATTTATCCTACCCCTAGTGAGATAACCCACTACATCCTTACATTTGTCCTCTAGCCATCCCTGCTTAGCCATTTTGCACTTCCTGTCGATCTCGTTTTTCAGACGTTTGTATTCCTTTTTGCCTGCTTCACTTAGCGCATTTTTGTATGTTCTCCTTTCATCAATTAAATTCAGTATTTCCTCTGTTTCCCAAGGATTTCTACTAGCCCTCGTCTTTTTACCTACTAGGTCCTCTGCTGCCTTCACTACTTCATCTCTCAAAGCTACCCATTCTTCTTCTACTGTATTTCTTTCCCCTACTCCTGTCAATTGTGAGCCGGCCGGTGTGGCCGTGCGGTTAAAGGCGCTTCAGTCTGGAACCGCGTGACCGCTACGGTCGCAGGTTCGAATCCTGCCTCGGGCATGGATGTGTGTGATGTCCTTAGGTTAGTTAGGTTTAAGTAGTTCTAAGTTCTAGGGGACTTATGACCACAGATGTTGAGTCCCATAGTGCTCAGAGCCATTCCATTCCTGTCAATTGTTCCCTTATGCTCTCCCTGAAACTCTATACAACCTCTGTTTCTTTCAGTTTATTCAGGTCCCATCTCCTTAATTCCCACCTTTTTGCAGTTTCTTCAATAGATTGTGATCTGAGTCCACATCCGCCCCTGGAAATGTCTTACAATTTAAAACCTGGTTCCTAAATCTCTGTCTTACCATTATGTAATCTATCTGAAACCTATCAGTATCTCCAGGCTTCTTCCACGTATACAATCTTCTTTTATGATTCTTGAACCAAGTGTTAGCTATGATTAAGTTGTGCTCTGTGCAAAATTCTATCAGGCGGCTTTCTCTTTCATTTCTTAGCCCCAATCCATATTCACCAACTACATTTCCTTCTCTCCTTTTTCCTACTACCGAATTCCAGTCACACATGACTATTAAATTTTCGTCTCCCTTCACTATCTGAATAATTTCTTTTATTTCATTATACATTTCTTCAATTTATTCGTCATCTGCAGAGCTAGTTGGCATATAAACTTGTACTACTGTAGTAGGCGTGGGCTTCGTGTCTATCTTGGCCACAATAATGCGTTCACTGTGCTGTCTGTAGTAGCTTACCCGCACTCCTATTTTTTTTATTCATTATTAAACCGACTCCTGCATTACCCCTATTTGATTTTGTATTTATAACCTGTATTCACCTGACCAAAAGTCTTGTTCCTCCTGCCACCGAACTTCACTAATTCCCACTATATCTAACTTTAACCTATCCATTTCCCTTTTTAAATTTTTCTAACCTACCTGCCCGATTAAGGGATCTGACATTCCACTCTCCGATCCGTAGAACGCCAGTTTTCTTTCTCCTGATAACGACATCCTCTTGAGTAGTCCTCACCCGGACATCCGAATGGGGGACTATTTTACCTCCTGAATATTTTACCCAAGAGGACGCCATCATCATTTAATCATACAGTAAAGCGTCATGCCCTCGGGAAAAATTACGGCCGTAGTTTCCCCTTGTTTTCAGCCGTTCGCAGTACCAGCACAGCAAGGCTGTTTTGGTTAGTGTTACAAGGCCAGATCAGTCAATCATCCAGACTGTTGCCCCTGAAACTACTGAAAAGGCTGCTGCCCCTCTTCAGGAACCACACGTTTGTCTGGCCTCTCAACAGATACCCCTCCGTTGTGGTTGCACCTACGGTACGGCTATCTGTATCGCTGAGGCACGCAAGCCTCTCCACCAACGGCAAGGTCCATGGTTCTTCTTTAGCTTTATAGCCCTAATAAGACGGGACAATATGCAATATCACCGTATGTACTGCTTCCGGTGTGACGAAGTGATGGTTCTCGTACTCGTCTGCGACGATGGAAGAACTCCAGCCACAAATAAACTCTTTCAATCATTAGGACGGCAGAAGGCGGTCTTCTGACTAATATGCCATAATACTGTCTTCTCCTCGCTGTGTTCTACAGACGGGAAACGCGAACTCCCATCCACAAGGATGGAGTTCGGATAACGTCTCACCGTAAGTATAGGCAGAGGAAGTGCTCTCAATTACTGAATGCTGCGTACTCAACGACGACTTCCAACCTGGAGGTGACGTCTAGAATTGTATAGGTTCGCAACAGTACAGTGCCTAACTGTTCTAACTATAAACTCTCCTGAGAGCAAAGGCAACAAGTCCGTCTGTACCAACAAAGCTGGTACCGAGCGACTGTCACACACGGGCGCTCACAACGGAAGATCTCGACTCTCCACCGCTGACTTCTCAGCAACGCTCGGCTCCGCACCCTCGTAATTCCGAAAACGAATCATGTTACCGAAACCACGGAATATTTTCCTTCTCTACAGATTCCTTCAAACGCCTACCAACCATATTTTAGTCTTTTGTCGTCCAGCACGGAAAGTTTGCGAGGAAAAATCTATATTCGTACAGTGGTATGTTTCTGAGTAAAAATGCTTGGAAATAACCCAGCATCCGTAGTTTACGAGGTGCCGCTTCTTCGTTCCTCTCACCTGCATCCAAGACTTGCAGAGTCTTGGTTATCCTTCACGTCCTGCTGCAATAGCGGCCGTCCGTCACCCTATTGTGCTCCAGAGCTCAGGTGCTACGAGGTCTGTCTAGCTACTTCCTGTTTCTAAGCAGAACCAACACCTGTGCGGACCTTCCACCCAGAGCTTGAGTTCTGCGTGCCGTTTCATCTCCACTGGCGTTCCAACCTCTACTAGTACAGGCAATCATTCATTACGCCGTTCTGATAATAAAGACAATCCGTCACCTTTCATGCAATAAGCGTTAACAATTATTTACAAGGCGTACGTGACAACGTCAGTCTCCTTTAAATATTCATATATACGATGTACAACCTATCAGATGATACCTAATTGTGGTTGTAGTTCATCGCAAAGTATGTGGATGAGTGCTTATAAGGTGCGAAATTATAGCAACCTTACAATGCATATATGAAAAAAAAACACAAAGATATGTTGAAATTTTAAATTATCATAATATGAGTATGTTTACAAAAAAAAGTATGTTTGTTAAAGGCTGGTTCATGCTTAGGGCTCTTTTATTTGTAACATGTAAGCGCTGTAGGGAAGACACTCCACAGCGAAAGTGGCATGGCGCGATGTGGAAGGTGGGTTTGGCGGTTGGTCTAAGCGGCTCCTTTGTGTGAACGGCACGCAGTGTGTGGCTAGCCTTAGCACGGTTCAGCTCGACGGTGCTAAGAGAGGCAACTGGAAGCTGCGTTAGAAGGAATTTGCCTCGGATGTGCATCTGGCTATTATTTGGTATTCACAGAACAATGGAATGGCTCTAATATGTTGAAACTGCAACGCCAGGAAGAGATTTTATAGAGCATTCGCACATCAAGAGCCGTGAGTACAGTTAGCCGCCATTTCATCTACCACTAATCTTCGCCACTGGTTATCGACTTCTTATATTCAGTTACGTAATGTATACTGGCATGGACCAGTTAATTTGTGTGTTGCTTCGATAATAATCAAATAAAATGTCAAATTGTGTTCGAAAAACGTCAATTCTGATCAAGAACCTATGCAGAGTCCTCACCTAAGTGCTACTAAAACCGAGTATTCTGATTTAAATGAACAATTCTGGCATTCAAGTGTTTAAAAGTGATTTATTGTCTAAACTAAAAGGAGTAGCAAAAGTTAAAATAAGAGTAAAATTTGGGTGCTTTCTTTATGAACTACTCCAAGTGAAATTGTTAAGGTAGGAAGTTTAAGAACAAAAATTTAAAGATCAATGAATAGGAAAGTGAATACCTTAATTATTCAAAAGCTAAAACCATAGAGTGAAGTTGGATAGGCATTTGCTAAAGTATGCTTAGTTTATTATAAAATATAGTTTTGTAGGATTACAGAACAAGATTGTGTAAATAATACTGCCAAGAATACCTGCTTCACAAGTAATTTAAGTACAAGTACATATAAATCTTTAATGAACCGATTTGCGGTAGCACTATTAGAAGTGCAGTTATGCATATTTTCAAAGATAGTGTATTTGTGGTACCCATCATGAATGGTTCCTTTTGAAATTAATTAAGTCCAGTGTTGCATTTTACTACCTTGCAAAGTAATTTAAGTGAATGATTAGCTTTTAGTGATAATTTTTACTTTTGCAACAATCAAAGAACCTTGGCTAGTGAAACTATACCAGTTTATGGGTCCCCATCATATTGTCCTCCTATTAAGAAAAGAAATGAACTATTACTGTTGCTAAGGAAAACTACTATATGTAGAGGAGCACATTCAGAATAGTGTATTTGAGATGTTATTCATTTTAATTTATGTTATTCATGTCAGTCAAGATAGAAGCCTCTCAAGTCCAAAATTAGTTCTAAACTTCATGCAGTGATGTTTCAGTACTTTGATTAAGTAATGCTAACGATTGTGACCATCATTAACATGAGCTCAGTGCAATTTTGCTCCCCATAATTTATTGGTGTGTGTGCTATTGGCAACTGCTGCTACACACAGTACAGTGTGCACTGGCTCAGTTTGTATCCTGTTTGCTATTCAAAGGGAAATCTCAACAAAAGTAACTTTAATAACTAATATCCAATTTTCTCAAATATATATTTCCAATTAATGTGCCTAATTATGCTGGCGACTGTTCATTTTTTTCTCTCACTTATAATTTTTCCTCTTCTTTTAGCTCCCAAGCTGAAGGCCCGTATGGTTTTACTGTTAACTTCGCAAAATTCGTAATTATAGTCCGATACCCCTTTCCATTAGACACATGCATGGTAGAGCTTTGAAATTCTCTCAGAAGGTAACATTAGCGTGTTTCACTACACGTTAGTGTTATACATGACTTTTCCTGTGAACGAACTAAAGGTTAAATTATTAGGGAATATTGTTATTTGTGGCGACCGTGACAGGACTGAACGTTCAGTTATTACGGAATCCTATTAAGAACCATGTCCACCCTTATGAAATGTCCAGGAAATCATCATAAATCGCGGTGACTTTCTGTAATTATTGCCTTTGAATAAAAGTGGCATTTCTGTTCGTTCAGTTGCATTTATCTTGCAGATATCTTCTGTGGTATACTGTATTAACTGTTTCATCAGGTTATGTTACATGCAGCTAAAATATCATGAGATAAGTTCTTTCGCTCTTACGTTTTACACCCCAGTGAGTACTGACATCTTTTGACTTCACTAAAGTAAATATATGGACCATTAAGGTGTACGAATTAATAGCTATTATAGCATCGTAACTGCACACTGGGCTGCACAGTAAAGACGTACACGCTGACATAGACGACCATACGGAGCCCAACCGCCCCACCGCCTGGGGTAGCTCTCCACCGGACTGAAGACTGGATGCATACTCCGCTGTCTGAACCGACACCAGAAGCTCCTGCTTAATGCATATTGATGAGGGCAGCGTCTTGTAGGGTGTTTGTTCAGTGAGGGCGCAGTCGGCAGGTGCCGCTTCCCACACACTGCCTCCCTGGGTATGAATACTGCACCACTGCTGACCCTACGGGAAAACGGCCTCACCCTGCACAGGTTTACACCTCTCTCGGGCTTACTCTGTGAACCTACTGACGTGGGACAGTCATAAGGTTTTAATAATCACCACGAAAAAAGTTACGGTATTCCTGCAGGTACAGTATATGCCTGCAGTCCTGGTACACTGGTAGAAACTGAAATGCCCGCTCCACAGTACTGTAGCACGACGGCTAGAGGAGCCAAAACCAAATGGCGTACCCACTGACAAACTAGAGTATGACGTGGTAATTTTTTTTCTGCATTCGAAGAAGAAAAACGCTGCAACAATCCCCGTCGAGTTGGTGGATGTGTAAAGCAACAATGCACCATCATATGAAGCTGTGGCCGGATGGCGAAGGTGCTTTTCTTGTGCTGAAACAAATACGAATGACGAAGAACGAAATGGTAGACCATTCTCTGCATCGCATGAGAAGTGGAGGGGATGTGTACAGCAACAATGCAGGGATGAGTACAGCAACAATGCACCATCATATGAAGCAGTGGTCGGATGGCGAAGGAGCTTTTCTTGTGCTTGAAATAAATACGAATGACGAAGAACGAAATGGTAGACCATTCTCTGCGAAGAACCGACTATCGCATGAGAAGTGGAGGAGGCTTGGCGCTCGGTGATGGACGTATCAGTTTCCTCGTGTAAAAAGTGGAAAGATTGGTTTTCAACATGCTGTAAAACGTTCTGAACATGACAAAGGGTGCAGTACGTTGGGCTCTGGGATTGCTCATGCCCATTTAAAAATCGTGCAGAAGCGAAGCAGTAGCGGAAGTGTTGGAGCTGAGTCAGGCCAATCCAGACACCTTCATCATCATCATAATATTCATTATCTTCTTCTTCTACTTCTTCCAATTTTCCCAATAGAGATTAGTCATTATCTCCTTCCGGTAGTCTTAGTTACAGCAGTTGAGGTCAACATCTCACGCATTGCTCGAGCAACATATAATTCCAGTGACAACGGTTGAAGTCCCCTTTTAGTTCTTGTTGGGATCCACTTTAAAACTTTATAGGCCACCTGCCATAGCTCATTCTTTAAACTTTTTCCCTACAGTCTGCCCGTCATAGAATGTGTCATTCCATTTCTTCTCTCATTTTAGAGGCTTT
Source organism: Schistocerca americana (assembly GCF_021461395.2). Taxonomy (NCBI): domain Eukaryota; kingdom Metazoa; phylum Arthropoda; class Insecta; order Orthoptera; family Acrididae; genus Schistocerca; species Schistocerca americana. Next base: position 360,655,680 of record NC_060126.1, read on the forward strand.
GATCTTACTTCACAGGTGACCTGGGCCCATCTTCTCATAAAATATAATTCCATTGTCCTGATCTTGTCCCTTCCTTTATTCGTTAAGCGGCCACAGTTCTGCATATTAAGAGAATATATGCTCCATAATATTACGGGGAACGTCATTGTTTTGGTCTGTTGACTATCCCACTGCTCAAAATCAGTCCATGTAGGGACTTCGTCGCTCGTTTACCCATATCTACAGTAGTCTCAATGCCCTTGGCAGAGGTGCCTTCACTCGATATAAACAGACGGACGGTTAATTGCCTCCTAAGTTTTTCCATCTTATTGACAGGCAAAAAGTAATTCTTTTGTGAAAGTTCATTGCAAAAACTGTAATATTCTCGCCCGGCCATGGTAGTCCGCCAGAGGAAAACGTGAAAATACTACTCATATCACTGGAACCTTTTGAAATTCACACGCAAGGACAAATACCCAATTTCTACTTTTTCAAAGCTGATGTTACTTCAGTCATTCCTCACTAGCGACTGTGACAAAATATTCGAATTTCGAAGTACGGTTCATATTAGGCTAGATAGGCAACAAGGTATTGTCTGAACAATAGTTCTGATCTGACGTATCGACCACCAGCCGCTTTGATTTGATTTAGACGAAATTAGAAGGCATGTAGAGCCACACCTAAATGACAAGAAAGAGATAACGAAAGAGATAGATGAGGCTGATGTTTCAGTAACGTTCGTGTGTGTTACCCAGTAGCCCTCACCAGGTTAATTTTATTCTTCTGCTTGGAATAGACTAAGCCTGTTCTGTCTTCACAATTTGTCTAGGTATCTTTGCTTAGTTCTTTCTACATCTCATCTATCATCTGCACTTGGACGTACCAGGAGTTTCAGTCGTGACCAGTTCTATATCCAATGGACTCTACTTCTCTTTCTTGTTGCGCTATTTCGTTTATGGCGTGAGGTGCTCTTCTTCCTATGAGAAATTTCATTTCTTAACTTTGTACTTAACATAATTTTCAATGTGTAGGTTACGACGGTACTGGGCACTACACATTCAAGTTTGAATAGTTTCGCTCGAGCTCCCACGTGCTATGGCACTAAACTGTATATTTTTTTACACTCTGCATAATTGAGTGGCCCAGATATGTGGCCGATCTCAATATGTGGCTACGTTTATCGTCATAGGGTGACAGCTCACACCTATCGTAAACTCAATTCTTAAGCTGAAATAATATATAAAAACACAATGCAGGAGGGTATTGTGGTGAAATTTAAAATATTGAATTACTCATTTTGATTTATAATTTCAGCAGGTAGTTTATTTTCCTTCGATATATTGAGTAAACTCTTAAAATGAATTCTGAGGGACTTCTACTTAAGGGCGGCAGTTAATAACTGACGCTACAACAGTTCACTATAAAATTCATGTGTCCCGATCACGACACTCGACAGTCTGTTCACACTCCACAAAATACACTGTTGTCTGCTGTCGTAATCCAGTATATTGCGCTCCACTTGATCGGTTTCGAACGTCGCTACATACTTGTCCCCGAACGTGGCTACCAACCCACTGCTACCCCAGATGCACGCCACGTCCGCCTCTTAGCATCGCTCAGAACCAACTGTCCTGTCATCAAAGATGGCCGCCCTATATACCCTCGGAACGACTGCCTGACTCAAAACGATGTTTGACAAAAAATAGCTATGAATATTCTAAAGCTAAACACAAAAACACGCATGATACATTGAAACATGTGGAAAATTTTCTGCCAATAATACGTTTAGGTCCAATTTTCTGTATCTGCCACCGTTTTTCCACAGATAATATTCCTGTGGCGTGAATTTGCTTTTCCCAGACATATGATACTAAACATAAATAAACAAATAAAAATACATATTTAATTACTCACCTGCCTCTTTAAACTTTAGAAATCTGCCGCTAGTTTCTCTCAGTCGAATCCTACATTCCGACCTCTCATTCAAGAACGGTACATAGCCTGCTAAATCGGCTATGGCTGATCCATGCAGCTCTACTAGTCGCATCCGTAGACACTTTGTTCATGTTACTCGGCCAAAGCATTGCCGAGATATTAGCTTTTGAACTTTCATAAATTTACAATTTTTAAGACGACATAACTTTTAAACGATTATACATTTTTGTGGCATGTCTAGATAATTTAGTTTTACGTATTTATCTGTCGATGAGTGTCAAATCGCTCCTCCGTGTCACTCTTAGTTCTGTTTTTATCAATTTTTCTCTGGAATATAAATTTCTCCAAGCGCCAAGCACGGCCATACGCGCCCCTGCTGAGCCTCCGCTCGGGTTTTTCCAAGGCCGCGTAGACGCGAGCCCATCGACGCAGCCCCGTAGCAACCGCCAGCTGCGTGCTCTGCGGAGGCAAACTGCCGCTCTAAACACCCGCCACAGCTTGTACGCTCACAAGGTGCCCAGTAACACCATCATGTGCTAAAACAGTTAGTACTTTGTAAATGATTACTCTCCTACCTTTCTGGTCTTTGTTTTCAAACCCTTTTTGCATGTTATCACATATTTCCAAACAAATTCACTTTCTTTTATCTAGTTAGGCTCGACAGCCCAATTACCTGAAGGTTGGAACTCGTTCCACAATCTCGTCGTCCACAATGAGTACGGATCTTCACTGGAGCTTTTTCGTAGAAAGACGTCATATTCTTGTGTCTTAGTGACCCCAGTGTCATTTTGACAGGAGTAGGTAGAATTTATTGACTGCAGCAATACTGCCACATTTATCAAACACCATCTCCAGCTAGATAATACCTCCACGCTCTGCTGTGAAGCTGGGCACTTGTTTGGCAACTAAATCATAACACTCGCACAAAGCAGAGGGAAGTGATGAGCTTAGGTTCCACATGGTAATGCACTCTTGAACTCTTGAACCACTTCTGTAACAGCAGAATGTCTTTTTCAATCAGTGAGGATCACTAACTATCAACTTTATACAGTCAACAGGTAAAATATCACATCATACGCCATCTACATCTACATGTTGTACATACCTAATCCGCAAGCCACCATATGTTGAGTGGTGGAGGATACATCGTACCACTGGTAGTCATTCTCTTTCCTGTTCCTCTCACAAACAGAGCGAGGGAAAAACGACTGCCTTTATGTACAAGAACCAAGAGGGAACAAAAAGAGTCGAAGACCAAGAACGAAGTGCTCGAATTAAAAGTGGAGTAAGACAGAAATGTAGTCTTTCGCCCTTACTTTTCAATCTATACATCGTAGAAGCAATGACGCAAATAAAAGTTCAGGAGTGGAAATAAAATTCAGAGTGAAAGGATATCAGTGATAAGTTTCGCTGATGACATTGCTGTCCTGAGTGAAAATGAAGGAGAATTACAGGATCTGCTGAATGGAATATACAGTCTAATGAGTACAGAATACGGGCTGAGAGACGAAAAAATGAGAATTAGTAGAAATGAGAACAGCGAGAACCGTAACATCAGGACTGACGATCACGAAGTAGACGAATTTGACGAATTCTCCTACCTAGGAAACAAAATAACGCACGATGGACGAAGCAAAATGGGTATAAAAAGCAGCACTGGCAAAAAGGGCATTCCTGGCCAAGAGAAGTCTACTAGTATCAAATATAGGCCTCCATTTGAGGAACAAATTTCTAAGATTGTGTGTCTGGGCGTAGCACTGTATGGCAGTGAAACGTGGACTGTGCGGTAAAGAACAGAAGTATTTGAGATTTGGTGCTACTGAATAATGTTGAAAATTTTGTGGACTGGTAGGTAAAGAATGAGGAGGTTCTCCGCAGAATTGGCGAAGAAAAAACTATATGGAAAACACCGACGAGAAGAAGGGACAGCAAGAAAGGACATCTGTTAAGACATCAGGGTATAGCTTCCATGGTACTAGAGGAAGCAGTAGAGGATAAAAACTGTAGGGGAAGACAGAGATTGGAATACATCCAGCAAATAATTACAAGACTTGGTCTGAGATGAAAAGGTTGGCACAAGAGACGAATTCGTGGCGGGCTGTATAAAACCACATAGAAGAATGATGACTTCAAAAAAAATACTCAAGAATGCATTGCACAAATGATCTGCAAGCGATCTCCTTTGTAAATGAGCTACACTTTCCTAAAATTCTTACAACAGACCAATGCCGACGAATCCCCTTCTGTGCTATCGACATTACGTGTTCATTCCATCTCGTATGTCGTTGCACCCCCCATGAACCATAGACCTTGCCGTTGGTGGGGAGGCTTGCGTGCCTCAGCGATACAGATAGCCGTACCGTAGGTGCAACCACAACAGAGGGGTATCTGTTGAGAGGCCAGACAAAAATGGTTCAAATGGCTCTGAGCACTATGGGACGTAACATCTATGGTCATCAGTCCCCTAGAACTTAGAACTACTTAAACCTAACTAACCTAAGGACAGCACACAACACCCAGTCATCACGAGGCAGAGAAGAGGCCAGACAAACGTATGGTTCCTGAAGAGGGGCAGCAGCCTTTTCAGTAGTTGCAGGGGCAACAGTCTGGATGATTGACTAATCTGGCCTTGTAACACTAACCAAAACGGCCTTGCTGTGCTGGTACTACGAACGGCTGAAAGCAAGGGGAAACTACGGCCGTAATTTTTCCCCAAGGCATGCAACTTTACTGTATGGATAAATGATGATGGCGTCCTCTTGGGTAAAATATTTCGGAGGTAAAATAGTCCCCCATTCGGATGTCCGGGCGGGGACTACTCAAGAGGACGTCGTTATCAAGAGAAAGAAATTTGGTATTCTACAGATCGGAGCGTGAAATGTCAGATCCCTTAATCGGGCAGGTAGGTTAGAAAATTTAAAAAGGGAATTGGATAGGTTAAAGTTAGATATAGTGGGAATTAGCGAAGTTCGGTGGCAGGAGGAACGACTTTTGGTCAGGTGAATACAGGGTTATAAATACAAAATCAAATAGGGGTAATGCAGGAGTAGGTTTAATAATGAATAAAAATGTAGGAGTTCGGGTAAGCTATTACGAACAACATAGTGAACGCATTATTGTGGCCACGATAGACACGAATCCCACGCCTACTACAGTAGTGCAAGTCTATATGCCAACTAGCTTTGCAGATGACGAAGAAATTGAAGATATGTTTGATGAGATAAAAGAAATTATTGAGATAGTGAAGGGAGACGAAAATTTAATAGTCATGGGTGACTGGAATTCGATAGTAGGAAAAGGAAGAGAAGGAAACGTATGAGGTGAATATGGATGGGGGGTAAGAAATGAAATGAAAGAGGAAGCAGCCTAGTAGAATATTCCAGAGCACAACTTAATAATAGCTAACACGTGGCTCAAGAATCATAAAAGAAGGATGTATACATGGAAGAAGCCTGGAGATACTAGAAGGTATCAGATAGATTATATAATGGTAAGACAGAGATTCAGGAACCAGGTTCTAAATTGTTAGACATTTCCAGGGGCAGATGTGGACACCGACCACAATCTATTGGTTATGAACTGTAGATTAAAACTGAAGAAACTGCAAAAAGGTGGGAATTTAAGGAGATGGGACCTGGATAATCTGACTACACCAGAGGTTGTACAGAGTTTCAGTGAGAGCATAAGGGAACAATTGAGAAGAATCGGGGAAAGAAATACAGTAGAAGAAGAATGGGTAGCTTTGAGGGATGAAGTAGTGAAGGCAGCAGAGGATCAAGTAGGTAAAAAGACGAGGGCTAGTAGAAATCCTTGGGTGACAGAAGATGGATTGAATTTAACTGATGAAAGGAGAAAATATAAAAATGCAGTAAATGAAACAGGCAAAAAAGAATACAAACGTCTCAAAAATGAGATCGACAGGAAGTGCAAAATGGTTAAGCAGGCATGGCTAGAGGACAAATGTAAGGATGCAGAGGCTTATCACACTAGGGGTAAGATAGATACTGCCTACAGGAAAATTAAAGAGACCTTTGCAGAAAAGAGAACCACTTGTATGAATATCAAGAGCTCAGCTGAAAACCCATTTCTAAGGTAAGGTAAGGTTAGTGTTTAACGTCCCGTCGACAACGAGGTCATTAGAGACGGAGCGCAAGCTCGGGTTAGGGAAGGATTGGGAAGGAAATCGGCCGTGCCCTTTCAAAGGAACCATCCCGGCATCTGCCTGAAACGATTTAGGGAAATCACGGAAAACCTAAATCAGGATGGCTGGAGACGGGATTGAACCGTCGTCCTCCCGAATGCGAGTCCAGTGTGCTACCACTCCATTTCTAAGCAAAGATGGGAAAGCAGGAAGGTATAAGAAGTATATAGAGGGTATATACAAGGGCGATGTACTTGCGGACAACATTATGGAAATGGAAGAGGATGTAGATGAAGATGAAATGGGAGATATGATACTGCGTGAAGAGTTTGACAGAGCACTGAAAGACCTGAGTCGAAAAAAGGCCCCGGGAGTAGACAACATTCCATTAGAAATACTGACAGCCTTGGTAGAGCCATTCCTGACAAAACTCTACTATCTGGTGAACAAGATATATGAGACAGGCGAAATACCCTCAGACTTCAAGAAGAGTATAATAATTCCAATCCCAAAGAAAGTAGGCGTTGACAGATGTGAAAATTACCGAACTATCAGTTTAATAAGTCACAGCTGCAAAATACTTTACAGACTAATGGAAAAACTGGTAGAAGCCGACCTCTGGGAAGATCAGTTTGGATTCCCTAGAAATATGGGAACACGTGACCTTACGACTTATCTTAGAAGCTAGATTAAGAAAAGGCAAACCTACGTTTCTAGCATTTGTAGACTTGGAGAAAGCTTTTGACAATGTTGACTGGAATACTCTCTTTCAAATTCTAAAGATGGCAGGGGTAAAATACAGGGAGTGAAAGGCTATTTACAATATGTACAGAAAGCAGATGGCAGTTGTAAGAGTCGAGGGACATGAAAGGGAAGCAGTGGTTGGGAGGGGAGTGAGACAGGGTTGTAGGTTCTCCCCGATGTTATTCAATCTGTATATTGAGCAAAAAATAAAGGAAACAAAGAAAAATTTGGTGTAGGTATTAAAATCCATGGAGAAGAAATAAAAACTTTGAGGTTCGCCGATGACATTGTAATTCTGTCAGAGACAGCAAAGGACTTGGAAGAGCAGTTGAACGGAATGGACAGTGCCTTGAAAGGAGGCTATAAGATGAACATCAACAAAAGCAAAACGAGGATAATGAAATGTAGTCGAATTAAGTCGGGTGATGCTGAGGGTATTAGATTAGGAAATGAGACACTCAAAGTAGTAAAGGATGTATGAGGTCCATGATTGAGGAATTTCTCGCTAGCGCACTCGAGCAGATGTAATTTCCATGGATTGCTCACGCGCTGCCTGCGATATGTAAGCTAAAAGAGAATCTCAGACCAAAGAGCAGTGTTGACTGCAGTAGGAACTGTGTGTTAGTAGCAGTAAGTAGTAGCTTGCAGTCATGTGTATCGAGTTGGCTGGGCCGGTCGTGGGGGAGCGATGGCGGAGCCTGAGCGATATAATATAAGGTAAGAGCAGCCTCGCGCATACGTAGTATTGTTATATCAAGTCCCATGTAAATGTTTTACAAAAATCGCTTAATAATAATCTTTCTCATAAAAAGTAACTTTTGACAATCATTTATTTTAATTTAAAGAGTTTACTAATTTCTACAATCCTTGGTCATCCCGATTATTGAAAAAGAAAAATCAGTTGTTTCTTTTATACATGACAAATCTATGTGCCAGCATTGCACTGAGCTGCGCCAGAAAAATTTCTTATAGGAGCAGATATATACGCGTTATCCGGCGACCTAATTCAGGTAAGATTTTTCAATTTATTCGTAATGAATTTTCAGGGCCATGTCGCAGCACTGCTGACGTCCAAAGTTTACCAGTTTAAATTCATAGTCAGTTATTGAAAGGTTATTTAAGTGAGTCGCAATTTAATTGAGAGGTTAGTCACATTGTATTATAGGTAGGTTACGGAATTTATCTGTTGGAGGTTACGCTGAACGCTATAAGCAATTATGTTTTTTACTGTTGGGAAGTTACACTAAATGTGAATATTATTTATATTATTTTACTGTGGGGAGGTTACAAGGAGTTTTGCTATTTAGGGAGCAAAATAATTGATGATGGTCGAAGTAGAGAGGATATAAAATGTAGACTGGCAATGGCAAGGAAAGCGTTTCTGAAGAAGAGAAATTTGTAACATCGAGTATTGATTTAAGTGTCAGGAAGTCGTCTCTGAAAGTATTTGTATGGAGTGTAGCCATGTATGGAAGTGAAACATGGACGATAAATAGTTTGGACAAGAAGAGAATTTAAGATTTCGAAATGTGGTGCTACAGAAGAATGCTGAAGATTAGATGGTTAGATCACATAACTAATGAGGAGGTACTGAATAGGATTGGGGAGAAGAGGAGTTTGTGGCACAACTTGAGTAGAAGAAGGTATCAGTTGGTAGGACATGATATGAGGCATCAAGGGATCACCAATTTAGTATTGGAGGACAGCGTGGAGGTTAAAAATCGTAGGGGAAGACCAAAAGATGAATACACTAAGCAGATTCAGAAGGATGTAGGCTGCAGTACGTACTGGGAAATGAAGAAGCTTGCAGAGGATAGAGTAGCTTGGAGAGCTGCGTCAAACCAGTCTCAGGACTTAAGACAACAACAACAACATATCGGTGCAACGTTACGACTTGGCTGTGTGAATCAGCACACCTGAAGTACTGTATTCGAACATTACAGATTTTTTTTTCGTACTCAGCTGCACGAATTTACATTTGCTTATATTCAGAGTAAGGTTTCATTCGTCATACAAACTTGAGACAAGGTCTAAGTCATCCTGTATCCGCCCTGAGTCCCTCAACGACGACACTACCTCGTGCGCTACAGTGCCATCAGCGAACAGTCACACACTGCTGCTCACTCTGTCCGTCACATCGTTTGTGTGTATGGAGAACAAAACCGTCCTGTCACACCTCGCTGGGGCGTTCTTGACGATACTTTTGTCTATGATGAACATTCTTCGTCCAGGAAGACGTACTTACACAAGAAGTCCTCAAGCTATTCACATCTCCGAAAACGTATTCCGACCGCTCGGATCTTCGGTAACATTATACAGAGTGGTAATACACTCATGCTCATAAATTAAGAGTGGATGCAGGATGTGGTGCCACACAACGCGGCACTACACAAAACTGGCGCTAATAGCATAGGCACATAGGGAACACACAAGTCACAGATCTGTAAGTCCACGGTATTGGTGATAAGTTGAGAAAAACGTCCCGAAACACATGTGCTACAAAATGCCACTGTTTCCTGCGCATGTACCCCAACATCAATATGAGATATGATCACCATGCACCCGTACACAGGCCGCACATCGGGATGGCATACTCTGAATCAGGTGGTCGAGAAGCTGCTGGGGTATAGCCTCCCATTCTTGCACCAGTGCCTGTCTGAGCTCCTGAAGGGTCGTTGGAGTTTGAAGACGTGCAGCGATACGTCGACCGAGAGCATCCCAGACGTGCTCGATCGGGTTTAGGTCTGGAGAACAGGCAGGCCACTTAATTCGCCTCATATCTTCTGTTTCAAGGTTCAAGGTACTCCTCCACGATGGCAGCTCGGTGGGGCCGTGCCTTATCATTCATCAGGAGGAAGGTAGGACCCTGAAAAGACAGACACACAGGTGCAAAATGACGTCCCGATACACCTGACCTGTTACAGTTCCTCTGGCAAAGACATGCAGGGGTTTATGTGCACCAATCGTAATCCCACACCATCAAACCACGACCTCCATACAGGTCCCTTTCAAGGACATTAAGGGGTTGGTATCTGGTCCCTGGTTCACCCCAGATGAAAACCCAGCGAGAATGACTGTTCAGACTACAGCTGGACTCGTCCGTGAACATAACCTGGGACCACTGTTCCAGTGACCATGTACTGTGTTCTTGACACCAGGCTTTACGGGCTCTCCTCTGACCAGGGGTCAGGGGAATGCACCGTGCAGTCTCCGGGCGAATAAACCATATCTGTTCAGTCGTCTGTAGACTGTATGTCTGGATACAACTGTTCTGGTGGCTGCGGTAAGGTCCCGAGCAAGGCTACCTGCAGTACTCCGTGGCCGTCTGCGGGCACTGATGGTGAGATATCGTTCTCTTGTGGTGTTGTACACTGTGGACGTCCCGTACTGTAGCGCCTGGACACGTATTCTGTCTGCTGGAATCGTTGCCATAATCCTGAGATTACACTTTGTGGCACATGGAGAGTCCGTGCTACGACCTGATGTATTTGACCAACCTCCAGTCACCCTAGTATTCTACCCCTCATAACGTCATCAATATGTGTTCTTTGAGCCATATTCAACACACAGTCACCATTAGCACGTCTCAAAACGTCTGCACACTTACTCGCTGCACCGTACTCTGACATGCACCAACACACCTCTGCATATGTGGACTGCCAGCTGTGACGTATTGGTTTTATATATAAAAATTTTCGTTGCCTACAGTGTCACGTCTTTCAGTGTCACACAAATTTTTATTTTTAAAGGGGCTCACTTAAGACTATTTCCATGGGTTCGCCCCTCAAATTTCTCCCTCATATCACAAAATTGTCGTCTGATGTAGTACAAACTGAAAAAATAAATTCCTTTTAAAGCACAGTTTCGTATATAATTTATATTCAAAACCTTACACCTGTGTCACAGAACGAATTCTACATCGAGAATACTTTACAGAAATTTAAGGGAAGAAATGCTTCTGATAATTATTACAGTATTTAAAGAACATCAAAATATGAACAGGCTGAAATGAACAAACAGTACATGAGACTATGTTAATCAATTCAACTGTAAAAAGCTAAGGAGCATATTATTAACAAAATGAGAAATATGTAAAAGTGAAATGCCAAAATGAGCACTTCTCAATTGGAAGTAAATCAAAAGTATCAGAGTGGCTGAAAGCGAGCACAATAACATGAGCCATAAACGAATAAGAGCTAAGCAACTAAGCAAATAAGAGAATAGGCAAAAATGAGATGCCAACAAAATGAGAGCTGGCCGAACTCCGTCGGCACTTATATACGGTTTCGCTCGTGGCGGCACCTCGCGGCCCGTACGCAACACGCGCGCCTACGACCGCAATGCATTCTTAGCGCTCGCGGCGGCGTCTAGCGGCCCGTCCGCAAGTTGTGCGATTGCTGTCGCAGGTGGACCCTTAATCTATGATGTTACACAGCACCACCGTGCGACGAGCGAAGGTCAAATGCACCGCGTGGTCATACCTCTAGGTGATTTAAACCCGCAAACCGCCCACCAGAGCGTTGTTTCATCATGTATCAGTAATATCCTTAATTTATGAGCATGAGTGTGTATCAAACGCTTTCCAGAAATCCAGTTGTATGTAGCAGACAGCTGCTGTTTATCCATGGTTTGCAGGGTATGGTGGGAGAAAAGAGTAAGCTGAGAGATACCTTCCAAATGTGTGCTGACTTTCGGACAGATCCTTTTTTCTCTCAATATTTTGTATGACCATCCCTCTGGCCGTTCACTTGTGTAATTAAAATGGAATACCTACAGCCATCCTTACAATGTTATTTATTATTTAGCTATCAGTTTCGCTGATTCAGTGTATCATCTTCAGGTCTTAACTGACACTGAGGGAGTTAAATCGTACATCTAGTAAATGGTTTTCGCAGGGTACCTGTAACAGTTCTAGTTAGTAGTTAATGGTTGGAGACACAAGATCGTTGTTGTAGGTAGTCTGTGAAAACCAGTTCATATATGTTGGCCACTGATGGAATCGTGAATACAATTTGAGCTAAGCCCCTCAGCATCAGTTGAGGCCGGAGGATGGTGGTCTGAAACACCGAAACCGGTGGTGATATAGTAAATAACATCTTAAGGTCGGCTGTAAGTGTTCCATTTTATTACACCTTTCTTTCACGTAAACTGGTTGTACACCTTCGAGTCATCGTCAGTGTGACCACTGGCTACATTCAACATCAAGGTACGATAACCATTCACAGAGAACAGGTGTCAGCACTAATAGTGGAGGGTATATAAATTGCGTCAGTGGGACACGGAAAACAGCGCAGTAATAATAACGTGGAAACGGAGTGATTTATCTGACAACCAAGCCAAGGGTGGAGGCATTTGCGAAACCGATAAGTCTGTAAACTGTTCGCATACCACAATGTGAGCCGTGCACGGCTCGCGTTGATTCCATTTATTCTTTGTCGTCTTCTATTACGGTACTGCCGCCTCGTTTCCTTATTCCATTTACTGGTGTCACTAACTTCCTGGCTTACCTGCCCATGAGGGGCAGCAGCAGCCTGTATCGATATCTGCACTGTCGTACCATCTCTGGAGCGACCGATAGTATTTCCAGGTCGTCGTGTGTCTGGAAGTCAGTTGCAGACGGAGCAGGAGTGAAGTCGGCACGCAGCAGCAGTGAAGTCGGGGACGGAGCGCCGGTGAGGCGCCGGCAACCAGTGCTCGCCGACAGCTGGCGACACATATGAACTGTCCTACGGAGGGAGACTGGAGCGGGACGACCGTTGGTTGGTCGTCTCATCGGCCGACGTATATTTGGTCCTTCAGTTTTTCCTGGCCTGTGGAGTTGGTCGGTTGGCGTGGATTAGCAAAGAAATCTCCGCAGCGCATAGTTTGGCCGGGCCCGCTGGCGGCCTCTATGTTACACTGCGGCTGTGTGGTGCTGTTCCCATTGCTATGAGGTTCGTGGCTCACCAATCCTGGACATCAAAGTTGAGTATTGACTTAATCTACCAGCAAGTCACGACTGTTCACATTCTGTCGTCTCGAGTTCGTTGTCGGCTGTTGGGATATTCCCACGAGCAAAACCTGTGTTTTCAAGTTGGCAAATTTTAGCCACCCTCTGGTGGAGTTTAACTGTACTTGGTTATTTGAAGCGAAGTACACCAGCGAAATCTTCTGCCTTCTGGCCGTTAACGTGCTGACTACCTCACCTGGCCGTTAACGTAAATTCAGGCAGTGTCTTTTCCTCATCGTGTTGTCGCTGTCCAGCACGGTGTGTAGTTTGACAGCTCAATGTATACTTGGTTTGTGAGCGCCAATACCTTCTACGTTGTTCCATTGAACTCGCTGTTGCGTGCAGGTTGGCTGAAGGAGAGGTTAACTTGTCAGTGGGTCCGTTGACTGTCTGTCGGTTGGGTTCTCCCTGTCTCACCTAAGCGAGGGTTAGTGTTTGAATTCCAGGCCGACCCTCGGAACTTCTGAGCGCCCTTGGGTGTACAGCCTTTTCTTGTTGGTTCTTGTTGTTTGTACTTGTATGGCGTCTAGCCGATTTTTAGATTAAGGTTATTTTGCCCTTAAGGCATAAGATGTGAAACGTCCCCTTTGAACAATTATACATGACTGTGCTTAACCTGACACACAATATTTTTAGCGCAACGCTTATGTTATAAAATTGTAATTGATACCAGTTCATCATATTATTAACTTATAAGTTACATTTCACTGCACACATTTCTGTTGGTCATAGTATATGGACAATATGTGAGAAGTAGAGACTGTTAGTGTTTGCACGTGTGTTAATTCAGCAAGGGACTGGATAACAGCATTGCTGGTTCTAAGGACAATTCCAAACACTTTGTGAGTGCACAAGTGGTGGTTATGGACTTGCTATATTATCTGCAAGACTCTTCAATGGTGATTGTGTACCTGCACAGTCACAACAGATGGCTGCTGGCCATCTCTACAAGGACTACAGTGGGTCTACACCTTTGGTGATCCACCAATACCATTATTTCTACAAGGACTGCAGTGGATCTGCACCTCTGGTGGCCCACCAATACCATTGTTTCTACCAGGATTACAGTGGGTCTGCTCTGTGATGACCTACCTACCAATATTCTTCAGAACTTCGACTGACTCTGTTGTGGATTTGCTCTGTTGTGGCCCATTACCTGTCTGCATGTCAAGAGTCAGCACTGTCTTTCCGTTGGAAGGACAACACTGCTTCTTCAAGACTGCATGGAAATCCACTACTTCCGTGTGCATTTTCTTTTACTGCTCAGACTCTGAGAAAAACACAGCAATTTTACTGTGATGAATGATCAGGACTGTCTTTATGGACTGTGAAAAAATTTTAGCTTTTGACCAACATTGTATCAATAAGTGTGTGCCTTTGATTTCTTTGTTATTGTAATTATGAAAAATTTTATCAAATCATTATTGGCCACTGCCCAAAACAATTTGAAAATTTTTTGTGGGGAGCATGGGGGCTATGTAAGTAGGCTGTTTAGGTTTTTTTATTGGTAACGCCACCTCTGTATAAAAAAATCACTGGCTGTGCTGTGTGCAGTCTCTAGTTTGCATTGTTGTCTGCCATTGTAGTGTTGGGCAGCGGCAGCTGGATGTGAACAGCGCGTAGCGTTGCGCAGTTGGAGGTGAGCCGCCAGCAGTGGTGGATGTGGGGAGAGAGATGGCGGAGTTTTGTAATTTGTCATGAACTGCTATATATATTATGACTATTAAGGTAAATACAGTGTTTGTTCTCTATTAATATCTTTCATTTGCTAACTATCCCTATCAGTAGTTAGTGCCTTCCATAGTTTGAATCTTTTATTTAGCTGGCAGTAGTGGCGCTAACTGTATTGCAGTAGTGGGAGTAACCAAGATTTTTGTGAGGTAAGCGATTTGTGAAACGCATAGGTTAATGTTAGTCAGGCTCATTCTTTTGTAGGGATTTCTGAAAGTCAGATTGCGTTGCGCTAAAAATATTATGTGTCAGGTTAAGCACAGTCATGTATAATTGTTCAAAGGGGACGTTTCAGATGGATTGGGCCTTCAGCCTCATTTAAGAACTGTTTTACGTAAAGCCTTTGGCATTTTAAAAATTAATGTCATTGTCTCAAGTGTTGGGGCTTCAGCCGATTTTGAATTTAAGTTGTTTCCTCTTAAAGTGTCAGATTCATTGGGCCTAGAGCCTAATTAAGGGACTGTTTTAAGATAAAGTTGTGCCTTTTAAATTTCTGATTTTGGTTGAGCTTTAAGTTATTGGCTTTCAGCCGTTTTTAAATTAAAGTTGTCTTGCCCTTAAGGCATGAGATTGTACGGGGCTTTCAGTCGCTAATTAATTTCCAAAACTAAAGTTGTGTTTTTTTTTTTTTTTTTTAATTTCTTGGTTCTTGTAATGTTCGATCAAATAAAAGGTTGTATGTTCGAGTGTAATTGACAGCCGCTTATTTTGGCCCCTTTTCACAACTTAAACTACCTGTCCTGTCCTGTAGGTTTAGCAGGGCGTCTCACCATGGTTAAAGTATACCGTGGATGGCAAAAATGGCGCTATCAAAAACTGGCGCCATGTAACTGTGGTCCGCCATCGGCCATAGATGACAGTGGTGAAAGACGGCTATGGAAGTGTGTACGGGCCAATAGAAGTTCAACTGGTGAGCAACTAACCGCCCAGATGAACGAAGGGGCTATAGCCTGTTCTCCTCAATGACCGTTCAGCGAACGTTGCTCTATGTGGGTCTTCGCTGCAGAAGCCTGGTTCATGCACCCGTGCTGACTGCTGTTCATTGGCGACGAAGGCTCCCAATTGCACGCCAGTACAGCAACTTAACGTCTACCGAGTGGCGACAGGTGGCTTTTTCAGATGAATCACGTTTCACGCTCCATATGACA
This sequence comes from Schistocerca americana, assembly GCF_021461395.2. Lineage (NCBI taxonomy): Eukaryota > Metazoa > Arthropoda > Insecta > Orthoptera > Acrididae > Schistocerca > Schistocerca americana. The sequence goes on from NC_060126.1 coordinate 360,671,347, forward strand.
GCTAGCCGTTGGAGGGTGCGGCGTGAAACGTTTGAAAGGAAACACACTCCAGCAAGAGAGGGAGTGTTATGGTCTGGAGAAAATTTTCGTGGCATTCCCTTGATGATCTTGTCATTGTGGAAGAGACAATGAATAAACACAAGTATCATCTTTCCTCGCAGACCATGCCCACCCATACATGCTGTTTGTTTTACCTCGGCACAGTGCCGGCGAAATGTAACGTACCACACTACTCGCACTGTACGTGTTTGGTTCGTAGAGTATCAGGATGAATTTATCGTACTCCCCTGACCACCAAACTACTCAGATTAAAACCCAATCGATAATCTGTGGGACCCCGTCGTTAGGGCTCTTCTCGCCATGGATCCTCAGCCGTGAAACCTAGTGCAATTGGCCACGGCACTGAAGTCTGCAAGTCTCCGCATCCCTGCCGGCACCTTCCAGAATCCCACTGACTCTCTTCCTGTACTCCCTGCAGCGGTCCGCGATGCAAAATGTGGTTATTCAGGCCTGCGACAAGAGATCGCATTAAAGTGATTAGGCAGTGTTTTAGGACTTCGAATGTGTTCAAGAGTTCTGCAGCAAAACGACTTTGAGAATATTGTCTGTAACTTCACTGGTCCATTTTCCCCTTTTTTTTATACACGTGAGTTACGTGCTGTTTTGTTTCCAGTCGCTTCGGACTTGGTGCGGTGGGAGAGTGGCTCTCGATAAACGCAAGCACGTAAGAGGCCAATGCCGAAGACCACTGAAACGCCCTGCAAAACCCGCAGGACAGGACAAGTAGTAGGAATTGTGGAAGGGGGGCAGATTAAGCTGCTGTCAGTTACACTCCAAACATTACACTTTATATAGTTGTCCAAACGTTACAGCGCAACTTCTGAGCTTGACTATCGACAGAAAACGCCTTTAATTCTATGATGGCTGAAGGCCCGTGAATGAAATACAACTGCAATATTTCTTTTTTGTTTTTTGTTTTTTTGAGGCAGAAGGCTCTAGGCTTTAACCTTAAATAGTATTTAAGGCCAAGCGATGTAAGACATGAATAGTCAGATAGATTAAGTTTCTTGAAAGCGGCTGAAGGCGGACAAATTTAAAACGACATAACTACAATAGCCTTTCAATAGGCAGAAGGCCACAGCCTTATGACGAATAAGAAACCGTACTCCAAAACAGCTGAAAGCCTTTTTTTAAAAAAGAACTGCAACTAATTTACCCAGGCAGAAGGCCCAAATCTTTTAACCTTAAATAGTATTTAAGCCCAAGGGATGTAAAACTTGATAAGTAAGAAACCAAAATTTTAAAGCGGCTGAAGGCCCATCTTTTTAAGAACAGTACAACTACGATAAATTTTCAACAGGCAGAAGGCCCACACCTTTATCTTGAAAAAAAAAAATGTAGTAGTTGATAAGTAGGAACCTTAAAACTTAAAGCGGCTGAAGGCCAATGCTGTTAAAAACAACACACTAAAATAAATTTTCAAGAGGCAGAAAGCCCCCAGCTTTATCTTCCAAAAGGTAATACTTGATGAGTAAGATCCTTAAAACTTAAAGCTGCTGGAGGGCGATGCTTTTAAAAACAATACAATAAATTTTCAACAGACAGAAGGCCCAAGCTTTATCTTCACACGATGGAAGACTTTCCCAATTTAGAAAACTTACTTTTAAAACGGCTGAAGGCCTCTGATTTTAAAAACACAATTAAAAGCATACAAATTCCAACCATTGGCTATGAGCCATTAAAAATCGCTAATACGAAAGGCAGTATAGGCAACGGCGCTCAGAAGTTTCCAGGGGCTCGGTCTGCCCTTGAAATCTTAACGTTCGCTTAGGTGAGCAAGAAGTCAGCACAACTATACTCGATCCGCCAGCAACACAACAAAGAGACAGTCAGGGACCCACCGACAAGACAACTTGCTAACCACCGACCAGTATACGAGAATTCCAAAGCCAAAACGTTACAGACATAGCCGCCCACAACCAAAAATACATTAAGCTGTCAAAAACTACACACCATGTTGGACAGCAACAACAGGTGAGGGAAGGACATTGCCTGAATTTACGTCAGCGACCAGGGCTGGTAAACGGAACACTAACGGCCACAAGGCAGAAAATTCCGCTGGTTGACTTGAATTTCAAATCGACAAATATAGTTAATTCCACCACACAGCGGCTAAATCTTCACCAACTCGAACACTCGCTGTTGCTCCCAGAAATACCGCCAACAGCGAACCACAAATCAAGGGGACAACGTGAACAGATGCGGCTTCGGTAATAAAATCACCACTCAACTTTCATGTCCTGGGTTGGTGAACCACGTTCCTCGTAGCACTCGGAACAGCCCCCCCCCTCCCCCCCCCCCCCCCCCCCCACACACACACACGCGCGGTCCGACACTGCATAGAGACCGCCAGCAGGCCCGGCTGACTGCACCGTGTGGAGGGAGACTTACTTGCTAATCTGCTCCAACCGACCGACTCACTGCCAGTACAATGACATCATTTAAAACAAGTTGTCCGTGAAAATGACACCAATTCCACACAGTTTGGCAAACACTTGCACGAAGACTTGAACGACACTCAGCAGTGGCTGTGCAATCACGAAGACAAATTGGGAGTTGATACCCACACACAGCCAACCCATAATCGATCAGCGAGCCAATTCACGTCCAGTAGGACAACCGACCGACGATCCACGACGACCGCCCCGGCTCAAGTGATGCGTGGCGGCAACGGTCGGGCGAGCCATGGACATCCATGCCTCACTGCTGCCCCAAGCCAACTGAACTAGTACCACATTCCAGCTCTACGACTGGCAGGTCAGAACTGGCCTCCTGGCACGTTCCAACTGACTCCATGACAGATGACAGCCGGGAAGTAATAGCAGTGCTGCAAAGATAACACGTGAGGGCTATATCAATAGGCGCTGCTGCTGCTGCAGACGGGTAGACAAAGCAGCAACTAAGTGTCAACATAAATTGAAACCAACATAACGACGTGGAAACACGAAAAAAAAGAAACAGGATGTAAAATAAGAGATGGCACAAGCGAGAACCAAGCACGGCTCAAGTACTATCTGAAACTGTCTGAAACTTGTTTTCAATTCTTTCAGCTGGTTTTCAACGCTAGGAATTCCTATTTCTGTGTACTCCGTACGGGAATGTTTGCTTTAGTCAAATGATATGTTTATACTATCCTCCTGTATGATGTTTTTCTTAATACCGAGTTTAACATTACACTTTTCCTTATGTGGTCTTATACTACCGTACTAGCGACTGAATAGAAGCCTTGAGGTCAGTTAGCTGTTTCTGATAGGACCTTGCTTTTCTCGGCATGATCTTCCGCTACCTATGACTGTGGAAGTTATATACTTCTCGCTTCGATCTTTTTATAGACACACGAAATCCTGCTAGCTTTTATCTGCGGAGATTTCTTTCGTTTTTGAACCGAGAGTGCAACAACCTTTCCCCAGAATTTTCCGAATTCTGGTATTAAACCACGTTGACTCTTTTCTGTCTTTAATCCACTTGCTCGGCACAAACATCTACCGAGCGAGGTGGCGCAGTGGTTAGACACTGGACTCGCATTCGGGAGGACGACGGTTCAATCCCGCATCCGGCCATCCTCATTTAGGTTTTCCGTGATTTCCCTAAATCACTCCAGGCAAATGCCGGGATGGTTCCTCTGAAAGGGCACGGCCGACTTCCTTCCCCATCCTTCCCTAATCCGATGAGACCGATGACCACGCTGTCTGGTCTCCTTCCCCAAAAACAACCAAACAACCACAAACTTCTCCACAGCATTGAAAGGTATGTGCTGAGATTCGATCAGGATAGAGCCAGTGAAAAATGTCGATAGTTCCCAACCGCAAGGTTGGACGAGTAGTACATCTTCAGTAGTAAGATCTTTGACAGCTAACAGAGCTAGGTGCACGCAGTAAAAGTTTGAGTAGTGGTGAGGAGATGCGCAGAGACAGCAGACGTGTTTCGAGTCGGAGCTAGATGCCTGCAGGAGGCAGCCGGGTCGTGACAGTATCAAAGTAAAAATTGGCGCTACGCACATAATAAGTTATATATTGAGCGAAACTCGGCACATACCTGGAGAAACTAGAAAGAATAATTAATAAAATAGGTTTTCTTTGGTTAAATAATATCTAAAAGCTAGATAGAAATCCCATTGTTGATGCAATAAGCGTTTTGTGAAACTTTCCCGTAAATCCATGCTATAGAAGGTTTTTTTTTTTTAGTTTTTCACATGTGCCTTTAAAGTTTGAATAATAAATATTTTTTAGATAAAATTAGAGTTTCATCTCACACCTTATGTCGTTCTCCGCATCCTGTGCTTGCATTGAGCCAAAAGGTACATTAAAGTTCCCATGAGTAAAGCTAATAATTTCATTTATCAGAGTAAAATAATCTATATGCCATTGCACAGTTGGCAAATTATTCAGATCAGGACAGAATTTTTATTAAGTAACAAACAGGGCCAAAATGAGTAAAGTTATCTAGAATGACAATGTTATGCCATTGCACTACAGCTGAGTTGAATGTATGTTTTATTATCAGCTAAATGGGAAGGAGTGCTCGAGCTAAGTCCACAGACGCAGTCAGATGCAGGTTGGTGACTTTCATTTATTTTTACCACTAAACTTTCATGCAGTCAGATGTGTATTTTGAGTATTAATTTTCCAACAATATTTTCATGCAGTCAGATAAAGTTCAGTTCAGTTAAATACGCAGTCAGATGCAAGTTTTATTAAAGACTAAAGCAGTCACATGCAGTTCAGTCTAGTTTAAATAGAGAAGTTTTTTTAACAACACTTTCAGCATGATCTACAGTCAGTCTAAATGTTTGCACAATTAATCTATGTCCATAACATGTGAAATCAGTGATTTCGATTTATTGTTGAAGTTGGATGACAGCAACATTTTACCTGCTCTTTCTAATATAAAAGCTCTCCCAGACTTCTTTATGGATTTATTAACCCTAGTAAACATCATGGCCATGATGACGTCGTGGTCGCTGATCGTCCTCTGTTTACTAACTCTGTAGATAGGCTCAAGCACATGTGGTATGCTGAACTAGTTGAAGATAGTTAGCGGAGAAAGCGTTCAGAACTACTTCGTAGGAACCTCTGTGCGTACCTCCTCTAAAAATTGAATATCCTCCCAATCTACAGTCAGTAGGCTAAAATAGCCTCCAAGTAACCAGTATATTGGATGATCTGTGTACTTTCTCACTACTGTGTCTCGTGTTTCTCTGAATGATTCTACGGGTGTTACAGCCGAATCTCTTGGTGGGTAAAAACATCCAATGAGTAAAGGTTTTCTGAAATAGCCCCAACAAGTCGGTTTCTGACATGATTCAAGTTTAATATGGGCGATTTCGAACCTCCTAACGACTCATCTTCAGAATCGCTAGACGACTCGAAACTGGTTATGGTAAATTAAAAACTGAATCCTCACAAAGCGTGAATGGTTGTAGTTATTTCTGAAAACATTTCCTCACAACAGTCGCACTGTTCCATAGCCATAATGAATAAAAGTTTTATCTGAGGTTTAATTTCAGTTCACCAAGGCTGCTTATTCGCGTCCATTTGACTTCACAGACAGACTTAGTTTCGATCTAGATAAATAAAGTACTTATGACTATTGCAATACACGCTGCCTCTGCTACCATGGTTCAAGTGGCTCTGAGCACTATGGGACTTAGCATCTGTGGTCATCAGTCCCCTAGAACTTAGAACTACATAAACCTAACTAACCTAAGGACAGCACACACATCCATGCCCGAGGCAGGATTGGAACCTGCGACCGTAGCGGTCTCGAGTTCCAGACTGAAGCGCCTAGAACCGCCCGGCCACCCCGGACGGCTCTCCTACCATCTCTAAACTGTCTTTTCGATATGCATTCAGTGCCTCATTAAATAGTTAAGTCTTCTACTTCCTGTTTCACGTAGCTTCCCTATAGGGCATTAAGTTTAGGAACTTTGTTACGAATGCACCGACAATTTACTGATAAAATTTGGCATTCGAAGTGTATTTCCTTTGTGAGCGATCTGATTTCATTCTCTGCGTATCGACTGGCGAGTGTTCATCAGAGGTCCTCTAACTACCACCAAGCCTACAAAAACCACGCGCACTCTCCTACCCGAGTAACTGCTTTCTCTGTGTAAGGCCGGCCGGAGTGGCCGAGCGGTTCTAGGCGCTTCAGTCTGGAACCGCGCGACCGCTACGGTCGCAGGTTCGAATCCTGCCTCGGCCATGGATTGTGTGATGTCCTCAGGTTAGTTAGGTTTAAGTAGATCTAAGTTCTAGGGGAATGATGACCTCAGATGTTAAGTCCCATAGTGCTCAGAGCCATTTGAACCATTTTTTTCTGTGTGTAATGTGCCCCAAACCTATCAAGGAGAATGCTGCAATTCACCATAACACATCTCATGAAAGAATCGACAGAGTCTGTGGTTGGATCCCACCGTTCAGCTCCAAACCAAAATGCTCCGATCATTTCTGCGTACGTACTGCAAAGAGTAAGCCTGAACATTCGCAAGCTAAGTGGCACTTTCAGTTATGCTACTGTTTTGTTTCCCTAATTCACAAACTAGCTTTTGTAAAGCATACTGTAATCAGTATGGATACCTAGCTTATGAATTTACATTTTTGAGTTACGTCTCTTGGGGGCCCCATTGTGTAGCATGTAGCAGGTATACCTCCAATGATGTCTGCGCGCCTGCAGCCATTGAGAGAACTTGATGGTTAGGTTTGCCACGCTTTAAAGTGCTTTTAAATATGTATAATTTGCGAGCTAACATCCCAAAAATGTTCAGGCTCACATGCGGTTCCTCTTCGTCGAAATGTCTTGACTCAAACTCGTCTAGGGTTTGAACTTCACGTGTCTCGTTACACGACCTAAATTAGACACTTGAGACCCTGCGGTTAAATTGTCTGTCTGATGGCAAGTCTCCGAAATAAGAAGTTAACGTAACATATAATAACAGTAATAATAATATCGGGAAGTAAATTAACGACCCATAAATGATGTAGGCCACACAGTCGCGGTCTGGTTAGAATAATGTTTATTTAGAGAGCAAACTAAAGCGAAAGTGGTCGTATTTAGAGTTAGTGTTACGCTCGAGCGATATCCATTTGACACAGTTCGATCATTCACAATCTCATCGCGAAAGTTAAGAGTTCACATCAGGCGTGTGGCTGTTCAACGCTCAGAGACTAAGTCCCGCGATACCACACAGCGCGAAATTATCTAAGTCGTTTCATTTCCTAGATACCTAAAGACCAACTGTCCGCTTTCGCGTCTCAATCCGAACTGTCCCCTTTGGTGTCTCCAGCCGAACTGTCCGCTTTCGCGTCTGCACCAGCACTGTACCCCTGCCCGACCCCGGCCGCGTTTCCCACGCGCCGAATATCCTCGTTCAACTGACTAGGGCAGTTCCCATTCCTGAAGCCGTCCATCTGATTGGCTCAGCTTATTCTACACTATTTTACATTTTAACATATTCAAATAATCAATGCTTGATCACTTTCACGTTCTAAATAAAGTATCAATAATATCCATTAAATAACAAATGTTACATTCTTTTACATAAAACCAATGCAATTTTTTTCTTAACTTTGATTGTCACGGCTAGTAGCCTTGCATAAATGTGTTTTCTGATAAATAAATAAAGAACGAAAGTATTATGCACTGAACTTGACTACAAATATCCTATTATCTAATGATTCAATAAGGTGTCATGCTGTCATCGTTCAATGTGTTTTGTGTGGAGGAAATGATGATCTGACGCTTAACTGAAAATACCGATAGTTTAAATTTACTATATATTTTACACAAATGAAGTTACAGAGTTGATATTTACAGCATTTGTCATTTTAAAGATGCACCTTGTGATATTCGCTATTTTTGACTTCATTAAAACAGCAAATACGAGTAGTTAATACTTTCAGCCAGAAGGCAAATACTTATTTATAAATAATGATTAATGTATAATGAGGAGTCGCATGGCGACTGTGGAATTTTCTAAATAATGTAATTCGTCGTCTTTGGGCGGCAAACTGAAAAATACGGATAGATATGCGATCCTTCACTATTTTGTTCGCTGGAGAACAAATGAAGCCTTGAGCGCTAAAAAGACTTGTACTGTTTTTCTCAAGTAAGACGGACGCAGATTTGTGGCAGTCTGATCTAATTTTTTACTAAATGTATAAAAACGTGTTATGTCTAAGTTTGAGTGAAGTGTAAAGAACTGTTATAACTTACCGTGACGACGCACGAGCGACTCAAAGAAGACAATGGCCATATAAAAGAGCGCTCAATGGACATGATACGGACATAAAAATCTACCGTCATTGTTGTACTAAGCTTAAGGTACGATATATGTTTTAGTTTATAATAAATATTTGTTCTGGGAATACTGAATCATTTAGCAGTGCTCATTCCTATCATCTCCTCAGTATTATTTTCATTTTAATTATGCACTTTGCTAAGATTACAGACACGGAGATCAGCAGGCCAATGTGCGTGTTACATTGATAAAAAGAAAACTGTTTTATCGTCTTCTTGCATCAGCTTTAATATTGAATTTCCCTTTTGTGTGATGTTACAGTTGTTTTTGCGCCCTTAAGAACTTTCTGGTCCCTTAGGAAATTGTTTTGTCATAACAATAACTTCACAACCGGGTACGATCGTATCTACGATCATGAAGTAATTAGAAAGACGATAATGCGATTTCTTGATCAATAGCACGCTAGTTGTGACTGCCTCAAGCCACGCGAAACTGCAAGTAAAAAGCTATTCACATCTCATAAAGCAATATTTTATGATAATGGTCAATCCATGATTCTTACGCCAATTGTGATTGATAAAACAGTAAGCTAAATCTCAATTTCCAACTTTCCATTGAATAACAACATCACTTTTGTTTTGTAACATCACAACCTCTATATGAAATGTCGTTCGTTAAGATCGACTAAAGCGTTCAGATTTTAGCATTCAGGCCTTTGTTACAAAACTTGTCAATTTAACTTTAACAGTAAATAGATATGATCAGTATTCAAGTTTTATTGGCATCACCATGAAATTTTATGAGGGGTAGTAGATTAAAATTACTGTGGCTTCATTCTCTGCATTACTACAGAATTAAATAGTCTCTATAAGTATTTCCCTTTATGGCCGATCTTAGGGCCACCATATTTAACACTGCTACGTCTCCTCGGCCACAAACGGCTTCTAATGGGTTTCCCTATGACGTAGGATCTCGTCTGTCTCACTCGCACACTATAGCACAATAGACGCCTGTGAATTTCACCATCTCGTGGCGAATCTGCGCTCTTTCTGGCAAACGGTCCAGGATGACAAGGATCGTTTCACAATTCCTGAAGGCTGACTCTTTCGGCCATATTCTTAGATGAGAAGAAAGTGCTCATTAACTCACAAACTAGTGGCAAAAGAGTAATAGTGGACCACAAAAATAAGGATAATCATGTTGGTCAGTGTGGAAGAATACGTTCGGAATATAAAAATGCGCTTATTGTTTTGTAAATGTAGTTGTAGTGCGACATCCAGATCAGATGAGAGGAGATGCCAACAAACTGTAAGTAATTACTTATACATACATAAAAGAACGCGACGGGAACTTTTTGATAATCTAAAAATAACGTATATCAAAACAAAACTGTATCGTCCTGGGCCCTACTGAAGATTCCTTAGAGTAAAAGAAGGGGAAACGCCTTTGGGAGAAATAAATTACAGTTGCAGCAAGGAAAGGTGACTTTATTTACAAAACAAATATTTCTGTCGAGACTCCGTAAAATTTTTGTGTTTTTCTTCTAAACCATGACGTCCAAGAAAAACCAGATGGTACTCTGGGGCATAGTATTCACCGAAAGCCGGCACACCCTGATCGGTACCTGCATGCCAAGAGTTGTCATCCCAACATACCAACGCATTGACGTCCATAGGACCCTGATGCGCAGAGCATACGCTATTCCCAATGCAGACAGTTTAACCCAAGATCTTGCACATTTGAAGGCTGTTTTTAAGGAAAACGGATATTCTGAGAAGCAGATTCCTCGGGCTATGTAGTTCGGACCGTCACCGGAGGTGTATGAAGAGGAGCATAATGGTTCAAATGGCTCTGAGCACTATGGAACTTAAATTCTGAGGTCATCAGTCCCCTAGAACTTAGAACTACTTAAACCCAACTATCCTAAGGACATCACACATCCATGCCCGATCCAGGATTCGAACCTGCGACCGTAGCGGTCGCGCGGTTCCAGACTGTAGCGCCTAGAACCGCTCGGCCATTCCGGCAGGCGAAGACGAGCATAGATCGGTGGCCTTTATTCGTAGTGCTAGGGCATATCTTTTAAGACTGGAAGAATTTTAAGGAGTTTCAACATTAAGATTGTGTTCCTTCCACCTTCCAAGATTAGGGCGCTACTCGGCTCTGTGAAAGATGAATTGGGGCTTAGGAAGCCTAGTATATATAAAATTCCGTGTCAGGATGGGAAGGCTTACATCGGCCGTTCGATTCGCACAGTTCATGACAGGTGAGGGGAACATCGCCGTCATACAAGGCTACAACCACCGGAAAAATCAGTGGTACCAGAACATTGCTTAAACGAGGCACACGGTATGGAATCTGGCGAAACTACGATAGTTGTCAGCCCTTCTGGTTTTTGGAACAGTTTTTGTAAAGAGGCAACTGAGATACGGTTGGCGGATAATTTGATTAACAGAAACAATGAGTTTCCTCTTAGCAAGACATAGAACCTGCACTGTTCCGCATCAAAACAGAACGTTCTTCCGTGTGGCCAGTCCTAGTGTTCGAAAATCATCTCTGAGTGCGATATATCGTTGCCGCCGGTGTTCTACTAAGGGTGGCGCCAGCTGCCCAGTCTTGGAGCGCAGCAACCGCGATGGACGTTACAAGCGCCGTCTACGGTACGGAGGTTCATAAAGGACGTCGATTTGCAGCCTAGGCATGAGTTCTCAGCGAGACTCAGCAGCAGCGGCAGCGTTCTCCTGAAGATGGTGAACAGATTTATCGCCGAAATATTGAATCGAGCTGATTTTAGCACCCGGCAGCAAACGCGAAGAGAATTTCAAGTCAAATATTTCTGTGCTTGCTGCGGAGGATGGTCACGCAGACACACTTTTTCTATACAGTGTATCCACTCAAACTTGGTTTTACTATTTACTGAGCTTTACTTATATAATTCTGTCCGTTTTGTGGTGTAAAGTCATATTGCTCGTACCTGTTGCGAGTAGTCCCTTTGCCTAGCCACTGACTGTTAGTTACGCAAACCTATCAAACAGCTCAGTTTTTATACACCTTTACCACATTAATACTGATTAACAACCCGTTCTCTTGCGTGCATAATTTTCAGCTTATGAAAGGTAGGTTTTTATGCTGATTAGAGAAGTGTAGTGCAGATTTTCTGCAGCGTGTATGTGCTCATGTCTCTGAGAAATTACTTCTAACAAGCATAGTATTAATGCCGTCAGCAGTCCTCATTATCATATAGAGAATTTGTCTCCCGAACGACATCGCTATAAAAATTGCTTTAGAGAGATATTAACAATAATTCTGTCCGAGGAAACCATCCCGTTGCACCGTGTTTGGCTGTACACTGACCACAGCTACACTCTGTAGTTTTGATAGGATTTTACGAGTGTTTTCACACTGTTTGATGTTCATTTGTACAAATTACCCTGCTAGTTACCTGCTGCAACGTTTATTGTAAGTGTACTCTACAAGAATTATTTCTGTACCTTAATTTCGAAGTCAGATTGCGTTATAGAACATTGTTATTTGGCCATTAATACAACAAATCGTAGCTTCAATAAGTCGGATTTTAATCTAACTGCTTACCTTTAACTGCTTATCTTAACGGATCTGTTCTTAACACAGAAGGCAGGTTTCAAGGCCTGCTTGCACCCCATGAGAAAAGCTGTCCTCACCACTTCTACAGGGTGTTTCAAAAATGACCGGTATATTTGAAACGGCAATAAAAACTAAACGAGCAGTGATAGAAATACACCGTTTATTGCAATATGCTTGGGACAACAGTACATTTTCAGGCGGACAAACTTTCGAAATTACAGTAGTTACAATTTTCAACAACAGATGGCGCTGCAAGTGATGTGAAAGATATAGAAGACAACGCAGTCTGTGGGTGCGCCATTCTGTACGTCGTCTTTCTGCTGTAAGCGTGTGCTGTTCACAACGTGCAAGTGTGCTGTAGACAACATGGTTTATTCCTTAGAACAGAGGATTCTTCTGGTGTTGGAATTCCACCGCCTAGAACACAGTGTTGTTGCAACAAGACGAAGTTTTCAACGGAGGTTTAATGTAACCAAAGGACCGAAAAGCGATACAATAAAGGATCTGTTTGAAAAATTTCAACGGACTGGGAACGTGACGGATGAACGTGCTGGAAAGGTAGGGCGACCGCGTACGGCAACCACAGAGGCCAACGCGCAGCTAGTGCAGCAGGTGATCCAACAGCGGCCTCGGGTTTCCGTTCGCCGTGTTGCAGCTGCGGTCCAAATGACGCCAACGTCCACGTATCGTCTCATGCGCCAGAGTTTACACCTCTATCCATACAAAATTCAAACGCGGCAAACCCTCAGCGCCGCTACCATTGCTGCACGAGAGACATTCGCTAACGATATAGTGCACAGGATTGATGACGGCGATATGCATGTGGGCAGCATTTGGTTTACTGACGAAGCTTATTTTTACCTGGACGGCTTCGTCAATAAACAGAACTGGCGCATATGGGGAACCGAAAAGCCCCATGTTGCAGTCCCATCGTCCCTGCATCCTCAAAAAGTACTGGTCTGGGCCGCCATTTCTTCCAAAGGAATCATTGGCCCATTTTTCAGATCCGAAACGATTACTGCATCACGCTATCTGGACATTCTTCGTGAATTTGTGGCAGTACAAACTGCCTTAGACGACACTGCGAACACCTCGTGGTTTATGCAAGATGGTGCCCAGCCACATCGCACAGCCGACGTCTTTAATTTCCTGAATGAATATTTCGATGATCGTGTGATTGCTTTGGGCTATCCGAAATATACAGGAGGCGGCGTGGATTGGCCTCCCTATTCGCCAGACATGAACCCCTGTGACTGCTTTCTGTGGGGACACTTGAAAGACCAGGTGTACCGCCAGAATCCAGAAACAATTGAACAGCTGAAGCAGTACATCTCATCTGCGTGTGAAGCCATTCCGCCAGACACGTTGTCAAAGGTTTCGGGTAATTTCATTCAGAGACTACGCCATATTATTGCTACGCATGGTGGATATGTGGAAAATATCGTCCTATAGAGTTTCCCAGACCGCAGCGCCATCTGTTGTTGAAAATTGTAACTACTGTAATTTCGAAAGTTTGTCTGCCTGAAAATGTACTGTTGTCCCAAGAATATTGCAACAAACGGTGTATTTCTATCGCTGCTCGTTTAGTTTTTATTGTCGTTTCAAATGTACCGGTCATTTTTGAAACACCCTGTACCAGCCACCTGTAGGAAATGAGGATGGCTCAGAACCCAAGCGACCAGTGTCATTGGTGTCGACTGAGCCAACAGCTTGCAGATTACTACAGCCTCCACCTTCGATAGCTGCAGGCAGAGCTTCAGCCACCTCTCGAATTAGTCCCCAGTAGGCATGGAGAGCATACTGTGAATTTTTTTTCCAGCCTTGGGCACTATTTTCCCAAAGGTCTGCATAGTGCTCCTAACGTTGGAGCTCTTGATACCTAGCAAACTCATCCCCATCTTTTTCGTGCTAGGGGCCCTTCTGAAAAAGCGATCACGTGTTGATTCGCTGGATGAATTGGCTGGGCCAAGGCGATATTTGAGGTGCGTCATGCGATGCGTCAGTTTCTCCGCTGTCGCTACACCATGAAGCAACAGCCGTCAGAAGGTTGACATGGCCAACGACGTTAAGTGTTCGCGAACTACGACCAGCTCCTCCTGTGTCTGCTCACAGTAAATACACTCCCTATATATCCTTATACTAGAATTCAAATGAAAATAAAAAGAAGCTCTATTGTATTTTAGTAACGGTTTACGGATTTGCACTCCAAGACTTCTTAAAGTCAAAAACGCGAGCTACTGCAATGAGACTGCAGCTGACACTAATTCACTGCACGCATGGTTCATAATTTACGTCCTACATTCAGAGGTCTGTCAACCAACCCCTCGATTTCTTGAGCTCCCTGCAGCTCCATGACATTGTTTTACCATATATTATTAATTTCAGTCGGCCAGTCTCAGGAATAGGATGCAGAAATGTTGAATAACCTTTTCCTGTCCCCACGAATAGCACACCATGGCAAAGAGCTGCTCCTGTCAATAATCTTCAAAAGTTTATTTTCAACAGCTGCTGGGTAAATCACTAGTGCTTAGAGCTACATAGTGGGCCCAAATAACAACCAATGTAGCAGCATTACAAGGAGACAGCCCATCAGCCGAAGTGATGTCTAATAGAAAGGATGTCACATGCAGCTGGGCTACACGAAATAATTATTATCTCGATGTTGGACAAAGACCTCTTCCCACAGGTAATTGAAACTAAATTTTGTATCCGCATTATCAAGATATTGGGCCAAGAGCAGCTACTAGTAATGATTTGTCACAACACCGGCTTCCCTTTTTATGCTTCATTAAAATGCACTTGATCTTATATTAGTGCAACGTCTCGATTTTCATCATCTTACACATCATTTTTAAACTCATAACTTGGCGACAAGTGAATGTTACATTTTACGTCCACTGCTAATCTACTTATTTGTACTCGGAAATTCTCGTTAGGCATAAACTACGTTCGCAAAAAAAAAAAAAAAAAAAAAAAAAAAAAAAAAAAAAAAAAAAAAAAAAAAAAAACGGCGTTTTCAACTTTTTCCGGGTCAGGGCGCTGGGCACTATCTAACAGTTGTTGACATCAATTTTATTCGTAAATAAATAAGCTGTACTTAACTTTCATAATTAATTAAATACTAGCCTAAGGTTGTGATGATGATGTTTGGTTTGTGGAGCGCTCAATTGCGCGGTTATCAGCGCCCTACAAATTCCGGATCTTTACTCAGTCAAGTCTCGCCACTTTTATGAATGCTGATGAAATGATGAGGACAATACAAACACCCAGTCCCCGGGCGGAGAAAATCCAAAACCCGGCCGGGAATCGAACCCGTGACCCAGGGCTAAAGATGCGCTTATTCCTAATTGCAGCATTACTACACAATATTATACCGCACGAAATCCATGAATATCAATATGTTACCTGACTGACTGGCGATGGTTATCGGAGAAGTAACTGACGCTGGCAGTTTTTGGAAGACATAGTGCGATATTTCTTTATCAATTTTATGTTTCCATCTATGTGTACATTCAAAAATTTTAAACTTTTCTTCTGTTCACGAATTATGTTTATTCATACAAAACTATATATGTCAGTGGTGCTTCAAAAGAGAACGAGCTCTACCTTTTGGGAGTTTGAAGTAAGCCCATTATTGAGCAAAAACAATTAATAACTCTCAAACACGTTTTTCTATTTTCTCTGTTGATACTTGTATGCTTGGCTTAACAACTGAACTTGTATACTTGTACCATCCACAAAAAGAGACCATTGTGCATAAAGATTAAATAGAATGGTTGATTGTTCAAGTGGAGCAAGAACGGTAGAGGACCCACAATCGAGCATTATGAAAGCCCCTGTAATATTATTAAGTGGTTTTGTAAATCATTATAACTATCTAGAATAACTTTCTAGGTCCTTTCTTTTGATAATAAATACAACTGTTAACAAAGAAATGGATGAACTGTGTTTCCATGTGGACGCAACGGGATATTTACTTGACTTAACGAATAAGTCGCAGGACTTCTCAATAGCGACAATTTACTTCATAATTTTATTACTACCTTACAAAACATAGAATTATCTGATTAATTACGACGACTTAACGGTGGTTGGTTAAGTATCCCATTTCTGTATATGCGAAAAAAAAAACACTATTGAGCTCATTACCTTCTCCCTCATTAGTTGTAAAACTGTGACTGTGAAAAGGAGACAACCAACACTCGCCCCCATATCCCCCAAATTAAAAGAGGACTTTTAAATGTGTGTAATTACTGGTCTCTCTTCCTCGATATTCTTGTGTTCTGAGTGGGTATGCTTGAGATATTTTCTTGTTGTTCTTAGTGGAAGATGTGACGCTTATGCGATGGTGGCCTTTACAAAAGATATCGGTGTCGGCATTGCACAGAGAATAATAACCTCTGTAGCATGACTGGTACACATGGCTTCTCGAAGCTGTATCAGCTCAGGCACATTTTATTTCAAATACAAGGCAGACAGTTCTGAGTGTTGGGTGCTATTCTGGGGCGGTCACCAGGTCCTGCCGGCGTATTCTGTTGCTGTGGTTTCTGGGAGATACGCCCCATGTACCCATTGGAGAAATATCAAGTATCTATTCAGCGTGGGTGTCAACAGCAATCCTGCGTTTCATTTCCGATTTCTGTATAGTTCTGTGTAATATCTCTCCTACATACTTCGATGCTTCGTCAACCAGTAGTAAAAGAGGGTTCACATTTGATACTAACCTTAGAAATCGTCTACGCATATTTTATGTCAAATCATGGAAACTTTTGCAGCTTTCCTCTCTATTTTCATGCTCTGAGATACATGTACGTTTGTCACATTGGCTACAAGCTTCCTAGCGTCCCTCTAAAAAGACTTTGGAATGAGTGCAGAGAATTTGTGATTATTGTCATACGTTTCCGTGGAAACGTTCGACGCCGACTATCATTTGCTTACTGGTTGTCGTCTTGTGCTGACTGTGCTGTCGGAAGAGGTGAGTGCCGCTTTTTGCTGTAGTTACGAGGTGCTAGTTTGATTATCAGAATACGTATTCTGAGCAACTCGCATTTATCTGGTTGTTTGTGCGTTTTGAATGCGGGTTACTTCTCCTGTTTATTCGAAAATGAGAGTTGTGTGGATGAGGGATTCTGATTTGTTCTTCTTTCAGTGTTTCTAACGTTGTCAATCAAAGTCTCACATTATTAGTTTCAGTCTTACATGTTAATTTTCTGTGTTTCGGTTTTCCAAGAGTAACATTGCTATAAAATTTCGTGTGGTTATGTACTAAGACGGTATCTGTTCTTTCGGACATGTAAGCAGGAAATCCCGGGTTCGGGTCCGGTCGGGGCACACATTTTCACCTGTTCCCGTTGACGTATGTCAACGCCTGTAAGCAGCTAAGGGTGTTCATTTCATTATAATTTCGTGTGGTTTTTAAATTTGAATAAAAGTTCAGCGATTTGTGAAACCAAACTCCATTTGTGCATCCCCTACTTCCTACAACTTCTCCCATGATAGTTGGATGCTTATTTAACAGATACATTGACGGAAAAAATCGCAACAACAAGAAAGAGTTATGCGACGTTAGCGGATGTTGGTAGACGTGTTACGTGTTTCTACATCTGAAAGATGACGTCTATTCAAATAACGTTCGTGAGCGTTAGATACCTTTGAGAGTGGACGTAACGAGTTGATGTCAGTTGAAAACAACTTTAAGGGTAGAGAGATGGCATTATCATCACCTCACTGAATTTGAATGCGATCGTACAATAGGGCTACGAGATGCTGGATGTTCCTTATACGGTGTTGCAGGAAGACCTGCCAGGATTGTAGCGACTGTACATGACTGCTGGCAGTGATGGTCGCAGGAATGTACGGTCGCAAGCAGATCGGATTGAGGACAGCCACGTGGCACTACCGACAGGAAAGACCATCGTGTTCGGCGTATGGTTCTGTCGCATTGCAGTGCAGCTATTTGAGCAGCAGTTGATACCACAGCGAGACAACGAACTGTTACAAATCGGTTACTTAAAGGACATCTCCGTGCCAGCGCCCTGTAGCGCGCATTCCACTGACCCCAAACCACCGCCATTTGTGATGTCAGTGGTTTCAATCGAGCACACACTGGAGGTTAGGGTAGAGGTCTGTTGTGTTTTCTGATGAAAGCTGGTTCTGCCTCGGTGCCAGTCATGGCCGTATGTTGGTTAGAAGGACTCCAATTGGAGGCTTGCGTTGAACCTCCGGCACAAATTGGGCCTACACTTGGACTTATGGTCTGCGACGCGATTTCGTACGACAGCAGAAGCGCACTATTAATTATTCCACGCACTCTGACTGCAAATGTGTACGTCAGTCTCGTTATTACAAGTTTTGTGCTGCCGTTCATGAACAGCACTCAAAGTGGTATTTTCCAGCATGATAAAGCTCGCTCACATGCCGCTGCTTTAACCCAACAGGCTCTATAGAGTGTTCACAACATGTTGTCTTGGTCTGTCCAATCACCAGACCTGTCTCCGATGACCGCATTTAGGACGTCATCGGACGACAACTCCAGCGTCATCCACGGCCAGCATTAATCGTACCTGTATTGACTGACCAAGTGGAACAGGCATCTGTACAGCACAATGCGTGTACGTTTGCAAGGTTGCATTCAACATTCTTCAGGATAAACCGATTATTAATGTACCAGCATTCGACATTTGCAATGGCTTATCTCCCGCTTACATTAACCTGTGCTTTTGCGATGATAATCACTCAAATATGTCACCCAGGTAAATGTATTCCCGATGTATCGTTACATTAATAATTGTTTAGTGTTGTGATTTTTTCCGTTAGTGCATAATCATAAATACGGAAAGCTGTTTTTTCCTTGTGATCGTGCTTCCACTGTGCTCAATGGACAAATTATTAATGGAAGTTGTTCAGTGTGGTGACGAGGGTAGCGTTCACAAGTTTTTATTTCGGAGCTCAAACCGTTACTAACGCAGATTAGTTGCAACTGCTTCACCTACAGTGAAAGAACAGAATATAACCCGGTATCAAAACCACGTTCCAGAAATTTTGTTACCTTACTAAGAGCTATGCAAGCGAAACTTGTTTACTTCCGTCAAGAAGTACAACGTGCAGTCGTTAAGCCCATTAAGGGAATCACACCTAGTCCATTTGCTTTACACATTTCTCCCACAACTCACGGAGGAACCTGTGCGTAATTTGACACTGAATTATGTCATATGCATCTGCACAATGCTTAGTAACCGCACTGGGATCTTACACGAGATCCGATTATACGTTTTTTCCCCTTGCGTCTACCACAAACCGAATAAGATGCAACCATTTTCATGAAAACAAGTGACTACTACCTCCGCGCGCGTGAGTGTGTGTGTGTGTGTGTGTGTGTGTGTTTGAAGCTTACGGGTGCTCAATGCCGAGCTTATCAGGGCCCTTACACACATTAAAAGAAACTGATGCTGATAAAATAACTAAAACTGTCACTCATTGAGGGGAAAACCTGTAAAATGCCACTCATTCACATACTCCCAACTCACTCGCGTCGACCCACACATCACTGTACCTCAGGCCTTAATACAACGGAGAACGATCAAAGTTGCTATCTCGTAAAATGTGGCTCACAGTGATCGCTACGCCACAAGCACCACACGCTGGAGGATCGTCGCGCTGGAGGAATACTACTTACAATCTGACAAGACACATTCCAGAATTACTGCTCACTTTTCCACTTTTCCCCAGATTGTCAGTAGTCGCGTAAGCGAGATTTACATCTTGCCCCTCGCATCCTTTCGCGTTTTAGTATTCAGATTAATGCCGCGCTGAATGGGAACACGGCGAACCTTGTCACCAGCCTGCTGACTACTCGCTCCGTTTTTATGCACCTTTAGCGCTGAGCGGTGTCTGTTTATAATCTGCCAAGCGGCCGTCAATTATGTGCTAATCCGCCCGCATCGCGCATCTTCGCAATGAGCGCTACTAATTTCCCTTTTATGTTCATAATAAACTTCCTCGCGTCGACCGCTATTAGTCTGTAATTGATAATTTCTTGCCCTAAATCTTCGTTGTCGAGGAAACTTGTTATCGTGCGCATGAATTGCAAAGTAGGCGTCCTGCATCAGCTACATAATGTCCGAAGTAACTGTCAATAAGCATTTAAAAGGATCTCGGGAAAAGTACCATCGATAAATACCATGAGTTACTCTCGCTGACCGTGTAATTTTTCAGTCTTTGTTGGTAACACAATTTATCACGAGATATAAAGAGTGCTCTGACGCTGATTTTCTTCATTTGGTGGTTAAATAATAATAAAATTCGGCTTAGTAGCGAAATCAGTGTCATGTTTCCAATCATTCCAATAGCATGAACTTACGTGACACGCTCTTTGTGTTAGTACATGGGATGATCTTGATAAAACAAATTGTGATTACGATCACTCGTCTTGTGATCCATTGCATACCTAATGTATAAAAACATAGGTCTCAATATAGGCTTTTCGTTTGAACATGACATATGACGTGTTGTAACGTATCTCCTCATGTTACTTTATCGGTACATTGAGCAAATAGTAAAGCTAACCAAAGAAAAATCTGGAAAGAAAATTATATTTCGGGGAGAAGAAACATGGTATCTTTGCCGATTACATTGTCATTCTGTCAGAACATGGAAGATCAGCTGATGGATTAGTGTACTGAAAAGAGGTTAAATGATGTCTATTAATTACCTGAGGGGATTTCTTGAAAATATGGAACCCCTTCCGCCCTTGGTGATATTTGGTGCGATGTAGTGTTCCCCCCTCCCCCTCACGTAACGTGTACCTCGTAGTGTAGCAAAAAAACAAAAATATGACAGTTCATATTTGTTTTAAATTTTGATTAAAAATTTTAACAAAACCATGTTTTATTTATAAAATAAATTAAACAGTTCTTTTAAAAAGTAATTAAAAACGCTATTTGAAACATGCCAACCCTGAGTAATATTCGGACCGACAGAGAGACAGACAGAAGACAGAAAGACAAAATCTCTTCACTAATGCAATATTAACCGTTTTGACGAATCTATAAAAAATTTAATTCTTATTGGTATGTTATATACATAAAATGTCTATGAAGCTTCATTTACTCTGCAGATTAAAAGCAACACTGTTTGTACCTTTCCCCTAACCGTATGATTACACTAACTTCTCAATCTCTCGATTTACGAGGTGCATTCAAGTTCTAAGGCTTCCGATTTTTTTCTAATTAACTACTCACCCGAAATCGATGAAACTGGCGTTACTTCTCGACGTAATCGCCCTGTAGACGGACACATTTTTCACAACGCTGACGCCATGATTCCATGGTAGCAGCGAAGGCTTCTTTAGGAGTCTGTTTTGACAACTGGAAAATCGCTGAGGCAATAGCAGCATTGCTGGTGAATGTGCGGCCACGGAGAGTGTCTTTCATTGTTGGAAAAAGCCAAAAGTCACTAGGAGCCAGGTCAGGTGAGTAGGGAGCATGAGGAATCACTTCAAAGTTATCACGAAGAAACTGTTGCGTAACGTTAGCTCGATGTGCGGGTGCGTTGTCTTGGTGAAACAGCACACGCGCAGCCCTTCCCGGACGTTTTTGTTGCAGTGCAGGAAGGAATTTGTTCTTCAAAACACTTTCGTAGGATGCACCTGTTACCGTAGTGCCCTTTGGAACGCAATGGGTAAGGATTACGCCCTCGCTGTCCCAGAACATGGACACCATCATTTTTTCAGCACTGGCGGTTACCCGAAATTTTTTTGGTGTTGGTGAATCTGTGTGCTTCCATTGAGCTGACGGGCACTTTGTTTCTGGATTGAAAAATGGCATCCACGTCTCATCCATTGTTACAACCGACGAAAAGAAAGTCCCATTCACGCTGTCGTTGCGCGTCAACATTGCTTAGTGACATGCCACACGGGCAGCCATGTGGTCGTCCGTCAGCATTCGTGGCACCCACCTGGATGACACTTTTCGCATTTTCAGGTCGTCATGCAGGATTGTGTGCACAGAACCCACAGAAATGCCAACTCTGGAGGCGATCTGTTCAACAGTCATTCGGCGATCCCCCAAAACAATTCTCTCCACTTTCTCGATCATGTCGTCAGACCGGCTTGTGCGAGCCCGAGGTTGTTTCGGTTTGCTGTCACACGATGTTCTGCCTTCATTAAACTGTCGCACCCACGAACGCACTTTCGACACATCCATAACTCCATCACCACATGTCTCCTTCAGCTGTCGATGAGTTTCAATTGGTTTCACACGACGCAAATTCAGAAAACGAATGATTGCACACTGTTCAAGTAAGGAAAACGTCGCCATTTTAAGTATTTAAAACAGTTCTCATTCTCGCCGCTGGCGGTAAAATTCCATCTGCCATACGGTGTTGCCATCTCTGGGACGTATTGACAATGAACGCGGCCTCATTTTAAAACAATGCGCATGTTTCTATCTCTTTCCAGTCTGGAGAAAAAAAATCAGAGGCCTTAGAACTTGAATGCACCTTGTATATGATCACTAGGAGAATACTCGTCGGTGAACTTCAGCTTACCTTCCTTCCTTCCACAAATGAGTAACATCCTCCTCGCACTTGTGTTTATACTTGACGGCATGCCACTTGACAGACGCATTGTAAAAATTTTGAAACAAATTTGGGTTGAACACAATGACGGTGGCCTTATACACGTTGCAGACTGTCATCACTGACTCACTGAGCGATACGTAATGATTTCGATTTGCGCGGCAGAGAAGTCCTCGAACGAAATATGACACATGGTCGTCTTCGGTAGCTGCGAGGTAAGAGTGGCTGATTGGTAACCGAATGGGTAAGGGTTCAATTCCACCGCCGGGTCGGAGATTTTCTCAGCTCGGGGAAAGTGTGTTGTGTTGTCCTCACCGTATCATCATAAGTGACGTTTTGAAAGCTACGGCGTTAACTGTGGGGAGTGGTGAGGAAAACACTGAAAAGTTTGTAAGGATGTTGCAAGGTAGGTTGGGCTGAAAAATAGTTGTTAGGAAAAATTAATATTTTTCACCGTTTCCGAATTAATTAACACAGAAGTTAGCAAATTAGGCCGATGGACGCGCCAATTCAAGCTGTTCAACAAGTGTCATTTGTTCTCATAGCGTAGTTGATTGCGCACAGGCATTGGCTCGGACTTGACGCTTACTATCGTGCCACGTCCAATTTTTGTATAACATTCTTTTTCGGTTTTAGGAAAGAAAACGAAGAACACGTTTGGTGACACCGTCCCTGGCGGACTGCTTGAATTTGCGCGCGCAACGACCTGTTTAGATAATTACAATGCTAACTAACTCGGAGGTGACGTAAAGAATCGATCTTGTTCTCAACGGTTACTTATCAGCACAACGTAGCCTGCATCACCCTAACAAGCTTCTCAGATTGCTTCTGACCACCCGCTATAAAACAATATGTTATCAATGACAGTAATATACACAGAGGTGGCAAAAATCATGGGATTGCTCCTAAAATCTCCTTTTGCCTGGCGTAGTGCAAGAACTCACGTGGCATGGACTCAACAAGTCGTGTAAATACCCTGCAGAAATAGTACGCCATGCTGTCTATAGACATCCATAATTCCGTGAGTGTTGCGGTGTAGGATGTCGTGCACAAACTGACCTCATGATTCGTTGGGATCCATGTCTGACGATCCTGGTGACCTAAACATTCACTATAACTATCCAGAAAGTTCTTCGAACCTATCGCGAACACTTGTGACCCGGTGACATGGCGCATTGTAATCCATAAAAGTTCGATCCATGAATAGTTGCAAATGGTTTCCAAGTAGCCAGACGTAACCACTTACAGTCTGTGATTGGTTCTGTCGTACCAGAGGGCACAGTCCATTTCATGCAAGCACGACCAACACCATTATGGAGCTCCACCATCTTGCACAGTCCCTTGTTGACAACCAGGGTCCATGGCATCCGGAGATCTGCACGACTTTTGAACCCTACCATCAGCTATTGCCAACTATAATCAGGACTCATCTGACCAGGCCACGGTTTTCCAGTCGTCTAGGGTCCAACTGACACGGTCACGAGACCAGGAGAGGTGCTGCAAGCGATGTCGTGCTGTTAAGAAAGGCACTCGCGTTGGTTGTCTGCGGCCATAGCCAATTAACGCCCGATTTCACCTCCCTGTCCTAACGGGTACGTTCATCGTATGTACCACATTGATTTCAGCTGTTCTTTCATGCAGTGTTGCTTGTCTGTTAGCACTGACAACTCTACGAAACGCCGCTGCTATCGGTCGTTAAGTGAAGGCCGTCGGCCATCTAAGATTTCCGAAATGTAATATCTCGTGTGCCTAGTTCCAACTAACATTCCGCGTTCAAAGTTTGTCAGTTTCCGTCATGCGTCGATAATCGCTTCGGAAAGTCTGTATATGTGCATAGCATATGGCTATCCCATGACTTTTGTCACCTTGGTGCACTTACTCACGATTTACACCCACCCTCCATTTTTTAAGGGATTTGGAGCGATTTTGCAGGATCCCTAGGCCCCCTTTTTTAAGCTCGCGTAATTAATGAATATATCCTTACAGTGTGAATATAAACAAACATGAAACCGATAGTACTGGCGAATGATAACACTAAATTAGGTAAAATTAAGTTAGGTAGTAGATTAATTTCGCTACTTGGACAGAAAAGTAACTCACTATGGGGGAAGTACAGGAGATATAAAATGGAGACTGACAATAATAAGGAAACTGGTTCTAAAAACATAAATATTTTAAAATCTAGAATAAATTGAGTGTGCCAAAGTTTTTTTAGAAGTATTTACCGCCGGCCGGTGTGGCCGTGCGGTTAAAGGCGCTTCAGTCTGGAACCGCGTGACCGCTACGGTCGCAGGTTCGAATCCTGCCTCGGGCATGGATGTGTGTGATGTCCTTAGGTTAGTTAGGTTTAATTAGTTCTAAGTTCTAGGCGACTGATGACCTCAGCAGTTGAGTTGCATAGTGCTCAGAGCCATTTGAACCAAGTACAGGGTTATTACAAATGATTGAAGCGATTTCACAGCTCTACAATAACTTTATTATTTGAGATATTTTCACAATGCTTTGCACACACACACAAAAACTCAAAGCTTTTTAGGCATTCACAAATGTTCGATATATGCCCCTTTAGTGATTCGACAGGCATCAAGCCGATAATAAAGTTCCTCCCACACTCGGCGCAGCATGTCCCCATCGATGAGTTCGAAAGCATCGTTGATGCGAGCTCGCAGTTCTGGCACGTTTCTTGGTAGAGGAGGTTTAAACACTGAATCTTTCACATAACCCCACAGAATGAAATCGCACGGGGTTAAGTCGGCAGAGCGTGGAGGCCATGACACGAATTGCCGATCGTGATCTCCACCACGACCGATCCATCGGTTTTCCAATCTCCTGTTTAAGAAATGCCGAACATCATGATGGAAGTGCGGTGGAGCACCATCCTGTTAAAAGATGAAATCGGCGCTGTGTAGTGGGACGAAATTAAGCGTCACCCATCCACCAAAGTCAGCCCAGTTTGCAGGTGACTATAAGTTTAATTTAGTTTTGTTTATGTGTTTTCTTATTATTTGTAATAGATGTGAATTATCTAAAAGTTTTGTATTTTTTTTGTGTGTTTCATGTACGGAGAGATCGGCGCAACGAACGGGGACAGCATCTTCGTTGCCGCGACCAGAGAGGAAATTGCTGGCCTCTAGACGTCGCGGGTCGACAGCCAAGGAGCAACAGAAGATCCTGGAACCGAGTTGTTGCGTCGTTTCTAAAAAAATTAAAAATGAATTTTTATACTCTTTTTGTACAACAATGACGTCATATAGAGCTTAATCTTATTGAAAAGTCAGTCACTGTCTGTCAACGCTCAAGTTCACATCTGTATGTGTAGGAAGCTAATAAAATAGTGTATGCTATTAAAGTTGAAACACATGTCTTGAAGATTTATTTATGAAGAATTGTGTGAACGGATTAATAATATATTTGACAAGATTAGTAATTCTTACGTCGTTCACCGAAACTTTGAATCTAAAAAGTTTATTTAATGTGTGATTCTGATATCGATTAGATCAAGATAACGTGTGTCAATATAATTTCTGAGGAGAAACAAACGAAATTTAAATTGGGAAAAGTTACAAAAACCAATTGGCCCAAGTGATGTAATTCTTTGCACACGACTCAACGGATGTTTTACAGTTTCGTTCAAGAACCATCCTATGACAATTTAAAAGAATATGAATCATTTTGAAGTGGGTTGTAACTGACGTAGGTGACGAAGTCTGCACATGGTCATACATATATCAAACGAAAACTAATACGTCGTTACACCACACCGTGGCGACCTTAGAAACAGGACTTGTGTGCAACTAAGGCACACAGGTACGAAACAAAACATCAAGAGTCCTTCGGAAGTCAACGCGAGTTTTCGTGGAGCCTTCACCAGCCAGCGGCGACTTCGTGGGTGTGGGCATCTGACGGAGCCGCAGCCAAGCAGTACGGTCACGCAGTTGTTCCACGAGAAGGCGCATCTGTTGGGCAGCAGCTGAACGCTGCAAACCCCGACAACCTTTTTTCTCCCTAAACTAATAGGCCCAGTACGTCAGCTGCGGGGCGTTCCTCCGGCTGGTATTAGAGGTGTTGCTGAGGGCTTCGCCTGTCTACGGCGGTGCCGGGCGTGGTTGCAGCCAGCGACGTTTCCGGTGTTCGACTCAGCGTCCTGCCGGTTGCGGAAGCGGGGTCGCAGCATCTCAGCGGCTGCATCGACGGCTGTTACATCTGCAGCCCATAGCAGCACACTGATCATCGAGAACTACAAATTACAATATTAGTGTCCGGTGAGTTTGTTTCAAGTTGGAAGTGGAGTGTTGTACATAGGGAGTGTGCTGTTACAGGATTGTTGATTACAAGTCTGCGTGTGTAAATAGTTAATATCTTACAATAATGTCGGGAAGTGAAATGTCAGACGAAGAGCAATCTATGTCCGATAGGAGCATGAGAGCCCTTTTTAGGGCGATCGCTAAATTAAAACAATCTAACGAGGAATCTACTGCTAGATTAAAAGAGGAACTAAAACAGGAATTAAAACAGTCTAACGAAGAATCTATGGCTAGATTAAAACAGTCTAACGAGGAATCTACTGCTAGATTAAAAGAGGAACTAAAACAGGAATTAAAACAGTCTAACGAGGAATCTACTGCTAGACTTAAAGGGGAGCTAACAAAATCAACAGACAGGTTGCAGGAATATCTTAATGAAACCAGTCGAGAATTAAGTGATAAAATAGTCTTCTAAAGTTGAAATGTAGGAAAAATTAGTAGGACTTAGTAAGAAGATTGCTGATAATTGTAAAAGGTTAGAAGAACATATCCAGGAATCGCGCGAGGAAAAAGCTCGCATGCGAAACGATATCACTGACTTAACCGAGAGACTAGATAGTGTCAATATCTTAGTTGTAAATGAAATACAGAAAAATAACGATATGTTACGAGATGAATTTTCTATGCAAACAGAAACTGTTCGCAGAGAATTATTGAAATCTATTAAAGAGGTCTCTACCAAACCTGTAGAGATTTCTTCAATAGATAATGTAGAATTAGAGACATTAACTCATCAAGTAGAAAAGGACCATACCGAAATCGAAAACATGAAATTTTTAATTACTGAAATATGCAGTAATCTTGAGACTGCCAAAGATAATAACATTGATGAAGGTACAGAGCGTTCACATCGTGAACACAGTGAAGAATCGATATTAGCTAATCGCGTATCCAATACAGAAATGCGGATACAGGAAATTACTAAACGGTTATCGGAATTAGATAATAACGAGAACATTTCAGGTAGCAGAGGTAATAACATAATCAGAGACAACAGAAGCATCGAATTTGCTAGCACGGACGACAACAATATGAATAAAGCAATCACGGCAAGCCAATCCGATGCAACTCCATCTCTACAATCTAAACAAAATCCGACTATTTCTCTCGCAGAATGTCTGGATGACATAACGACAAATTCAAATGTAGCAAGTCGATTTCCTGTATTCAAACCAGGAGGCGAACTTCACCCTATAATCTTTATAAAAGCTTTTGAAACATCATTATCTCCTAAATGGAGTAATGAAAAACGCATTCAATTTGTAATAGGACATTTAGAAGCAGAAGCTGCGGAATGGGCAGTACTGCATAGAACTGAATTCAGGGATTGGGATGATTTTGTTAAGCAATTTAAACAAAATTATTGGTCAAGAGGAAAACAACAACACTTAACTTTAGAGTTGTTAGACCCTCCTCCATATTCTAAACGGTGGGGAGGTTATAGGAATTATTTTGAATGGCATTTAAACCGTGCTAAATTAATTGAAGAACCAATTATTGAAAGTCATTTAATACGAGTCCTAATTAGTAGGTTACCGTATTACGTAAAGGAAAGAATGATAGAAAGAGAATGGTCACAGCCGTGCGAATTGTTAGGATATTTAGAGCAGTTAGATATACTTAATAGAGAAAGGGAAGACGAGAAGTTTAGATTTGGTAGAAATCACAATCCTCGAAACAATAATAATAATTCAGAACCACGAAAAGCTAATAACAACAATCATAGCCGGTTCTGTTATATAAAACGTCAATCTAAAGATAAAGAGAGCCAACAGAATCGTGGTAATAACTCTAAAGTGCGGAAATTATACAATAACGATCATGAGATAAATCATCAAGTAATTAATGAAGGTCAAGTGGTAGGCGACGTCATTATAGAAAGTTCGGAAAACTAGTAAAGTCCTTTAGTACGGGTCAACTAAAGGGAACTATTGGTCAAGATTATACAAGACCCAATTGCAATTTATCATTAAGCTGCCAAAAGGACGGTGACTGGCAACAAGATTTACTTCAGGAAGACAATCAGATAAGGGAGAATGTAACATATAAACCCGTTATTAAAGGTTATATTAAAGATACCGAAGTAAATATTATAGTTGATTCGGTTAGCGAAGTAAGTATTTTATCCAAAGAATTATTTCAGCTTAAAAGAAAATATTGGAATTTCCCGACTTTACCTGTAACTGGGGTGAAAATTATAGGAGTTACTGGTAAAAGAAGTCAAAATATTACTGAAGAAGTTTATGTAACTTTTGAAATTGCTAAACAATTAATTGCTCACTCTGTACTCGTCGTAGCCAATTTAAATGTGGCCATAATTTTAGGTATAGATTGGCTGTGTAAATATAAAGCTATATTAGATTTTAAAGATTCTTCCTTAACCATCCATAAGGAGGCATGTACTTTTAAAGTGAGGTTCTCTAATAGTCAAGTACCTGAAAATTGCTACGAATCCTTACAGATTAAGTACGCACCGACCATGAATCTATTAACAGATTTTAGTGATCTTGGGTATGCAGTATACTAATGTCAGGCTAGTAATAGTATCGAAACCGAAGTGAAAGAAAAATGTTTATCTACGAATTGTCTATCCGAACAAGAAAAGGAAGAGTTGGAATCTTTGATGTTAGAATTTAGAGCCGTCTTCTCAGATGAACCGGGGAGAATTAAAGATTACGTTTGTAAACTTAAGATTAAAGATAAAAAACCATTCTTTAAGAAACCTTATCCCATTCCAGTGCAATTCAAAGAACCGGCTAGTAGAGAAATAAGTAAGATGCTAGAACAAAACATTATCGAACGATCATGTAGCGCTTTTAACAGTCCGTTGTGGGTAGTTAAGAAAGCCACTGGTGGGGTACGACTAGTTCTGGATGCCCGGGAATTAAATAAAATTATATAGATGGAAAGAGACAGACCTATTCCTATGGAGGACGTACTTCTTAAGATTGCTGGTTCTCGTTATATGAGTACAATGGATTTAACCGCCGGCTACCATCAAGTAACATTACACCCGGATTCACGGCAGTATACGGCTTTTCTTTTTGAAGGCAGATCATATCAGTTCCAAGTTTTACCTTTTGGACTTGATATATCAGTGTCAACTTTCATTAGGGCATTAGATTCTGCTTTGGGTCAGCAATTGTTACAAAATATTATTTTATATGTAGATGATATTTTGGTAGCTACTAAAACGTGGGAAGAACACGTAACGATATTACGGGAATTGTTTAACCGTTTAATTGACAGAGGAGTTCCTTTAAAATTATCTAAGTCTTACTTCGGAAAGGAGGAAGTAAGATTTTTGGGGCCTATAGTGGACCGTAAAGGTATTAGGCCAGACCCAGCACGTATTGAAGCTATTGCTCGATGCCCGAGTCCTAGAAATCGGAAACAATTGAAATCATTCTTAGGAATGGTAGGATTCCTGAGAAGATTTCTTCCAGGGCAGGATATTGTTAATCCTAAATTACTAGATTTATTAAAAGAGAAGTCAGTATGGCTCTGGGGACAAGAGGAAGAGGAAGTTTTTAATAAGATAAAAGGAGCGTTAACCAAAGCCAAAATGTTATACCACCCAGATTTCGATCAGGACTTTGGTATGTGTACGGATGCCTCTGATTATGGTGTGTCTTGTGTAATATTCCAAGGTGATCTGATCAATGAAGAGGGATTATATCGGCCTATTGGATTCGCTAGTCGGACTTTAAATAAACATGAAAGAAATTATTTTGTATCCGAGAAGGAAGCTCTCGCAGTGGTATGGGGTTTTCAACGATTTAGAGGATTATTAATGGGAAGAAAAACAATTGTATATACTGATCATCAGGCTTTAATCTTTTTGAACAATTGCCGGTTACTTCACCGTAGGCTATTACGTTGGGTATTATGCTTGCAAGAATTTCAGTACGAAATTAGGTATATAAAAGGATCTCAGAATGTAGTTTCAGATGCTTTGTCAAGGCTTCCCGTAGGAATGGAGAATATTAATATTGCAGAAGAACCAGGAACAAATTACCATGTTTATTTCCTTTTAACTAAGGAGAACGAACGTAAGGTTAAACGGATAGTAACTGCTGTTAGATGCAATCAAAGAAATGACGATCAATATAGGGACCTTATACAAAACCTTAATAATGGGGACGAAACAGTTAACACCCGGGGTGTGTGGTTATATTTTAACGACTTGTTGTATTGGAAAGCACAGAGGGAACACCAGAGATGGGAAATCTGCATTCCGAAAACTGTTGTGGACGAGTTAATTACTTATATTCATGAAGGTTACGGGCATTTTGGAATTCATAAATGTATTAAACATCTAATGAAGTATTATTATTTCAAAAATATGTCCCGTATTGTGAGAAGTATTATTAGGGCTTGTGAAACCTGTCAAAAGGTTAAAGTTAGTAACAAATCCAAGCGTTATAAATTATATGCTGTAATTCCTCGAGGTTTGTGGGATCTACTGTCACTAGATTTTTTCGGCCCTCTGCCTCGGAGTTCAGGAGGATTAACATATGTGTTTGTTGTAATGGAATGTTGGTCCAAACATGTGAAGCTATATACTTTGAAACGAGCGAATACAGCAAGCGTTATACGCTGCCTCACCCGAAATTACTTTGTTAACTGGGGCATTCCTAAACGACTTATGTCTGACAACGGTAGTGCCTTTATTAGTCAAAGATTTCAAGATATGATAAGACAATATGGAATCAAACATATCTTAATTTCGAAATATCACCCTCAAAGTAATTTAGTAGAAAGAGTCATGAAAGAATTAGGACGATTATGTAGAACTTATTGTGCACATAAACATACTCGGTGGGCCAAACTAATGCCTGAATTCGAAAAGATATTAAATGAATTACCTCACCTAACGACGGGATTATCACCTATAGAAATTTTAGGCAAACGAATTATAGGTGAGCCTTTACTAGCTGCTTTACCTTGGCCACCAGTAAATGAGATCCAACAATGCATTCCAGACGAAAAAGTTTGCGAACAGATTGTAAAAAATGCCGAACGGAGAATTAAAAGTTATAATCAACAGGCTATAGAACCCTCATTTCAGGTAGGAGATCTTGTGTTAGTACGATCTCATCCTAAAAGTTCTAAGATCGGTAAGGAATGTAGAAAATTCTTCCTTATCTTTGAAGGTCCATATGTTGTACATAAGATTGTACATCCCAAAGCATTACTTCTTATGGAACCTTCATCAGGTGTAATTAAAGGATTATATAGTGTTGATCAAATGAAACCCTTCATTCCTAAATAAGTTAATATTTAGTATATGTTACACACGGAAGAGCGTTCATAGTTTATTCATGTGAAGTTTTTCGTGATAGTTACGTGTTATTTTAAATAAATGACAGAAAGCTTAAACATGTGTTCTACAATAATCTACTGGTACTTCAAAAATAGAAAGATAACCAAAAGGGGGATTTATATGGAGGAAATTTTGCTCTTAGGTCTAAAGGAATTTTGCGTATTTTAAATTTACTCGGATAGTAGGAACCAAAGGGGATGGTTAATAGTTTTAGGGACCATGGGCGTCCAGAGCTATATGGCTCACGAGAACATAGCAGAGTGCCTTTAATAGAGGTTTGTAATAGTGTTAATATAGAACACACCAAACGGGGCTCTCTCGCTTGTTTCTCCTAAATAAATGGCCATTACCCAACAAGGTGTCCGAAGGTAAAGAAAGCCGTGCCGAGATTTTAAAGAAAGTTTTGCTTGATTTCTTCTTGACCTCAGGCATAAATAAGGCATTAGGGAAGAGAATGACGTAAAGTAAATAGTACTATTAGTTATTGTGAGAAACTTATTAGTAATATACATTCTTGAAAAGAATAACTCTAGTAAATAAATGAAACTGAAACTAATCTATCACAATTTGAACGCTCTGTCCTAATGTACAACGTTAAAGAACGTACTAAATCAGTATTTATTAGCAACTATTAACTGAAGAGGAGCAATCTCCCTATATTCGGTTACGAATTACCATAATAGCACAATTAAGAGTAAATGACAAATAGTCACAACAATATCGTATTAAAAGGATTAAATCTATCTAATAGCTCTAGGTTACGTAAAATGTGAGGAAAATGTATTAACAGTTAAATATTGTATATTGAAAAGTTTTAATTTCGGTTAAAACCTGACAAACTGAGCTTGTGGGTGGGGTATGTAGTGGGACGAAATTAAGCGTCACCCATCCACCAAAGTCAGCCCAGTTTGCAGGTGACTATAAGTTTAATTTAGTTTTGTTTATGTGTTTTCTTATTATTTGTAATAGATGTGAATTATCTAAAAGTTTTGTATTTTTTTTATGTGTTTCATGTACGGAGAGATCGGCGCAACGAACGGGGACAGCATCTTCGTTGCCGCGACCAGAGAGGAAATTGCTGGCCGCTAGACGTCGCGGGTCGACAGCCAAGGAGCAACAGAAGATCCTGGAACCGAGTTGTTGCGTCGTGTTTCTAAAAAAATTAAAAATGAATTTTTCTACTCTTTTTGTACAACAATGACGTCATATAGAGCTTAATCTTATTGAAAAGTCAGTCACTGTCAACGCTCAAGTTCACATCTGTATGTGTAGGAAGCTAATAAAATAGTGTATGCTATTAAAGTTGAAACACGTGTCTTGAAGATTTATTTATGAAGAATTGTGTGAACGGATTAATAATATATTTGACAAGATTAGTAATTCTTATGTCGTTCACCGAAACTTTGAATCTAAAAAGTTTATTTAATGTGTGATTCTGATATCGATTAGATCAAGATAACGTGTGTCAATATAATTTCTGAGGAGAAACAAACGAAATTTAAATTGGGAAAAGTTACAAAAACCAATTGGCCCAAGTGATGTAATTCTTTGCACACGACTCAACGGATGTTTTACAGTTTCGTTCAAGAACCATCCTATGACAATTTAAAAGAATATGAATCATTTTGAAGTGGGTTGTAACTGACGTAGGTGACGAAGTCTGCACATGGTCATACATATATCAAACGAAAACTAATACGTCGTTACACCACAGCTGTCGGTCTCCAGTTGTCGCATGAGCCAATTTTCCAGCATGTCCAGATACACGTGTCCTGTAACGTTTTTTTCGCAGAAGAAAAAGGGGCCGTAAACTTTAAACCGTGAGATTGCACAAAACACGTTAACTTTTGATGAATTGCGAATTTGCTACGCGAATGCGTGAGGATTCTCTACCACCCAGATTCGCACATTGTGTCTGTTCACTTCACCATTAAGAAAAAATGTTGCTTCTTCACTGAAAACAAGTTTCGCACTGAGCGCTTCCTCTTCCATGAGCTGTTGCAACCGCGCCGAAAATTCAAAGCTTTTGACTTTGTCATCGGGTGTCAGAGCTTGTAGCAATTCTAAACGGTAAGGCTTCTGCTTTAGTCTTTTCCGTAAGATTTTCCAAACCGTCGGCTGTGGTACGTTTAGCTCCCTGCTTGCTTTATTCGTCGACTTCCGCGGGCTACGCGTGAAACTTGCCGCACGCGTTCTACCGTTTCTTCGCTCACTGCACGCCGACCCGTTGATTTCCCCTTACAGAGGCATCCAGAAGCTTTAAACTGCGCATACCATCGCCGAATGGAGTTGGCAGTTGGTGGATCTTTGTTGATCTTCGTCCCGAAGTGTCGTTGCACTGTTATGACTGACTGATGTGAGTGCATTTCAAGCACGACATACGCTTTCTCGTCTCCTGTCGCCATTTTGTCTCACTGCGCTCTCGAGCACTTTGGCGGCAGAAACCTGAAGTGCGGCTTCAGCCGAACAAAACTTTATGAGTTTTTCTACGTATCTGTAGTGTGTCGTGACCATATGTCAATGAATGGAGCTACAGTGAATTTATGAAATCGCCTCAATCATTTGTAATAGCCCTGTATTTACCTGTAATGTAGCTCCATGCGCAAGAGAAACGTTGAAACTAAGTTGAATAGACAAGAAAGAATACAAACTTCTGATATTTGGTTATACTGAAGGATGGGTAGAATCCATAGGTGGAGTAGCTACTGAATCCAATTGTGAGAAAAAAATGTGTAGCACAACGTCACTAAAGAAAGGAATCTAATGACAGTACATATTCTTAATCATCACAGAATACTCAATTTGGTTTTGGAGAGAAGTATGTGGAGCGGAGTTGGGGAGGATAATCGTAAAGGGAGACCAGTAAACCAGGACTTGACTACAGTAAACAGGTTCAAGAGGATATAGATTGCAATAAAAATGCCGTGATGAAGAAACTTGTACCAGATACACCAGCATGGAAAGCTGCATCAAAGCAATCTTTAGACTGTAAACCAATATAAGAGACCGCAATAACGAATCAAAACATTATGACCGCTACCCGTCGCATGACTGAATGCCACCTGCTTGCGTTCCGTGCCATGTGACTAAGTCAAGTACATAAGCAGAGTAGAGAAGAATGGGGAATCATTCTAGCTTCGATAGTGTCAGCAAATGCGGAAATCCACTGATAAGTGACACTATGAAGGGGACTGGCTGCTGTGGCCTGGCACCTGGGTATGGCTAATCGGAAACGGCGAGCTGGTCCGCTATTCGAGTGCTACCGTCCATAGGAATTGTTTGAAGGAAGGAGAAACGGTATGTAGGTGGCCAGTTATTGGATGTCCACGCCTCATTACAGAACGAGGAGTTCGGATGCTCGTCCTCCCTGTAAACATTTGGGCAGATCTGATGACTGAGTGCAGCGCTGGCGCAGGCGTACGTGTTATGGAGCACACCGTCCACTGCACAGTGGTGAACATGGGGTCCCTCAGCAAACGATTCCACTCGCTCCCGAACTGACTCAGCGGCATCGCAAATAACGACGGCAGAGGTCAGTGGATCATAGAGATGGAGCCGTGCGTCAATGGATCGAAGAAAGTCACAAATAATGAAGAATGAGAAATTTGGAATTTATTTATTTACTAGATGAGAAACCCAGCTTGGCTCGGGCATTTATTTATTCCAAATTTCTGTTAGTCCATCTCCTCCTCCTCCCTCCATGTCCATCTCCTCCTTCCCCCTTTTCTCTGTCTATCTCCTCTTGCTCCCTCTCTCTGTCCATTTTCTCCTACCTCTTTCTCTATCTACCTCCTCCTCTCCTCTCTCTCTTTGCCCATCCTCTCGCCCTTTACCCACCTCTCTCCCTCTCTCTCTCTCTATCCATCATCCTGTCCCACCACCCCTCCTTCTCTCTGTCTACCTCTACCACTCCCTCACTCTGTCCATCTCCTTCATCCTCCCCTCTCTGTCAATCTCCACCTTCTCCTCTCTCTGTCCTTCTCTTCCTCCTCCATCTTTCTGCCAATCTCCTTCTCCCCCTCTATCTATCCGCTCTTTTTCACTCTGCCCATCTCCTCACCGCCCTCTAATTCCAACTACCCCTCTCCCCTCTTTGTCAATCACCTCCTCCTCTCTCTCTCTCTGTCCATTTCATCCTTCCCCTCTCTCTCTGACCATCTTCTCCTCCTCATCTCCCTGTTCATCTCTTCCTCTTTCTTTTCTGTGTCCATCTCCTCCTCTCCCATCCCTCTGTCCATTTCCTCATCTTCCCTTTCTCTGCCAATTTACCCCCCCCCCAGTTCATCTCCTCTTCCCCCATCTCTCTGCCTGTCTCTTCCTCTCTCGTCTCTATCCATTCCTCCTCTTTCCTTGCTTTGTCCATCTCCTTCTCTCCCCTCTCTCTGCCTATTTCCTCCTCCTCCCTTCTCTGTCGACGGTGTTTTACTCTTCCAATACAGTGTCCCTACAGTATTCCATTCTAGATTGTAACTGATCTGTGTGACATGTGTACCAAATTTGACAAAAATTGTATAGGCGCTTCAGTCCGGAACCGCGCTGCTGCTACTGTCGCAGGTTCGAATCCTGCCTCGGTCATGGATGTGTATGATGTCCTTAGGTTAGTTGGTTTAAGTAGTTCTATGCCTAGGTAACCGATGACCTCAGACATTAAGTCCCACAGTGCTTAGAGCTATTTGAACCATTTTGAACAAAAATTGTTCCATGAATTTAGGAGAGCTATTTACCAGCGGCTTTGCTCGCATACGCACATGCTAAATACCCTGAAAAGCCAAAGAAAGTAGTACACCTGCCTAATATCGTGTATGACCCCCGCGAGCACGCAAGAGTGCCACAACACGACGTGGCATGGATTCAACTAATGTCTGAAGTAGTGCTGAAGGGAAAATTACACCATGAATCCCACAGAGCCGTCCACAAATCTGTAAGAGTACGAGGGGGTGAACAGCACGTTGCAAAGCATCCCAGATATGCTCAATAATGTTCATGTCTGGGGAGTTTTGTGGCCAGCGGAAGCGTCTAAACTCAGAAAAGTGTTCCTGGAGCCACTCTGTAGCAATTCTGGACGTCTGCGGTGTTTCATGGTCCTAATGGAATTGCCCAAGTCCGTCGGAATGAACAATGGACATGAATGGATGCGGGTGATCAGATAGGATGCTTACGTACGTGTCACCTGTCAGAGTCGTATCTAGACGTATCAGGGGTCCCATATCACTCCAGCTGCACAGGCCCCACACCATTATAGAGGTTCCAGCAGCTTTAACAGTCCTCTGGTGACATGCAGATTCCATGAGTTCATGAGGTTGTCTCTACACCCATAGACGTCCATCCTCTCGATGTAATTTGAAACTAGACTGGTCTGGGCAAGCAACATGTTTCCAATTATTAAGCGTCCAATATCGGTGTTGACGAGCCCAGGCGAGGCGTAAAACTTTGTGTCGTGCAGTCATGAAGGGTACACGAGTGGGCCTTCGGCTCCGAAAGCCCATATCGAAGATGTTTCGTGGAATGGTTCGCACGCTGACACTAGTTGATAGCCCAGCACTGAAATCTGCAGAAATTTGCGGAAGGGTTGCACTTCTGTCACCTTGAACGATTTTCTTCAGTCGTCGTTGGTCCCGCTCTTGAAGGATCTTTTTCCGGCCGCAGCGATGTTCCAGATTTGATGTTTTACCGGATTCATGATATTCTTGGTATACTCGTGAAATGGTCGTAAGAGAAAATCCCTACTTCATCACTAACTCGGAGAAGCTGTGTCCTATCGCACGTGCGCTGACTGCAATACAACACCACGTTCAATTTCACTTAAATCTTGGTAACCTACCGTTGAAGCAGAAGTAACTGATCTAACAACTTCGGCAGACACTTGTTGTCTCATAATGGCGTTGCCGACTGCAGCGCCGTAGTCTGCCTGTTTACATATCTTTGTATTTGAGTAGACATGCCTGCACCATTTTGTCTGGCGCTTCACTGTGTATGTCACACATATTTAACATATTTCATGAGCAGTTCTAGAAATATTCCACCTATAAATCTAGCTAATATCATCCTACAGCTTCATTTTTACGCAGCTTAATGTTTATGACGCCGTATCTCCTGAACTGTGTTCTATTCAGTGATATAATTTTGCTTTCTCTGCCTCGTGATGACTGGGTGTTGTGTGATGTCCTTAGGTTAGATAGGTTTACGTAGTTCTAAGTTCTAGGGTACTGATGACCATAGATGTTAAGTCCCATAGTGCTCAGAGCCATTTGAACCATATAATTTTGCTTGCACAGTCAGTAGTATATGTGCCGACTGTCTTCGAAAAGTGTTGCGAACAGAGTTAGCAGTAAAGAAATGACAAACTGACACGTCACGGGTGATGCAGCAGTTTCCCAGGCACCTCAGTATTTATGACGTCATATTCCTGAACTATTTGTCGTAGGGTGACATATTTTTGTAGGTACAAGCAGTGGCATATATGTGGATACCGTCTGCGAAATGTATTGAGAGTAGAGTTCGTAGCAACGAAGTAATAAGTTTAAATGTCTTAAATGATGCGGTAGTTTCTGATGCATTCACTTTCTGTGACGTTGTTTCTGAACCTAGTGGCGTACAGTGACCTAATGGTACTTACAATGGTGACGTGAATACTGTCTGCAAAATGTGTCACGAATACAGTTAGTAACAAAGAAATAATAAATTAAAGTTTCAAGCTTTATGTGGTAGTTTTACTGCGTGGAATGCAAAAATATAGTAGCAACAATTTTTTTTCCTTTTATCTTTTTGTAGCGGTCGTCAGCGAGAAAAAGTTTTGAGAAGTAATTCCACAGAAGAATGTTGAAAATTAAATAGGCTGATAAGACAAGAAATGCTGAGGTTGACTTCAGAATTGGCAAGAAGATTAAGACGTGGAAAACTTTGATTAGAAGAAGGGAGAGGATGAACGGACATGTGTTACATGAGGGATTAACTTCCATGGTAATTGAGGGAACTGTAGAGCGTAAACGCTAAAATTCAGTAATTAAAATATGTACAGTAATATAAGAAGAACGCTGGGTGCAACTGCTACTGTGAGATGCAGAGGTAGTCATAGGAAATAATTCTTGGTGGGCTGCGTCAGACCAGTCAGAAGACTGATGCGTCCAAAAAAAGATCTGGGTGCACTGTTCGAGTCCGCGCCGCAGATTTTTTTGCGATGAAATCGGGATAAAATGTTCCGTATTAAAGTGTAATTTAATTATCACTCTCTTTAATAAAATGGTTAAACAGAGTGGTATAATGGTTACATACTAATTAAATTAAAGTTTGCGCTCGCTTCTATTTTCTCGACGGGCAGCTACGTAATCCCTTTGCGGCTTCGTTCGTTTCATTTTCGACGCTGCCGTAGCTCTCGCTTTCTCTCGGCACTGGAGTTTTTACGGTTTCTGGATTCCTTCCGACGCAGACTTTCCTCTGTTTGGCGTTCAATTGTTCAGCAACTGACCGTCCCGGTGAGATATCGTCAGATTTCTGTCCGTGGGGAGAATGGGGCCAGAATCGAGTGTTCGTGCGTCACGCGATTCTCAGACGTTCAAAAATGGCTCCGACCACTATGGGACTTAACATCTGAGGTCATCAGTCCCCTAGACTTAGAACTACTTAAACCTAACGAACCTAAGGATATCACACACATTAATGCCCGAGGCAGGATTCGAACATGCGACCGTAGCAGCAGCGCGGTTCCGGACTAAAGCACCTAGAACCGCTCGGTCACATTGGCCGGCTTCTCAGCCGTATTTTGTGATACTTGTAATATGCATCAAGCATTTAGCAGCTGAATCCAAAACTTCAGACAGCTTCTTAAGAGTGTAGTTTTCTTGATCAGTAACAAACAAAGCTATAGGGACTAATATTTTAAGATATCGTTAATTTTAGTTGACGTTGGTGTATTTGAGTATGAGCTAAGTGAAGCTGGCCGCTACCCGCCTAGGCAGAGGATAAGTAAGTGTAGATACTGCGGATTTAGAGAGTATGGGAGCTGGAATGGTTTATTATTTGCCTTCCAGTACTGACAACTAAAAGGTGTTGCGAGTCTATTACCGATCAGCTGCTATGGTATAAATTTCAGACGGAAGTAACACGGAAATAGCGTGGTTTCGTGAATGCTCATTATAGAAACGGTCATCTTCAAATTTAGTACATGTTTGTTACAAGGAATATGAAATCAAATTAAGAGTGCTGTAATACAAGAGAATGAGTAGAACAAAAACGACAGTTGAAACATTTAGTAAACAAACTTGTGATCGTCTCTCGTATTGCGTAAAATATTCAAATATTAGTACAACTACTGCTTTTAGTCAGTTAATCATCCCCTCACATTGGTATCAAAACAACGTCAGGTACTTACAGTATCACAACTTTGCGATGGCTGAGGGTGACAGCAAACTAAAACAGAGAACAGTCTACACAAATTGTTCCGAAGGGCGCCCACTTTTAACGATCAGGATTTGAGGGCCAGCGGCCAACCTATCACACCCTTACTATAACTAATCTGTTAGCTATTCATGGTATGCTAATTTATGTAAGTTACCAAGTAATGCTCGCCATGCCACTCCACAAAGTCAGTATTGGCTATTTATAAAAAACTTTTGACGACCACTGGTCCAGATGAACCAAGAGCTACCTGCAGTGCCTCCTGAACGACGGTTCAGCGAACGTTGCCGCGTAGGGGAGTCCGCAGCAGGCGCCGGTTTCACGCGCCCATGCTGACTGCTGCTCATCGTCAACCATGGCTGAAGTGTGCATCGCCAGTACCGCAACTAGATGTCCACTGAGTGCTGACCGGTGGTCTTTCCAGTTGAATCACGTTTTATACTACAGCAGACAATCACCGTTGGCGTGTACGGCGTGAAACTTCCGAAAAAAAAAAAAACACTCTGCAACAATCTTCTAAAGGGTCCAGGGCTGTGAAAGGAGAGTTGTGGTCTGACGTACATTTCCGTGCCACTTCATCTACATCTACATGATTACTGTACAATTCACATTTAAGTGCTTGGCAGAGGGTTCATCGAACCACAATCATACTATCTCTCCACCATTCCACTCCCGAGCAGCGCGCGGGAAAAACGAACACCTAAACCTTTCTGTTCGAGCTCTGATTTCTCTTATTTTATTTTGATGATCATTCCTACCTATGTAGGTTGGGCTCAACAAAATATGTTCGCATTCGGAAGAGAAAGTTGGTAACTGAAATTTCGTAAATAGACCTCGCCGCGACGAAAAACGTCTTTGCTTTAACGACTTCCATCCCAACTCGCGTAATATCTGCCACACTCTCTCCCCTATTACGTGATAATACAAAACGAGCTGCCCTTTTTTGCACCCATTCGATGTCCTCCGTCAATCCCACCTGGTAAGGATCCCACACCGCGCAGCAATGTTTTAACATAGGACGAACGAGTGTAGTGTAAGCTGTCTCTTTAGTGGACTTGTGGCATCTTCTAAGTGTCCTGCCAATGAAACACAACCTTTGGCTCGCCTTCCCCACAATATTATCTATGTGGTCTTTCCAACTGAAGTTGTTCGTAATTTTAACACCCAATTACTTAGTTGAATTGACAGCCTTGAGAATTGTACTATCTATCAAGTAATCGAATTCCAACGGATTTCTTTTGGAACTCATATGGATCACCTCACAGTTTTCGTTATTTATCGTCAACTGCCACCTACCACACCATACAGCAATCTTTTCTAAATTGCTTTGCAACTGATACTGGTCTTCGGATAACCTTACTAGACGGTAAATTACAGCATCATCTGCGAAAAACCAACAGAACTGCTCAGATTGTCACCCAAGTCAATTATATAGATCAGGAACAGCAGAGGTCCCAGGACGCTTCCCTGGGGAACACCTGATATCACTTCAATTTTACTCGATGATTTGCCGTCTATTACTACGAACTGCGACCTTCCTGACAGGAAATCACGAATCCAGTCGCACAACTGAGACGATACCCCATAGGCCCGCAGCTTGATTAGAAGTCGCTTGTGAGGAACTTCCTAGATGATCTTGTCATTCTGGAAGGTACAATGGATCAGCACAAGGGGCCATGTCCGGCCCTACACGAAGTTTGTTTTCCTTCGGCACGATGGCATCAACCAGCAGGACAGTGCAGCAGCCACACAGCTCGCAGTGTACGTACTTGATTCGAAGAGCACCAGGATGTGTTTACCGTACTCTTTCGGCCATCAGACTTCCCGGGTTGAAATCCAATCGAGAATCTGTGGACCTCCCCGATCGGGCTGTTCCCGCCTTGAATCCTCAACCAAGAAACGACGCAGCTGGCCACGGCAGTGGAGTCGGCATGGCTCTAAATCCCTGCCGGTACCTTCCAGAACACCACTGACTCTCTTCCTGCACCTCCCGCAGCGGTCTGCGCCCCAAAATGTGGAATTAAGTCTTTCGTCAGGTGGCCACATTACTGTGGCTAGACCGTGTATAATTCAGAGCACATTTGCGAGTCGCATGGGACGAAAAGTTTCATTATTTTTTAATTTTCAGTTTAATAGCGATTTTCGCATATATTCCAGAGAATATTTTCATTGTCTCACTTTTGGTTCTACCAGTAGCTATCTACTATTACACCCACTATTCGTCCAAGCCAAACACGTACTCAGGCTGAATCAATTTACTAACTTTTCAGAAAGCTTATTCGTAACTATGGCGCACATGCACTTCTACTGGGACGATGATGTTACAGGAAAAAGAAATAATGCGCGACAAACACGCACAGGTGCGATCTACTTGTTGTGGGCTTAACCATTGTATACGCGTTATGAGACTCACAG
The DNA here is from genome assembly GCF_021461395.2 of Schistocerca americana. Classification (NCBI taxonomy): domain Eukaryota; kingdom Metazoa; phylum Arthropoda; class Insecta; order Orthoptera; family Acrididae; genus Schistocerca; species Schistocerca americana. The sequence continues at coordinate 360,714,260 of NC_060126.1, forward strand.
TTACAAGCGATTCAAATTTACGGCAATTTACCACACAAGAAATTCGAACACAGAGAGAATAGACGTTTTCACGTCAGAAGGTTGGATAAAAATCACCACTATTTATACAATTTATGGGTTGTTACCCGTTATGGAGAAGATGTAATTAATGTGAGTGCCAATAAGAAAGCCTTTGCCCCTATTTTTTTCTAGCCAAAAGTGGCTGTAAATGCAAATTCAACACACCCATTCCCATTGGTGGGTCTTCCTTGGACCAGCCCGGCTTTATCTGCTGACAGCTCCGCGGAACGGCTCTGCTGTCAGTTCTTGAATATGGCGGTTGTGCTTCACACGTCCACGACGTACAAGCAGAGAAGTGTTTCGTCTGCTATGCAGAAGGAACGATCGCCCATCGTAATCAACAGGGAAATGCAGTGTCTTGCTTTGAGGAGGAGTTGGAGGAGGTAGTGTTGTGAGTTCTCAAACGGCCGAGAAGACTTGCATTCAAGCGTTGGGGGAGGCCGCGTTCGTCGCAAACTGAGGACAGCGTTTCTTATGTGGATGTAATGGTGAAAGCGAATCGGGTTGTTTATCTCAAGGATATTGCACAAGACCTTGACATTTCGTATAGGAAGGTTTACTACATCGTTCACGGGTCCTTAAGGTTCTGGAAGGTTTCATTTCGCTGGGTGACCAAGCAGCTGGATGGTATGATCAAAGCCTAGCGAATGGTTGCTTCACTGAATCATCTGTAACGGTATACCGAGAAGGAAGACAGTTTCCTGGGCCACATTATTACTGGCAATAAAACGTGGCTACTGCATTTCACGCTGGAATGGAAACAGCAAAGTATGGTGTGGATTCATTCGGATGCGCCTGTGACAAAAAATTCCAATCATTGCCATTTGCAGGGAAAGTGATATTAATGCTCTTCTAGGATTGTCGTAGACGGCTCCTATTGGATTTTATGCCAACTGGCGCAGCCAGCAGTGCCTACAGTTATTGTTCCACACTGCCACGTCTACGTACTGCCACCAGGAAGAAGCGCCAAGGGATTCTGATGTGGACAACGTGGCTAAATTCCACAACAAGGCGAAGCCACATTTGGCAAACAGAACCATTGAAAATTTCCTGGCGTTTTACTGGGAGATTCTCTACTAGCAGCTATAAATTTCGGATCTCGTCCCTGATGATTTCCCTCGTTTCCGATCTGCTGAAGAATTTCCTTGCAGGACAGCGATTCAGGTTCAACGATGAAGTGAAAACAGCAGTACGACGGTGGTTCCATAATAAGCTGGAGATATTGTACAACAGGGGCGTCCTAAATTTAGTGCTGCGAATGGGAAAATATCTGAAACGGCGTGGGGACTATCTGGGAAAATAATGTGAAGTTCATAGAATTGTAGTGTACACTCAGGTGACAAAAGGCATAGTGCAAGCTAACATCCCACAGATGTTCGGGCTCACATGCGGTTCCTCTTCGTCGAAATATCTTGGTTCAAACTCTAGGGGTTGAACCGCACATGTCGCACTACACGCCATAAATTAGACACTTGTGACCTTTTGGTTAAATTGTCTGGCTGATGGCAAGTTTGCGAAATACAAAGTTAATATAACATATAATAACAGCAATAATAATATCGGTAACCAAATTAACGACCCATGAATGATGTAGGCCACGCAGTTGCGATTCGGTTAGAATAATGTTCATTCAGAAAGCAAACTAATAGCGAAAGTGGTCGTATTTAGAATTACTATTACACTCGAGGGCATTTCCATTTGACACGGTTTGATCATTCATAATGTCATCGTGAATTCAGAGTCCAACACTCCACCTCGTTAACTACGCGAAAAGATGGATTTCACACCAAGCGCGCGACTCCTCATCGCTCAGAGACTAAGTCCCACGATACCACACTATGCGAAATTTTCTAAGTCGTTTCACTTCCTAGCTGCCTAAAAATCGACCGTCCGCTGTCGCGTCTCCACCCGTACTGTACCCTTTAGTGTCTTCAGCCGAGCTATCCGCTTTCGCGTCTATAGCAGCACTGTTCCTTTGCCTGCCCCCGGCCGCGTTTCCCGGGCACAAAATATCCTCGCTCAACTGACGGGGGCGGTTTCCTTTCCTGAAGCTCTCCATCTGATTGGCTACAGCTTATTCTACATTATTTTACATTTTAACATATTTAAATTATCAAAGCTTGACCACTTTCACGTTCTAAATAAAGCAAAAGTAATACACATTACATAATAAACGTTAAATTATTTTGCATAAAACCAACACAATTTCCTTCTTAACTCTGAATGTCACGGCCAGTAGCCTCGTACCAATGTCCTTTCTGATAAATAAATAAGGAACAAAAGTCAGTATTATGCACTAAATTTCAGTTATTCTATTAATTAATGATTCAATTAGGTGTCATGCTGTCATCAAAATGGCTCTGAGCACTATGGGACTTAACATCTATGGTCACCAGTCCCCTAGAACTTAGAACTACTTAAACTTAACTAACCTAAGGACAGCACACAACACCCAGCCATCACGAGGCAGAGAAAATCCCTGACCCCGCCGGGAATCGAACCCGGGAACCCGGGCGGGGGAAGCGAGAACGCTACCGCACGACCACGAGATGCAGGCAAAACATAGCTGTCATCGTTCAATGTGTTTTGCTTGGAGGAAATGATGATCTGATCCTTAAATGAAAATACTGATCGTTTAAATTTGCTATATCTTTTAAACAAATGGAGTTACAGAGTTGATATTTACAACGTTTGTCACTTTAATGATGCGCTTCTATATGAAATGTCGATCGTTAAGATCTATCAAAGCTTTCAGATTTTAGCATTCAGGTCTTTGTTACAAAACTTGTCAATTTCACTTTAACAGTAAATCCTAAACTATTATAGATATCATCAATATTCACGTTTTATTGGGATCACCATGAAAATTTGCGGAGGATAGCAGTTTAAAATTACTGTGACTTCACTCCCTGCATTGGTACAGAATGAAATAGTTTTCATAAATGTTTCTCTTTTTGGCCGATCTTACGTCCGCCATATTTAACACTGCTACGTCTCCTTGGCGAAAAAACCGGCTTCTGCTCGGTTTTCCTATGACGTAGGTTCTCGTCTGTCGCACTCGCACACTATAGCGCTTAGGCCTCAATAGAAATAGACGCCTGTGAGTTTCCCCGTCTTGTGGTGAATCTGGGCCCTTTGTGGCACACGGTCCTCGACGACAGGGTTTGTTTCACAATTCCTGAAAGCTGAATCTTTCGGCCATATACTTAAATGAGACCGAAATGCTCGTTAACTCACAATAGAATACCTGCTAATATCGTATCAGAACTCGTTTTGCCCAGCGTAATGCAGCAACTCACGTGACATGGACGCAACAGATCGTTGGAAATATTGGATCATGCTGTCTCTATAGCCGTCGGTAATTGCTGAAATGGTGGTGGTGGTGGTGGTTAGTGGTTAACGTCCCGTCGACAACGAGGTAATTAGAGACGGAGCGCAAGCTCGGGTTAGGGAAGGATTGGGAAGGAAATCGGCCGTGCCCTTTCAAAGGCACCATCCCGGCATTTGCCTGAAACGATTTAGGGAAATCACGGAAAACCTAAATCTGGATGGCCGAAGACGGGATTGAACCGTCGTCCTCCCGAATGCGAGTCCAGTAATTGCTGAAATGTTACCCTAATTGTGCAGAATGTTATTCGAATCAATCGCAAACAATTGTGGTGCGATGGCATGACACACTGTCATCCATAAAAATTGTACTGTTGTTTTTTAACATGAACTCAAACATAGCTGCAAGTACCCTCCAAGAAGCCGAACATAAGCATTGCCAGTCAATGATCGGTTCAGTTGGACCAGAGGACCCAGACCACTCCATGTAAATACAGCGCACACCATTATGTGGCCCACGCAGGTTGCACAGTCCCTTGTTGAAAATGTTGGTCCATGGTTTCATGGGATCTGCGCCTCACTCGAACTCTACCATCGCCTGTTACCAATTTGCCTCACTGTCCTAACACAAATGTTCGTCGTACGTCCCACATTGATTTCTGCCGTTATTTCACGCAGTGTTGCATGTCAGTTAGCACTGAAAACTCTACGGAAAAGCCGGTGCTTTCGGTTGTTAACTGAAGGCCGTCAGCCACTGTATTGTCCAGTGTGAGAGGTAATGCCTGAAATGTGGTATTGACACCGCACTCTTGACCCTATGGGCCTTGGGAGATGGAATTCCCGAGCGATTTCAGAAATGGAATGTCCTACGAGTCTACCTCCAACTACCGTACTGTGTTCAAAGTCTGGCCGGCCGCTGTGACCGAGCGGTTCTAGGCGTTTCAGTCCGGAAGCGCGCTGCTGCTACGGTCGGAGGTTCGAATCCTGCCTCGGACATGGATGTATGTGATTTCCTCAGGTTGGTTCGCTTTAAGTAGTTCTGAGTCAAGGGGACTGATGACCTCAGATCGTAAGTCTCATAGTCCTTAGAGCCATCTGAACCATTTTGTTTTCAGAGTCTGTTAATTCCTGTCGTGTGGCCGCAGTCACATCGGAAACTATTTCACGTGGACCACCCGAGTAGAAATGCCAACTCTACCAATGTTCTGTCCTTTTATACTTTGTGTAATAAATTGCAAAAAATCGTTCAAATGGCTCTGAGCACTATGGGACTTAAGATTTTAGGTCACCAGTCCCCTAGAACTTAGAACTACTTAAACCTAACTAACCTAAGGACATCACACACATCCATGCCCGAGGCAGGATTTGAACCTGCGACCGTAGCGGTCCCGCCTAGAACCGCACGGCCACCGCGGCCGGCACTAAATTGCACACTGATATCCCATGCCCTTAGTTACCTCAGTCTATTTGTAATTACCTAGTTCGTCTAATAAAAAATAGGGGCTAAGGTTTTCTGCTTTGTCGTCATGTCACTGCCAACTGATGTAATTTTTGATGTCCCATCCACTGTGGGCCAACCATCGACCGACTGAACGTTGCCGTTGTGTTGCTTGGCTTCCCACCAGCTACGAGCACGAGAGTGGACCTCAAGATCGATTAACAAGGAGTCCGGCCGACATCGGCACGTGCGACAAGGCCGTTGCCGGAGAACTTTGGGTGTGTGCCGCGTGGGGGAGAAACTCGTCGACCCATCCCCCCCCCCCCCCCCCCCCTTTCCACAACGCCAACCGCACTCACCCTTCTCCTACGGGCGGGCGCCGCCACGCCCCGGCGGTGTGCATCCAATTTGCCAGTTAAAATGTCGAGATTGCGGTGACGTGCGAATGGCGGCGCTGGCGGCGGCGAGAAAACGCGGGATTAGCCCGGCCCGGCGGCCGGATTTGCATACTATTTAGTTCTATCAGCGGGTGGCAATAATTTGTATTGGGCCGCTGCGGTGCGCCGGTGGCAGGTAGCATTAGCCGGCGCAGCGCACCGTAATAACTCGCCATGGATATTTAAATTAGAGGCGGCAGCGGCGGCGGCGGCGGCCACGGCTACTGCCAGCCGCAGCGCAGGGCGCCACCTGCTCCGCCGGCCACGCCGCGGCATTCAGGAGCGCAGGCCGAGCGTGCAGGCGCGGGGGCAGCCCCTGGAGGCGGGACAGACCGGGGCACTGTGCCCTCTTCTGGCCCGCGGGTTTCTCGCCGGTGCGACCGGGTGTGGAGACAGTTTTTCATTTCATGTCAGTCTGCACTCTTTCGTGACCGTTGTCATTGGTGGTAAAATCTGTTGAGTTGTTAGGCTGCATCATTATACACTACTGGCCATTAAAACTGATACACCACGAAGACGACGTGCTACAGACGCGAAATTTAACCGACAGGAAGAAAATACTGTGATTTGCAAATGATTAGCTTTTCAGAGCATTCACACAAGGTTGGCGCCGGCGGCGACACCTACAACGTGCTGACGTGAGGAACGTTTCCAACCGATATCTCATACACAAACAGCTGTCGATCGGCGTTGCCTGGTGAAACGTTGTTGTGATGCCTCGTGTAAGGAGGAGAAATGCGTACCATCACGTTTCCGACTTTGATAAAGGTCGGATTATAGCCTATCGCGATTGCGGTTTATCGTATCGCGACACTGCTGCTCGCGTTGGTCGAGATCCAATGACTGTTAGCAGAATATGGAAGCTGTGGATTAAGGAGGGTCATAGGAACGCCGTGCTGGATCCCAACGGTCTCGTATCACTAGCAGTCGAGATGAGAGGCATCTTATCCGCATTGTTGTAACGGATCGTGCAGCCACGTCTCGATCCCTGAGTCGACAGATGGGGACGTTTGCAAGACAACAGCCATCTGCACGAACAGTTCGACCACGTTTGCAGCAGCATGGACTACCTGCTCGGAGACCGTGGCTGCGGTTACCCTTGACGCTGCATCACAGACAGGAGCGCCTGCGATGGTGTACTCAACGACGAGCCTGGGTGCACGAATGGCAAAACGTCATTTTTTCGGATGAATCCAGGTTCTGTTTACAGCATCATGATGGTGGCATCCGTGTTTGGCGACATCGCGGTGTACGCACATTGGAAGCGTGTATTCGTCTTCGCCATACTGGGGTATCACCCGACGTGATGGTATGGTGCTATTGGTTACACGTCTCGGTCACCTCTTGTTCGCATTGACGGCACTTTGAACAGTGGACGTTACATTTGAAATGTGTTACGACCCGGGGTTCTACCCTTCATTTGATCCCTGCGAAACCGCACATTTCAGCAGGATAATGCACAACCGCATGTTGCAGGTTAAGTATGGGAATTTCTGGATACAGAAAATGTTAGACTGCTGCCCTGGGCAGCACATTCTCCAGATGTCTCACCAATTGAAAACGTCTGCTCAATGGTGTCCGAGCAACTAGCTCGTCACAATACGCCAGTCACTACTCTTGATAAACTGTGGTATCGTGTTGAAGCTGCATGGGCAGCTGTACCTGTACACGCCATCCAAGCTCTGTTTGACTCAATGCCCAGGCGTATCAAGGTCGTTATTACAGCCAGAGGTGGTTGTTCTGGCTACTGAGTTTTGAGGATCTATGGACCCAAATTGCGTGAAAATGTAATCACATATCTGTTCTAGTATAGTTTATTTGTCCAATGAATACCCGTTTATCATCTGCATTTCTTCTTGGCGTAGCTATTTTAATGGCCAGTAGTGTAGTTATGTAGTATTGTACCTAGTGGAAGATCTGTGTCTTTGCATGGAGAATGTCTGACGCCAGTGTTCTGTCTTTAGTTTCTTCCTTTGTATCTCCTTACATCTTTCATGCCATCCAATTGTTGAATTATCTTTCCCCACGCCCTGTACAGTTTTCTTCTCTCCTACTCTTCTTAGTGCATCGTCCCTTCGTCGTCCGTTCTGTCAATTTGATCTTCTGTATTCTTCTCCAGCACCACGCTTTAAAATTTTCCAGATTTTTTTTTTGTGCCCCGCCTGTATAGGTGGCGTGTGGGTCTGCTCCTGTGAACTGCTTCTGTAATATAGGCCGAGAGTGAAGGAAGCGAGTAGGAGCAGAAGAGGTGAAACACTTCGGTACTGCATGTAACGTTAATACTTTTACTAGAGTCAAAAACACAAGTAAATATCAACGGCGTACATAACTTTGGCTAGGATGAGCACGTAGGTAGGAAGCCGTAGTCCAGGTTAATACAAAGTCTCAATAGCGAGCTAGCCCACTCGGTAGTAGAAGCGATATTTCCAGGCCATCTGCTCTTGATGAAATGGGCCGAAATCAAGACGGCACTCGCTGAGCTCCACAGCGTCGGCCAGAGGGCGCTGTGGTCGGCGTAGTCAGTCTTCTCTCGTAGTGCCAACTTACGAGAGCGCGCACCTACGTTGTGGCATCGTAACTATCGACGCCACATATTTTCTTTTTTACATTTTTGTCAGAGACCTCGTCTCTGCTCCGTACAGTGCAATGCTCTATATGGAGCACTTCCTCAGTTTCTTTCCTAATTCCAAGGTCAACCTGCTGATCACCAGAGTCATCTTCTTTCTGAATGCGGGTTTGGTCGTGGCGAGTTCTGTTCGAATTTCATTTGTTTAGTGGGCAGCCTTTGTAAGCGAGCTTCCCAAGTACTTGAACTGCATCACATCTAGATTGTTCAGTTATCCTCAAAGGTTTTCCCCGTTTTTATATCCGCCTCACTTTTGATTTGTCGCTTTTGATTTCGGAGCCGTACTTCCTTCCAGTTTCATCATGTGTGCGAGCATTACCAGGTCACTTGCATATTGGATGGTCTTTATGAGTCTTCTTCCTTACGATGAAATTTCCACATTCTTGCAAAGCCTTATCGCCAGCCATTCTCCACATAAACTGAAGAGACCCAGGTTAGATAACATTCTTGTCTGATTCTCTTCCTATTTCCACGCTCTTTATTTCTCCGTAGTTCGGTCTCATCTCAACTCTTTGTCCCAGGTACAAATTAGTCTCCGGTCACTCCAGTTTATTCCTATCTCCTTTTCACCAATTTCGCCCAGCTGACCCTTTCGAAGATTTCTGGCAGTCTATAGAACAGCCACAAACTTCTCCCTTAACAGCCAAAACTCTCTCTCAAAATATCCCCATCATGTCCATAGCGTCTCTGGTTACTTTCCCTTTCCTAAATCCAAACTGGCCCTCTCCCATTAACTCTTCAGTTTTGAACGAGGGTCGTTCAATAAGTAATGCAGCATCTTTTTTTAAAAAAAAGAAGCTATTAATATACATGGACAAACGCCCCTGTTCGTGCTTCACATTTGATATTTGTTCTGTGCGCCGGTGAAGTTTCGAACCGTTCTGGCAGATGGCAGAGCCGTAGTACAACGTCAAAATTGCTCCTACATACGACTCACGTTACAAGCAGCGTACTGTTATTGAATTTTTGTGTCCCCCCTGCGGGTCCGGGGTAAGAATAGGCCCGAGGTATTCCTGCCTGTCGTAAGAGGCGACTAAAATGAGTTTCAACCGTTTCGGCCTTCCATGTGATGGTACCCCTTGGGGTTTGACCTCCATTTTTCAAAATTCTACAGAAGTACAAACCTTTTGGGGAAGGACGCCTTACGTGGTGTCTCACTGGTCCTCAGTGCACTACGACCATGGCACTCAGCATTGTAACGGCGTTGTAACCACACCCACTATTCTTCAAATTGGGCCTAAACGCCTGATGCGTTGCACAAGTTACACCCATAGTGCGTCCCCATCTGCACCTACGATCATGATGGACTTTACATGGCACCCGAAATCCAGCACGGTAGCCAGCCCATTGTGGTGGGGTCGTCATGTACCCTCTAGGTTGTAGCCCCCTGACAACACAGGGATTGTACTGCCGATACCTGAGCGGCACCCTCTCCACGTCGGCCAAGGAGTAGATGCCCGTCTCCTTGGAGCATCAGGACTCCCGGAAACGGTCATCCTGCCAGGTGGCCCTTGCTGAGGCTGGGTGGCGCCCGTGGGGAGAGCCCCTGGTCGGAGTGGGTGGTATCGGGGCGGACGTTTCGCAGATGAAACGTCAACGTGTATCGGGTCGCTCTGCGGCCGAGTCTTTTAAAAAGAAAGGTACTGTCTCTGGTTCTGGTTCTCCTGCCCTTTCCCCCTTGGCCACTCCCTGGGAGGAAGGACAGGCCCGCCGGCTTGGGGCGAAGTACTTCCCCCGCTAATAAGTCTGTTCTCGGACTGATGGGGGGACGTTCGCCACCTCCAAGCCCATGTTCTTTGTCCAGCACATCGAGGACATTGTCGGGGAAATCGAGGCTCTCATTTTACTGAGTTCGGGGTCCGTTCTTATAAAGACCACCTCCGCCACTCAGTCGGCGGCGCTCCAGGCGTGCGACCGAATAGGGGACATCCCAGTGTCCATTGTCCCACATTTGGCACTGAATAGGTCGCAAGGGGTTATTTTTCATCGGGACCTCCTGCTGCAATCTGATGAGGAGCTCAGGGCCAACCTGGAGCGCTGAGGCGCGCATTTCGTCCGGCGAGTCCAGCGCGGCCACAAAGACCGTCGCATCGACACTGGGGCCATTATCCTCGCCTTCGAGGGGGACGTCCTCCCGGAGAAGGTTAAGGTGATGTGCTACCGGTGCGACGTGCGACCTGCCTGCTGCTTTCGGTGTTTGCGCTTTGGGCACATGTCGTCACGGTGTGAGGCTGAGCCCCTTTGTGGTGATTGTGGACGTCCTCTTCGTGAGGAACATACATGCACCCCACCATCTCGGTGCATCAATTGTCCTGGCATCCACTCGCCTAGATCTCTAGACTGTCCCGCGTATCAGATGGAGAAGAAGATTCAAGAACTTTGGGTCACCTCTCTTATTCTGAGGCCAGGAAGAAGTATGACTGCCTCCATCCCGTGATGTTGACAACTTCGTTTGCCTCAGTCGTGTCCACTCCTTCCACAGTATCCTCCCCCCTATCCTGTCCCCCCTCCACCTCCCAAATCCCTCCCTTCCAAATCCTCCTCCCTCGCAGCCCCTGCCCCCTCTGCCCCAGGGGCCACCCTTCCTCCTCCTCCTCCCCCTCCGCCGCCTGAGAAGCGATCCTCTTCTCAGGCGTCCATCGGGGAAACGTTCTGGACCCCGGCTTCCGAGGTCTGGCGTTCCAAAACGGACCCCACGCGTGAGGACCATCTTCGGGTCCAGCCCACCATCCCTGTGCCTCATCGGACTTCCCAGAAGGCCTCCAAGAAGAAGTCTTTATCCCCCTCTCCACCCCGGCGCGTTTCGTCTGACGCTCCATCCGTGAGTCGCTGCTCCAGGCCGTCAACAGCTTCGCTGGGACGCTCTGCTGCCCGGCACTCAGCTGGCCTCTTGTCGGCGAATGATGCTGCCCCTGCTACGCCACCCGGGAAAGCGGCCGCAGCTGGCGACGACTCGATGGAACAGGATCCGCCTCCCGCCGGTTGTGGCGTTGTTCCCTCGAAACCTGGCCCTCTGCGGCCGTCGAGGTGACCAGCTCTTCACCCATTTCGTTCCCCCTTTTTTCTGACTAGCGATGTTCCAATGTAGGAACATAAGAGGTATTCGATCTAATCGGGAGGAATTACAACTGCTCGTCCGCCTGCACTGTCCACTCGTCCTTGGTCTCCAGGAAACCAAGTTGCGCCCAACTGACTGTATTGCTTTTCCCCACTATACCTCGGAGTGGTCTGACTTCACCCCTGTGGACGGTATTCCAGCTCATGGTGGGGTCTGGTTGCTCGTTCAGGACGATGTCTATTACCATCCCATCCCATTGACCACCCCACTCCCAGCAATAGCTGTCCGTGTTACTCTTTCTGCCTTTACTTTTTCCATTTGTACCGTCTACTCTCCATCGTCATCTGCAGTTAGTCGGGCTGACATGATGCACCTGATCGTTCAGCTTCCCCCGCCGTTTTTATTGTTTGGCGACTTCAATGCCCATCATCCCCTTTGGGGCTCTCCTGCATCCTGTCAAAGAGGCTCCCTCTTGGCGGATGTCTTCAACCGTCTCAATCTTGTCTGCCTCAATACCGGCGCCCCGACTTTCCTTTCGGACTCTACTCATACCTACTCCCACTTGGACCTCTCGATCTGTTCTACCACTCTTGCCCGTCGGTTCGAGTGGTATGTCCTTTCTGACACCTATTCGAGCGACCACTTCCCCTGTGTCGTTCGTCTCCTGCACCACACCCCATCCCCACGTCCTTCGAGCTGGAACATACCGAAAGCTGACTGGGGACTTCACTCCTCCCTGGCGACCTTTCCGGACCACGAATTTCTCAGTTGTGACAGTCAGGTCGAATACCTCACAGCTGTTATCATCCATGCTGCTGAATGTTCCATTCCTCGTACTACCTCTTGTTCACGTCGCGTTTCCGTCCCCTGGTGGAATGAGGCTTGTAGAGACGCTATCCGTGCTCGACGACGTGCTTTACGCACCTTTCGCCGCCATCCTACGTTGGTGAATTATATTGTATACAAACGACTCCGAGCGCAATGCCGTAGAGTCATCAAAGACAGCAAAAAAGCTTGTTGGGCCTCTTTCACCAGCTCCTTTAACAGTTTTACTCCCTCTTCTGTCGTCTGGGGTGGCCTGCGCCGGCTGTCGGGCACTAAGGCCCTTTCCTCGGTACCTGGCCTGACTTCAGGTTGATCCTTGTTGATCCTGTGGATGTCTCCAACGCCTTCGGCCGCTTTTTTGCGGAGGTTTCAAGCTCCGCCAATTACCACCCTGCCTTCCTTCCCAGGAAAGAGGCAGAAGAGGCTCGGCGACCTTCCTTCCACTCGCTGAATCTGGAAAATTATAATGCCCCCTTTACTATGCGGGAACTCGAACGTGCACTTGCACTGTCCCGGTCCTCTGCTCCGGGGCCAGATGCCATTCAGTTCAGATGCTGGCCCACCTTTCTCCGGCAGGCAAAAGCTTTCTTCTTCGTACCTACAATCGCGTCTAGACCGAAGGTCAAGTCCCCATGTGTTGGCGTGACGCCGTCGTTGTTCCTATACCCAAACCCGGGAAGGATAGACACCTTACTTCTAGTTACCGCCCCATTTCTCTTACAAGCTGTGCCTGTAAGGTGATGGAGCGCATGGTTAACGCTCAGTTAGTTTGGATTCTTGAATCTCGGTGGCTACTTACCAATGTTCAATGCGGCTTTCGTCGCCGCCGCTCCGCTGTTGACCACCTTGTGACCTTGTCGACATTCATCATGAACAACTTTTTGCGAAAGCGCCAAACGGTAGCCGTGTTCTTCGATTTGGAGAAGGCTTATGATACCTGTTGGAGAGGAGGTATCCTCCGCACTATGCACAGGTGGGGTCTACGCGGTCGCCTGCCCCTTTTTATTGATTCCTTTTTAACAGATCGAAAGTTTAGGGTACGTGTGGGTTCCGTATTGTCCGACGTCTTCCTCCAGGAGAACGGAGTGCCTCAGGGCTCCATCTTGAGCGTAGCCCTTTTTGCCATAGCGATCAATCCAATTATGGATTGCATTCCACCTAACGTCTTAGGCTCTCTTTTTGTCGATGACTTCGCGACATACTGCAGTGCCCAGAGAACATGCCTCCTGGAGCGCTGCCTTCAGCGTTGTCTAGACCGCCTTTACTCATGGAGTGTGGCAACTGGCTTCTGGTTCTCTGAAGAGAAGACGGTTTGCATCAACTTTTGGCGATATAAAGCGTTCCTTCCGCCATCCTTACATCTCGGTCCCGTTGTTCTCCCATTCGTGGAAACAACTAAGTTTCTAGGGCTCACACTGTACAGGAAACTTAGTTGGTCTCCGCATGTCTCTTATTTGGCTGCCCGTTGTACACGTTCCCTTAATGTCCTCAGAGATCTTAGTGGTTCATCTTGGGGAGTGGATCGCACTGTCCTGCTTTGCTTGTATCGGTCCATAGTCCGATCAAAGCTGGATTATGGGAGCCTCGTCTACTCATCTGCTCGGCCATCCCTCTTACGCCGTCTCAACTCCATCCACCATTGGGGGTTACGTCTTGTGACAGGAGCATTCTACACTAGTCCCGTCGAGAGTCTTTATGCTGAAGCTGCCGAATTACCCTTGACCTACCGGCGCGACGTACTGCATTGTCGGTATGCCTGCCAGCTGTTGTCAATGCCCGACCACCCCTCTTATCAGTCCTTCTTCGCCGATTCTCTCGACCGTCAGTATGGGTTATATGTGTCTGCCCTGCTGCCCCCTGGAGTCCGCTTTCGTCGCCTGCTTCGACAACTGGATTTTGCCCTTCCTACCACCTTCAGAGAGGGTGAGAGCCTGACACCACCATGGCTCCAGGCTCCGGTTCATATTTATCTCGACCTCAGCTCGCTCCCGAAGGAGGCTACTCTGGCTGCAGTGTATTGCTCACAGTTTGCCGAACTTCGTGCGCGACTTGCCGGTCACACCTTTATTTACACTGATGGCTCCAAAACTGACGATGGTGTCGGCTGTGCCTTTGTCGTCGGGGCCGGCACCTTTAAATACCGGCTCCTCGACCAGTGTTCCAGCTTTACGGCCGAGCTTTTTGCTCTCCACCAGGCCGTTCAGTATGCCCGCCACCACCGCCATTCATCGTATGTACTCTGCTCTGATTCACTCAGTGCTCTTCAGAGCCATGAAGCTCCATATCCGGTCCATCCTTTGGTGCAACGGATCCAGCAGTCCCTCCATTCTTCTGCTGCTGATGGCTGTCCTGTCAGCTGTATGTGGGTTCCCGGCCATGTAGGAGTGCCTGGGAATGAGGCTGCTGATGTTGCAGCCAAGGCTGCAGTCCTCCTGCCTCGCCCAGCCTCCCATTGTGTCCCATCATCTGACATTGGTGGGGTTGTTTGTAAGAGGCTTGTGTCTTTGTGGTGGGATACTTGGTCATCACTTCAAGGAAACAAGCTCCGGGCAGTAAAACCGTTCCAACTGCTTGGACAACCTCCTCCCGACCATCTCGGCGAGAAGAGGTCCTTCTGACCAGGTTGCGGATTGGGCATTGCCGGTTTAGCCACCGCTACCTGCTCTCCGGTGACCCAGCCCCGCAGTGCCCTTGTGGTCATGCATTAACAGTGCGCCATGTTTTATTGTCGTGTCCCCGTTTTAATCAATCTCATGTTGTCCTGTCGCTGCCATCTACTTTAAAGGATATTTTAGCTGATGACGCTCGAGTAGCTGCTCGTGTTCTTCGCTTCATTACTTTGACTGGCTTGTCCAAAGACATCTAACTCCTTCACTTATTTTATCTGCATCTTTGTAAGAACTTTCTGCCCCCCCCCCCTTGAGTTTTACTAGATTCTATGTGCTCTAACAATTATGACAGGGCGCTAATGACCTCAGTAGTTGAGCGCCCTTAAACCCCAAACAAAAAAAAAAACAAAAAAAAGAATTCTTGTGTGCAGAAAAACAAATCGTGGTGAACATCCGTAAACGTTTGACTGCAGTGTATGGTGATGCTGCAGTTGATAGGAGTACAGCTGGGTGATGGGCAAAGAAAGTTACAGCCTCAGGAAATGCAAAAACAAAGCTCCTTGATCAGCCACGCTCGGGACGTCCTGTCACAGCCACTAGACATCATTGCCTCATCCACCATACAATCCAGACCTGGCATCCTCGGATTTCCACCTCTTTGGGCCGCTTAAAGATTCTCTTTGGGGAACAGACTTTGAAGATGACGAGACTGTCAGCCATGCAGTGAAAACATGGCAACGCCTACAGGACAAGAGCTTTTACCAGTAGGGAATGCATGTTCTTCCACAACGTTGGCGTACAGCCATAGAACGTTATGGAGATAACGCAGAAAAATAGGACACGGGCAAGACATGTTGATGTATATTGTCACCAAATTCTGACTCTTAACAATAAATACGTTCTGAGCAAAAAAAATGTGGGGCATTACTTATTGAACGACCCTCGTATTACAGCCATCAGTTGAGTATTCTTGCCGGCCGGAGTGACCGAGCGGTTCTAGGCGCTACAGTCTGGAACTGCGTGACCGCTACGGTCGCAGGTTCGAATCCTGCCTCGGGCATGGTTGTGTGTGATGTCCTTAGGTTAGGTAGGTTTAAGTAGTTCTAAGTTCTAGGGGACTGATGACCTCAGTAGTTACGTCCCATAGTGCTCAGAGCCATTTGAACCATTTTTTGAGTATTCTTGCAATGACCTTCGCCACATGTGGTATCATACTAATGGCTCTGTAACCACCACATCTCTTGGCCTGTTGTTTCTCCTCAAGAGTTACATCACATTCCTCATCAAACTTCTTCACCACTCGACGTTCCGATTCGAATACCCTGATCTTCTTCAAAATTCCGCTGATGTATCTCAATAGCTGAACACGGTGGAAAGAGTGTCACACTTGTAAAACTCCCTTTTTGTCAGAGAAGTGAAGTTACTGGTCTAAAATCTTCAAACTGATGTTGGCGGCAGGTTCATACAGTGCACGTGGTGAGACAAGCCCCTGCCACGACCGTAAACATAGAGAGCGCGCAAGAGCTGACCAAGAAAAAAAGTGAAGAATAACCGTTTGAGAAACAATCAGGAGAGAGTTCTCGTCTACACCTACATCTCCGGAATCCACTGTTTTGTGTGGTGGAGGGTACCCTGTGCCACTAATAGTCAATTCCTTTCCTGTCATGCTCGCAGATAGAGCGAGGGATACTTCTCGTACCTTCGTGGTTATTACACGCAATGTATGTTGGTGGCAGTAGACCTGTTCGGCAGTCAGCTTCAAATACCGGTTCTCTAAATTTTCTCAATAGTATTTCTCGAAGAAGAAAACGACGTCTTCCCTCCAGGGGTTCCCATTTGAGCTCCCGAAGCATCTCCTTAACACTTACGTGTTGGTCGCACCTACCGGTAACAAGTCAGGCACCCCGCCTCTGAGCTGCTTCGATGTCTTCCTTCAATACCACTCGGTACGGTTCCCAATTAATCGTGCAGTACTCAACAATAGGTCGCACTGGCGTCCTATATATGCGGTCTGCTTCACAGGTGAGCCCTTCTTTCGTAAAATTCTCCCAATAAAACGAAGTCGACCATTCGCCTCCCCTACCACAGATCTCACATGCTCGTTGCATCTAATATAGCTTTGCAACGTCACCCCAGATATTTAAATTTGTCAAGCAGGACACTAGTAATACTGTATCCTAAAATTACAGATTTGATTTTCCTACTCATTCTCATTAACATACATTTTTCCACATTTAGGGGCAGCTACCATTCATTGTACCAAATGGAAATTTTGTCTTAGTCGTCTTCTGTGGACAGGAACAAGCCATTCCGTCCGCCTGCGACTATTATTACAATGTAATTTCTACAGTGTCATTTTGTCCAAGTAGCGTCATATAGAAATGATTACTAAAGAAATCATTACTACCAAAATGACGTATGCTATAAACGTGCACTATCTGATTAAAAGCATCTCGATTCCTAGTCGACATTAATGTGGGATGTGTCCACCCTTTGCCGTTATCGCGGCTCGGACTCTGGTGGGGTGACTTTCAATGAAGTGTGGGTATCCTTGGAGGAACAGCAGCCCATTTCTACTCAACAGCCGAAAGCAGAGAAGGTAGTGATACTGGACGCTTCGATCTTGAGCGTAGTCGACGTTCTCATTCCAAAGACGTTCCATTGTGTTCAGGTCAGGGCTCTGGGCAGACAGATCCATTCCAGGAATCTTTTGACCCACAAACAATTACCTGATAGATGACGCTAATACACTTGTTTATCGTTTTCCAGCTGTTCCTCTTCTGTGCACAGACCACAATGCTGTGAATTGTGTTTGTGCCCCTCTGCATTTAGCGTTTCCTTAAGTGCATTAAGAGGACCACAATCTAACCACGAATCACGCATGAAAATACTTCACTCTTGCCACGAGACATTATCCGCTTTACAACCTCGCCTATGTTTTTTACCGTGCGTTGAAGTTGAGATGGGGCGAAGAGAGAATGAATGCTACAGGAAACGCACATTTCTGACAACCGAGGTCTGAGTCTCAGGTGGAGTTTGGGGAATTGGGACTGCCAAGATGTCCCAGGGAGTACCAAACCATTTCCAGCATTGCGACCTTGCGCAGTCTAGTGTGTGTCCGGGAGAGGAGAAGCGTCACGAGCTTATAGATTCATGCTTGGCAGGCAGCCTTTGTAGTTAGCCATTGGCAGCAATAGAAAACACGGGCTGCAGAAAATAATACGCTAGCCTCGTGAACTTTCATTCCTAATTTCAGACGTCTTCTGATGCGAGGCTATTGTAACAAGCGCTAAAACGCGCAATTGGTGCATTAGAGTGTGACGTCACGAGCACAGAGCTACACTCATGCTCATAAATCAAGGATAATTTCAGAATGTGGTGTCACACAACGTGGCACTACACAACACTGGCGCTAATAGCATAGGCACGTAGGGAATACACCCGACACAGATCTGTAAGTCCACGGTATTGATGATAAGTTGAGAAAATAGTCCCCAAACACATGTGCTACAAAACGCCACTGTTTCCTGCGCATGTACCCCGACATCAATAAGGGATATGATCACCATGCACACGCACACAGGCCGCACAGCGGGCTGGCATACTCTGGACCAGGTGGTCGAGCAGCTGCTGGGGTATAGCCTCCCATTCTTGTACCTGTGCCTCTCGGAGCTCCTGAAGTGTCCTAGGGGTGGTCGTGCGTTATTATCCATCAAGAGGAAGGTGGGACCCACCACACGCCTGAAACGGCGTACATACTGGTGCAAAATGACGTCCCGATACACCTGACCTGTTACAGTTCCTCTGTCAAAGACATGCAGGGGTTTATGTGCACCAATCATAATCCCACACCATCAAACCACGACCTCCATACACGTCACTTCCAATGAAATTAAGGGGTTAGTATCTGGTTCCTGGTTCACGCTAGATGAAACCGCCGGCGAGAATCACTGTTCAGACTATACCTGGATTCGTCCGTGAACACAACCTGGGACCATTGTTCCAATGACCATGTACTGTGTTCTTGACACCAGGCTTTTCGGACTCTTCTGTGACCAGGGGTCAGTGGAATGCACCTTGCAGGTCTCTGGGCAAATAAGCCATGTCTGTTCAGTCGTCTGTAGATTGTGTGTCTGGAGAAAACTGTTCCAGTGGCTGCGGTAAGTTCCCGAGCAAGGCAACCTGCAGTACTCCGTGGCCGTCTGCGGGCAGTGATAGTGAGATATCGGCCGTCTTGTGGTGTTGCATGCTGTGGGCGTCCCGTACTGTAGCACCTGGACACGTTTCCTGTCTGCTGGAATCGTTGCCATAATCTTGACATCACACTTCGTGGCACACGGAGGGCCCGTGCTACGACCTGCTGTGTTTGACCAGCCTCCAGTCGCCCTAGTATTCTACCCCTCATAACATCATCAATATGAGTTCTTTGAGCCATTTTCAACACACAGTCAGCATTAGCACGTCTGAAAACGTCTGCACACTTACTCGCTGCACCATACAATGACATGCACCGACACACCTCTGCGTATGTGGACTGCTGCCAACTCCACCGTGCGACGACCGCAGGTCAAATGCACCGCACGGTCATACCCCGAGGTGATTTAAACCCGCAAACCGCCCACCAGGGCGCTGTTTCTCCATGTATCAGCATTATCCTTAATTTATGAGCATGAGTGTAGATCGGACGTGTTTTAGTAGTAGGAGAGGGATAAGAAATATGATTGGCGTGTGAGTGTGACACACCGTGCCGGCCGGGGTGGCCGAGCAGTTCTAGGCGCTACATTCCGGAACCACGCGACCGCTACGGTCGCAGGTTCGAATCCTGCCTCGGGCATTAATGTGTGTGATGTCCTTAGGTTACTTAGGTTTAAGTAGTTCTAAGTTCTAGGGGACTGATGGCCTCACAAGTTAAGTCCCATAGTGCTCATAGCCATTTGAACCATTTTGACAGGAAGCACTGGGCAGCGATGTCTTGCGCCATTTAACTAAAAAGTTGTTAGTCAAAGGGAACAATGTCTGGAGAATACGGCAGGTGGGGTAATACTTCCCATTTCAACGTTTCCAGATGTGTTTTGGCGGATTTTGCGACATGGAGTCGAGCACTGCCATGCTGCACAATCACCTTTTCATGTCTATCGTTGTACTGTGGCCGTTTCTTTCAGTGCTCGGCTCAAGCACATCAATTTCTTTCGATAACGATCTCCTGTGATTGTTCTAATCGGTTGCAGTAGCATCGAACGCTTTCTCTCTTTCACAACCATGACGGTCTTCAACGACGAAATCACCATTCTTGAAGCATGGAAACCATTTTATGCAAAGATCTGTCACTATCAGGCGACTCGCATAAGTCTTACCCAACTTTTTATGAGCGTCAGCCGCAGATTTCTTCATATCAAAGCAGAAAATTGAAAACGTCCCGCAGATGACGAGAGTTGGGCTTGTAAGTTAACATATTCAGCAGAGAATAACTTTAAGATGCAATCAAAAATCAACTAATACAGGGTGATTGAAAAAGAATACCACAACTTTAGGAATTTAAAACTCTGCAACGACAAAAGGCAGAGCTTAGCACTATCTGTCGGCGAATTAAGGGAGCTATAAAGTTTCCTTTAGTTGTACATTTGTTCGCTTGAGGCGCTGTTGACTAGGCGTCAGCGTCAGTTGATGCTAAGATGGCGACCGCTCAACAGAAAGCTTTTTGTGTTATTGAGTACAGCAGAAGTGAATCGACGACAGTTGTTCAGCGTGCATTTCGAACGAAGTATGGTGTTAAACCTCCTGATAGGTGGTGTATTAAACGTTGGTATAAACAGTTTACAGAGAATGGGTGTTTGTGCAAAGGGAAAAGTTCTGGACGGCCGAGAACGAGTGATGAAAATGTAGCACGCATCCAGCAAGCATTTGTTCGCAGCCCAGGAAAATCGACTCGCAGAGCTAGCAGAGAGCTGCAAATTCCACAATCAACTGTATGGAGAGTCCTACGAAAAAGGTTAGTTATGAAACTTTATCGTCTGAAATTGGTACAAGCACTGTCTGCAGCTGATAAGATTAAAAGAATCGATTTCTGTGATTTTATCCTTGCTCAAATGGAAACAGATGAATCTTTCGTTTCAAAGATTGTGTTTAGTGATGAAGTAACTTTCCACACTAACGGGAAAGTCAACCGTCACAATGTCTGTATATGGGGCACTGAGAACGGATCGGCCCCCAGGCAGCCCGTGACAGAGCACTTCATCACTGGCCTCCAAGAAGCCCTGATCTTACCCCCTGCTATTTTTTCTTATGGGGGTACGTTAAGGATATGGTGTTTCGGCCACCTTTCCCAGCCACCATTGATGATTTGAAACGAGAAATAACAGCAGCTATCCAAACTGTTACGCCTGATATGCTACAGAGAGTGTGGAACGAGTTGGAGTATCGAGTGTCTGGAGGGGGCCATATTGAACATCTCTGAACTTGTTTTTGAGTGAAAAAAAACCTTTTTAAATACTCTTTGTAATGATGTATAACAGAAGGTTATATTATGTTTCTTTCATTAAATATACATTTTTAAAGTTGTGGTATTCTTTTTGAATCACCCTGTATTCCGATGGCGTTATATTCTCAAATGTCTAAGCTTACATGTGACATTTACGACCTACGACTTGTATCACTATTTTCACTAATCCTTGTACTGCAAAACGGTGGAAGCAAACTTGTAGACCTAATATAACTATGAGTTTAACAAGTCACGGCACCAAAACTTAACAGACGAATGGAAAATATGGTAGAAGCCGAGCTTGGATAAGATCAGTTTGGATTCTGTAGAAATGTTGGAACACTAGAAGCAATACTGATCCTAAGAATTACCTTAGAAGATAGATTAAGGAAAGGAAAGCTTACGTTTCTAGCATTTTTAGACCAGGAGAAAGCTTTTCACAATGTAGACTGGAATAGTCTCTTTCAAATTATGAAGGTGGCAGGTGTAAAACACAGGGAGCGAAAGGCTATTTACAATATGTACAAAAACCAGATGGCGGTTGAGAGTCGAGGGGCATGAAAGAGAAGCAGTGGTTGGGAATGGAGTGAGACAGGGTTGTAGCTTATCCCCAATGTTATTCAGTCTGTATATTAAGCAACCAGTAAAGGAAACAAAAGAAAAAACTTGCAGTAGGAATTAAAATCCATGCAGAAGAAATAAAAAATGAAATCTCTGAGGTTTGCCGATGACATTGTAATTCTGTCGGAGACGGCAAAGGACCTGGAAGAGCCGTTGAACGGAATGGACAGTGTCTTGAAAGAAGGATATAAGATTAACACCAACAAAAGCAAAACGAGGATAATGGAATGTTGTCAAATTAAATAAGGTGATGCTGAGGGAATTAGAAAATGTGTGAAATCTTATGGGACTTAGAGGGAACTAGATTAGGAAATGAGACACTTAAAGTAGTAAACGACTTTCGCTATTTGGGAAGCAAAATAACTGTTGATGGTCGAAGTAGAGAGGACATGAAATGTAGACTGGTAATGGCAAGGAAAGCGTTTCTGAAGAAGAGAAATTTGTTAACATCGAGTATAGATTTAAGTGTCAGGAAGTCATTTCTGAAAGTATTTGTATGGAGTGTAGCCATGTATGGATGTGAAACATGGACGATAAATAGTTTAGACAAGAAGAGAATAGAATCTTTCGAAATGTGGTGCTACAGAAGAATACTGAAAATTAAATGGGTAGATCACGTAACTAATGACGAGGTACTGAATAGTATTAGGGAGAAGAGGAGTTTGTGGCACAACTTGACTAGAAGAAGGAATCGGTTGGTAGGACATGTTCTGAGGCATCAAGGAATCACCAATTTAGTATTGGAGGACAGCGTGGAGTGTAAAAATCGTAGAGGGAGACCAAGACATGAATACACTAAGCATATTTAGAAGTATGTAGGTGGCAATAGGTACTTGGAGATGATGAAGCTTAGCTTGCAAAGGAAAGAGTAGCATGGAGAGCTGCATCAAACCAGTCTCTGGACTGAAGACCAAAACAACAACAACAACAACAACAATATATTTGTGAGTCTGCCTCTCGTGGCACATCGTTGTCAGTTCCACATTGCACACGGATGTTCGGATACTTTTATCAGCACTCGTATGTTCCACCACTCGCCTTCGCTGGACGTTAACTTGCGTCATAGATGGTAGAAAACGACAACTGAGGCCTGTAGCCATCATGTCTATTGAAACTGTATTCACTCTTCGATATTACAACTCCTTCACAGATTTTCATTCTAGAAATATTACTTTCTCTGGCTAGCATTTGCATGTTCCTAAAATCCACAGTCTTCTTGGGCTCCGCTGCCGCTGATTATGCGTTTTGTGCCCTCCAGTGCGTTGTTTTATTATCTTTTCATTTTTGCCGCTATATACTTCGTCCCAACCGCACGTCGCTTTACGTACTCCGGCACTGTATAAGCCGTGGGACACCTCCCTTGTACGTCGAAAGAGGACTTTTATAATGTGATGACTGAAATATGTAGTCCGTATACAATTCTTCCGAAGGATACTTTTAATGTGCTCATCTACTATAGTAAAAAGCAATGTGCGGGACGTTCCCCGTTCCACTTTTTTCATAACGATTATTGGTGTTATTGTTATTACTGCTTCATTCAAAGTCCCTACTTATGGAAAGGTCATCACAGCTATCGACTGTCAACGTTTCCCTAAGGAGATCGAGCTCTGATCGCAACATCCTACTGTCAAGGATACGGAATGCTCTCGACGACAGTGTTCAGAGCGGTTTGCTTCTGGGCTGGCTGCTGGTGCGGAACAGCTCCTGAATAACTGTGTGTGTCTTTGGGCTTCTTACAAACTCTGTCCCCTAGAGTATTGTCACGTGTTCTGTAGATTAACACATCTAAAAACGGGAAGTAGTCCTCATTTACCATATCCATAGTGAAGCTGATTTTTCGTTTGAATATGGCCCAGAAAATTGTTCAGTTTTTGAAGGTTTCTCCCGTTTTGCACCCGTACAATAGAGTGTCAGTCACATAGCGGAATGGTTTTGTTTCCCCGTTAGATAACATTTTTCGTGTACTCAGGCATCCAGTGTCACCATCAGAAAGCTGAAGGGGATCGAAACATCTTGTATTGAAGGACTTTGAAGAGGAATAGGAGGAGGCTTAACGACTCAGTAGATTTTTCCGTTTGTTGTAAGACGAAAAAGAATACGCACCACGAAGGAAGTATCTGAATAGGACGGAAATCAGTTGATCTAATGCACACGTTCAGACAAACAAGTGCTTATAATTTCAGAAGAAATGGGTAAGTTATTCAAGAGAAAAAGCTTCACAAATTGAGCAAGTCAAAACGCGTTGCCGGCCGGAGTGGCCGAGCGGTTCTAGGCGCTACAGTCTGGAACTGCGCGCCCGCTACGGTCGCAGGTTCGAACCCTGCCTCGGGCATGGTTGCGTGTGATGTCCTTAGGTTAGTTAGGTTTAAGTAGTTCTAAGTTCTAGGGGACTGATGACCTCAGCAGTTAAGTCCCAAAGTGCTCAGAGCCAATAACGCGTTGGTCAATATGTGGACTGATGCAAGCACTTATTCAGCTTGGAATTCATTGACACAGCTGTTGGATACGCTCCTCAGTGATGTCGCACATAATTCTGCCGAATTGGCACTTCAGATTGTCAAAATCCCAAAATGGTTGGAGAGTCCCGCCCATAAAGCACCGAACGTTTTCAGTAGGGGAGAGATCCGACGACGTTGTTGGTCAGCGAAGGGTTTGGCCACTACGAAGATAAGCAGTAGAAACTCTCGCCACATTCGGGTGGACATTATCTCGCTGGAATGTAAGCCTAGGATGGCTTGCCATGAAGGGCAACAAAACATGGTGTAGTATATTGTTGACGTACCGCTGTGCTACATGTGGGGGTGCCGCGGATTACAACCAGAGGCGTCAAGCTGTGAAAAGAACTGACACCTCAGACCATGGCTTCTCCTTATCAGGCCGTATGGCGGGCGACAGTCCGGTTAGCATCCCACCGCTGTCCGGGGCGTCTCCAAACACGTCTTCGGCCTGGAATATCACTGACTGCGTAGAACTGTCTTCAGCGATGAGTCCCACTTCCAAATGAGTCCCAATGACCACTGAAGACGTGTCTGAAGACGCTCCAGACACCTGCGGGAGATCGCCCAACAACCAGATTGGGCGCCATTTCTTTTCGTAGCATGCCCCCGTTGGTTGTCACCCGCGTAGCCCTTACAGCGTAGCGGTACGTCGATGGTATTCTACTCGCCGATTTGTTCCCTTTCATGGTAAGCTATCTTGGGCTTAAGTTTCAGCAAGATAATGTCCGCCCGCACACGGCTAGAGTTTCTACTGCTTGTCTTCGTGCTAGCCAAAACCTACCTTTGCCAGCAAGGTCGCCGGATCTGTGCCCAGTTAATTTTTTGTGCATTATGGGCAGGACCCTCCCACCATTTTGGGATTTTGACGGTCTAACGCGCCAGTTCGACAGAATGTTGGTTGGTTGGTTTTGGGGAAGGAGACCAGACAGCGTGGTCATCGGTCTCATCGGATTAGGGAAGGATGGGGAAGGAAGTCGGCCGTGCCCTTTCAGAGGAACCATCCCGGCATTTGCCTGGAGTGATTTAGGGAAATCACGGAAAACCTAAATCAGGATGGCCGGACGCGGGATTGAACCGTCGTCCTCCCGAATGCGAGTCCAGTGTCCAACCACTGCGCCACCTCGCTCGGTGACAGAATGTTCCTCAGGAGGACATCCAACAACTGACTCAGTCACTGCCCAGCCAGAGCTGAGCCATTGCATTACTGACTTGCTCACTTTGTAAAACTCTTTCTCTTGAACAAGTCATCCAGTTTTCCTAAAATTGTAATCATGTCTTTGTCTGTACATTACATCACATCTTCAGATTTCTGTCCCATTCCGATAATTCCTTCGTGGTGAGTAGTGTCTTAGAGTGTACTTCGCTTCACTGACCAGGAATGGTCCCAGTTTCCTGTTGTGCCAGTCTTGTCTCGGTTTTAAGTTTCTACTTCTCTCATGAATTTTAACTGTAATTCTTGTTGTATGACTCTTATTGCCTGTTTATTGATCCGTTGAGATTGTGCTCGCCTTCCAGTCTCTGATAGCCAGTTCTGGGTGCACAATTATGTTCTTTTGCCGCTCGCTGGGCCGGCCGGAGTGGCCGAGCGGTTCTAGGCGCTACAGTCTTAAACCGCACGACCGCTACGGTCGCAGGTTCGAATCCTGCCTCGGGCATGCATGTGTGTGATGTCCTTAGGTTAGTTAGGTTTAAGTAGTTCTAAGTCCTAGGGGACTGATGAGCTCAGCAGTTAAGTCCCATAGTGATCAGAGCCATTTGAAGCAACCGCTCGCTGGTTTTCATCGGCGCCAGTATACTGATCTCCTTGGAAGCACCTTCCGAGACCATGCGCGGTGGCTTTTATTTGCAACCCGTAACACTCGCTCACGGTTCCCACTCTTCCCAAAATTCAGAGTACGCATTGCTCAGAATCCATGATTTAATGGTCTTTACTAACTGCAGAGGAATGTCTTAGATATCGTTACAGTACACGAGTAATCACATCAGCACAGAATAGTATTTAAAAACTTAAAATATCACTTAGACTACAGAATCGGCGTAGTGAAGGATGTTGGCGGAAAGGCTGTTAAGTATCGATTTCGATATAGATGATAATTTTTCAACATCTTTGTGGCAATGTGTTGTAAACTCTAGCAAAAGACCTCACTTCGTTCACAACGTGTACTGTACCGCTTTTCGTTAACTTCTAATGCGATTGTATTTCGTGGAGGAAGTATTTCTTTCTTACACATGTAGGACCGTTCCAGTTGGAAGGGGTATCTTGTCCAGCATTTAGAGTGTTGTCTTAATGTTTCCTGTCCATTTCCCATCTAGTTTGTAAATTACCACTATCTTCCAGCTACAATCGCGTATATGTTAAACACAAATTGCTGATTAATGTTACTACACTGAAAAGATGTCAGGAAAGATTGACATGTAAAAAAATTGTTACCTGAATTAGCTGTGATCTTGTAGTTTACAGTGATTTACCTTCTCGGTGAAAGTTATTAGTCTGGTGTGTCCTAGAGCTAACCTGAAGAATGATATGTGAAATGCTTGTAATTAAAAAAATCTTTGGTCATACAAGACGAGCGACTGCAGTGCTCTTCATTTTCCCTGAATTCTTAATACCGTAGAACTGACCTTGGCCACTGTACATATAGAAAATACCGCCACAGTGAGAACAACAGACTGAGTGTACAACACGTTATATTTATTTTTAATGGGTCGATTGGTCATGGTACAGTTGTAGGATAGTGTGGCCCTTCACATCTAAGTCAGGACTAATATAAACATTTATTTATTTTTATAGTATTACTTGAAAATACAGCTATTCGGTTGCACAGGTAAAAATTTTTTTCAACTTTAGCTAGGTTTCAACTGCTCTAAGGCAACCTTCATCAGAAGTAAAAAAATTTTACGTTACCTATAACAAAGTTTTGGAATAATATAAAAATTATTGAATTAAACATATGTAATAAAATTACATCATAGCTAACTGCTACGGTACAGTAGACAAAGAAAGCATACTTACATAGAGTAAATAGTTATGAAATGGTTTAGAGCAACAGTGCTCACGTTAAAGATAAAAATATATTTGTACATTATAAAATTTTCCTAGGAATGCACAACTTGATTAAGACGCGCCGCTAAGGGTCGCATGTGCGGCCGACACTGTAAGCAGCATCAGACTGACAGGCGCGCGCGCCGTCGGTGTTAGCAAGTCGGCACCTTGTATCGCGCCATCTAGTATTGAATGCTTGTAATTTACAGTGACAACAGCTGTCAGAAGCACTGGAACAGAAGTGCACGTAATGTGCTGATTACATTATGTCAGATAGTATGTAACACACCGAAAGTTGAACAAAATATTATACTGTAAAACAGGGAGCGAGAGAACAATATTTAAGGCTACAGTACGGGAAGCATAATAGCAATATTCCGCGTTAAGTGATTTTAAGAAAGGGCTTTAATTGCTCATTGAGGATTAAATGGTCGTTACGGGAAAAATGTTTGAAAATTTCCAACTGTTCAAGAATATCAAGTCTGAAGCCTTTCTTTTCCGTATTATTTATTTGCTCTAATGATTGACTTGAATCACAGGAAAATTAACAGAGAGCAAAGGTCTCTAAAATTCAGATCAAATTAAAAAATGTCTAACTCTGCGGGAAATGGCCAAAAAGTGTGGAAGGGTATTCGGAACGGATGCAAAAACATCTTCTGCCCTGGACAGGCCACGAAATCAAAGTTAAGCTTTGGACAAAATGCCACAAATAATGTGCAAGCCAAGCAACACAATTAGGGTGGCAAGGTAAATAAGTAACGAGCCGCTGAGGATGTAGATTACGCTACCACTATTTTTGACACATTTCTCCAAATGAAAGTTAGACGGAGGCTGGAGACGAATTCCTTTCAAAGATGGGTCACAGACAAATGCCACAATCTAAGCTCACAGCCCTCCACTCTCTACTTTCAAGAAACTGTGTATGGACGACTCCACGCTGTACAAATGCTGACAGACGAAGGAAGAGAGGACCACAACAGGAGCTTTCGTCGCGTGGCAAACAAAACGCTAACAAACATGAGTGGTACCCGGATGTAGCAGCGTCCATTGGTCGGGCCGTTCCATTCAAGCATGTGTGATGGGATGGCTCAATTATACTGCATAACCAAAATTTTGGAAGCAGCCATTGTTCTCACACTGGCTTGGTGGTGCGGCAACTTCTCAGCCTTTGACGTCCATGCGGAAAAGACAAAAATGCCAGACTCTGCCCGAAGCTAGGCCAGGATGACAACTCTGTCCACAATAGCACAAAGCAGGCAGCAGACTCACTCCTGCCGAAACTTCCCGTCTCCCTTTTGGGGCGCGTATCTCCTAATGAGATTCACTGACTACCCTCAGCCAACCCTGAGACCATCCGAGCACGAAAAACGCAACGTTTTTCACCCTTGCACACGGATTCAGTACACACAATGTAACAATCATATAATAGTGCTAGAGAATGAAACAATAGCACATATCGATATGTCACAGTAATGTCACACTGGACCCAGGAACTTTCAAGGAGCTACCAATTCCAAGATATGGGGTTCTCATTATTGCTTCGTGAATGAGAATTCCAGTTAAACATACTTTCCATTTACTACGGAACACTTTCTTAAGTGTAGCATGCTAAATAATTAAGGGTATCCAATTGTATACTACAGGTTGCTGAAGGGAATCAATGTTGTGCTGACTTATACAGGCCAAGTGTATCAATGGAAGTGTAACTTACACTCTTGGAAATTGAAATAAGAACACCGTGAATTCATTGTCCCAGGAAGGGGAAACTTTATTGACACATTCCTGGGGTCAGATACATCACATGATCACAATGACAGAACCACAGGCACATAGACACAGGCAACAGAGCATGCACAATGTCGGCACTAGTACAGTGTATATCCACCTTTCGCACCAATGCAGGCTGATATTCTCCCATGGAGACGATCGTAGAGATGCTGGATGTAGTCCTGTGGAACGGCTTGCCATGCCATTTCCACCTGGCGCCTCAGTTGGACCAGCGCTCGTGCTGGACGTGCAGACCGCGTGAGACGACACTTCATCCAGTCCCAAACATGCTCAATGGGGGACAGATCCGGAGATCTTGCTGGCCAGGGTAGTTGACTTACACCTTCTAGAGCACGTTGGGTGGCACGGGATACATGCGGACGTGCATTGTCCTATTGGAACAGCAAGTTCCCTTGCCGGTCTAGGAATGGTAGAACGATGGGTTCGATGACGGTTTGAATGTACCGTGCACTATTCAGTGTCCCCTCGACGATCACCAGTGGTGTACGGCCAGTGTAGGAGATCGCTTCCCACACCATGATGCCGGGTGTTGGCCCTGTGTGCCTCGGTCGTATGCAGTCCTGATTGTGGCGCTCACCTGCACGGCGCCAAACACGCATACGACCATCATTGGCACCAAGGCAGAAGCGACTCTCATCGCTGAAGACGACACGTCTCCATTCGTCCCTCCATTCACGCCTGTCGCGACACCACTGGAGGCGGGCTGCACGATGTTGGGGCGTGAGCGGAAGACGGCCTAACGGTGTGCGGGACCGTAGCCCAGCTTCATGGAGACGGTTGCGAATGGTCCTCGCCGATACCCCAGGAGCAACAGTGTCCCTAATTTGCTGGGAAGTGGCGGTGCGGTCCCCTACGGCACTGCGTAGGATCCTACGGTCTTGGCGTGCATCCGTGCGCCGCTGCGGTCCGGTCTCAGGTCGACGGGCACGTGCACCTTCCGCCGACCACTGGCGACAACATCGATGTACTGTGGAGACCTCACGCCCCACGTGTTGAGCAATTCGGCGGTACGTCCACCCGGCCTCCCGCATGCCCACTATACGCCCTCGCTCAAAGTCCGTCAGCTGCACATACGGTTCACGTCCACGCTGTCGCGGCATGCTACCAGTGTTAAAGACTGCGATGGAGCTCCGTATGCCACGGCAAACTGGCTGACACTGACGGCGGCGGTGCACAAATGCTGCGCAGCTAGCGCCATTCGACGGCCAACACCGCGGTTCCTGGTGTGTCCGCTGTGCCGTGAGTGTGATCATTGCTTGTACAGCCCTCTCGCAGTGTCCGGAGCAAGTATGGTGGGTCTGACACACCGGTGTCAATGTGTTCTTTTTTCCATTTCCAGGAGTGTATATCAAAACTTAGGTGCTGCACTATGTAGACATAGTTCTACCAGAGTACCTCGCTGATCTTTCCCTAAAAGCCACATCTGCTGCCGGCCGCGGTGGCCGTGCGGTTCTGGCGCTGCAGTCCGGAACCGCGGGACTGCTACGGTCGCAGGTTCGAATCCTGCCTCGGGCATGGGTGTGTGTGATGTCCTTAAGTTAGTTAGGTTTAAGTAGTTCTAAGTTCTAGGGGACTTATGACCTAAGATGTTGAGTCCCATAGTGCTCAGAGCCATTTGAACCATTTGTACCACATCTGCTACTCACCTTGGAATGTTCCAGTCATTCATCTGTTGACTGCTGACAAGGGAGAGACACATCCCTGGAAGGGCTGCAGAAGACCTGTCTGAAACATACATAATACTAAGATATCCCCCTTGGACTTCATGTCAAGAAGACCCATCCACAAGGCACCTAAAATGTCTCCTTGATTTGAAATCTAAATTGAATCGTTACTGCTAAGAGGGCATTTTTTCCATAATACACTACAACCAATGGATTCGTTTTAGTTTTTCAGAATGTTTATCTTCCTCTGTAGGGTAAATGGAAGTCGTTAAAATCACAGGAACATCGTGGAGAGGATATAGTTTGATGTGGATAGATATCATTTTGTATAGATCTACAGAACCTTATATTTTCGTTTGCGAAGGAAGAAAGATTGTAAACGGTCTGAGATAGAGAAACGAGATACCACAACCACGCGAACTACGTTTCAGATGCACGTTTCATCCAGATTGCCTCTTCACGTGTGGGGTCGCCTATCAATACGTAGCTCTTCCAGAAAAAATAAAAATAAATTGTAAATAACAGCTTAAAAATGAAACTCATTTCTTTCAACAAACTGTTCTAGCACTTGAAATTCTCGTAGATGACGGCAGCGCTGCATTTAAATGTTCAGAAGTCTCCTGATCCACATCCTGAAAACATCTCTCAGATTATTCGGGGAGACAAAAGGAAGCCTGTCATCCACCTGGTCTCCAAAGATCATTATCTCAGGACCGACAGTTCATCTCGTAAACAGCAGGTAACGTCACTATGACAGTCAACTGTGGCAGCAAGAGTTAAACATATCTACTACATAGCGAAAGAGATTTTGTAGGTTCCTTACTTTTGTGAAATACATAACTTCTGTTCTGATCCTGTTTAATGGCTGTATGGCCTTCAGGCCAAAAGTGAGAAGTTCTACAATAAATTAATATAATATACTGTGTAATTACATGTTTGTAGAAAATGTTGTATGCCAATGTTTATTTTGTTCAGTAATTCTTCCAACATCGTTTACACGACATATGCTCTCATTCTTTCATTACAATGAACCTTTGGACATCAGCAAACATATTATTCTACGTTGACACACACTACGTTTTCTACGCAGAAAGCAGGATAGGTTAACGAAACTATTGCCGTTCGATGAGTTCTAACAGTTCAATTAAAAGATGGTAGAGCACTTGCCCGCGAAAGGCAAAGGTCCCGAGTTCGAGTCTCGGTCGGGCACACAGTTTTAATCTGCCAGGAAGTTTCAATTAAATAATATTTGTTTAATAAACAAATAACTGAAACATACCTGAAATCGAAAGTGAAACAAAAAAGCACATATGGTGATGCAAATGTAGACTAAACAGCGGCGATGTGCTTTGTGAAAGTTTCAAAACACTTAAATTGTTACCTTCCTAATTAGCACCTGTATTTGAGCATGTGTCAGTTAGCTATAAAGTGCTCTGGAGCAGTAAATAAAAACGAATTAAATTTCATAGAGAATTTAACCAATACAGTTTAGAACCGAATCATTGACACTGAAGACAAACAACGCTACACACTACTAAATAATTTCGTCTCATCGGGCTTATCATATACTTCTGACAAAACTAAAAAATTCCGGGCATGCTAGAAACAATTTCTTTGCCGTTAGTCTTTTGATTGATTTGCTGTTGTCCTCCACGACTTCCTCTCCAGTAGCAACGTCAGAATACTAGTTACACACTGCTTTCTCAGTTATTTGCTTGGATGTGCTCTAACGTCTGTCTTCCCTGCAGTTTTTACCCTCTACAAGTGTAGATCTCTCTGGTACCATGGAAATTTAACACATATCCTATCATCCTGTCCCTTTTCGGTACCACTGTTTTTAACAAGTTTCAATTTTCCGCCGATTCTGCGGAGAACCACCCAATTCTTTTTATCGGCCCACCTATTTTCAGCGTTTTCCTGCAGCACCATATTTTAGACCCTCGAATTTCATCCTTTCCGCTTCTCCCACGATCCATTATTTACTTTCGTGCAACACTCTGCTCCAAATATACACTGTCGGGAAACAATTGCAATGTAAAACGTAAGTAATCTGGAGCACATTTGCCTAAGTAACATATTTAAGCGATTGACAGTGCAGGATTACAGGATAATGTAGTCGAGAGATAAGCCATTGCAATTGTGGAATGCCGATACATTAATAACCGCTGTAAGCGCCAGAATATTGAATGCTATCATGCAAACGTGAATGCATTGTGTTCTGCAGATGCCGGATGTCAATTTGTGGGATGGAGTTCCATGCCTCTTGCACTTAGTCGGGCTATACAAGGACGGTTAATGCTGTTCGTGGATGACCCTGGAGTTGTTGTCCGACGATGCCTCACATGTGCTCGAGTGGAGACAGATCTGGTGATTGAGCAGGCCAAGAGAACATGTCGGCACTCTAGAGCATGTTGGGTTACAGCAACGGTATATGGACGAGCGTTATCCTGTTGGAAAATAGCATTTGGAATGCTGTTCATGAATGGCAGCACAACAGTTCGAACCACAAGGCTGACGTGCACATTTGCAGTCACAGACCATGGGATAACCAAGGGACTCCTCCTGCAGTGTTACGAAATCGAACCTCAGACTATAACTCCAGGTGTAGGATCAGTGTGTCTAGAACGGAGACGGGTCGGTTGCAGGACCTTAACTGGCGTCCTCCTAAGCCGTTACTGTCACCGAGGCAGAACTGGCTTTCATCAGAAAACAACATACGTCCCTCCACCCTGCTCTGCAGCAAGCTATTGCTTGAGACCACTGAAGTTGAAAATGGTGGTGGTTTGGGGTCAGTGGAATGCACGATAGAGGGCGTCTGGCTCAGAGCTGTACTTGAAGTAACCGATTTATAACAGTTCGTTGTGTCACTGTGGTGCCAACTGCTGCTCAGATTACGGCTGTTAATGCGCTACGATGCGTCAGAGCCATACGCCGAATACGATGGTCTTCTCTTTCGGTAGTACCACGTGGTCGCGAGGAGTCTGGTCACCTTGCGGTTGTATATTCCCGTGGCTATCGCTGCCAGAAACCGTGCACAGAGGATACAATCATGCCAAATCTTTCTGCAGTATCGCAGAAGGAACATCCAGCTTTTCGTATCGGTATTACACGACTTAGTCCAAACTCAGTAAGGTCTTTGTCGCCTTTGTCACCTTAAAGGCAATCTTGACAAACGTCGATTCACCTCGTCCAATCTCAAAACTAACTAACACTTACGACAGTTACATGGTTTGTTTAAAACAAACCTGATTTGCATCCTCATAGTGGCACTTCTAGCGCCTCTCTAACGTGACTGGCGCGAAATCTGAACAGTCATCATCTTTCAAATGTAGAAACTCGCCTACTAACTTTCGTTTATGTCGCACAATTCCTTCTTGGTGTTACGATTTTTTTTCCGTCAGTGTACATTTTCAGAAAGTTCTTCCTCAAATTAGGAGTGATGTCTAGTACTAACAGACTTCTTTTCACTGGATTTGCCCGTTTGCTAACAGATTTTTTTTTTTTTTGTTCCTCATGTCGTCCGTCACCTCCAAAATACCAGCATTTCGTCACTTCGTCTGCTTTGTAGTATTCAATTTTTATGTTAATTTTATATCTAGCCCCTTTTCAACTCTCGTAATTCTTCCTCACTTTCACTGAAGACTGCAGTATCATTAGCAAATATTGTCATTGATACCTTTCCAACCTGAATTTTAATTCCACTCCGGATCTTTCTTTTATTTCCCTGACTGCTTCTCTGATACGCAGACTGAACAGTAGGGTCGAAATAGCACAACCTTGTCTTACATCCTTTCTAATCTGAGTACTTCGTTCTTGGTGTTTTATTCTTACTGTACTACATATCAAACTGTAAAACAGAACTCTTGTTTCCTATCTCAACTTCTATACTGTCATACAACGGCTTTAACTTTCATCAGTTAATAGATTTACGTTGACTTCGCTTTTTGTTACCATTCTCGGCTACTACCATCTTTGCATTGAATTTACCTCTCCGTGCGAAGCAAGGAAGAAAATTTAAGATTCAGCACTCCGATATATGACAATTCCACTGGAGCTGCAGCACAAGCTCCGGTATAAAAGTGCTTAGGAAGGAAGGGCTGTTCGAAATAACCATCCTGCAATATGTGTAGGGATATCTGATAGAGTAAACTGAGATTCGAGCCCCTCTCCTCCCGAAGGAGCATCCAGTGCCTAAACCAGTGCATCGCCTCAATCGGCTCTTTCTGCGTGTGGAAGCTTAATAATTGATAAGCGATCAATATATAAAAAAAGAAGACGTAGCGTGCTAAGAAACTGTGCTGGTGAGACTAGCGCACACGCTACCGTTGTTTGCGGACCTATAATGACATGGTAAAACACGGTTCCCGCCACTCGAAAACTGGTTTGTGGTTGAAGTGTCTTGAACCAGCCGAGAGCAATTGAAAGTAATTTCCCGACACAATGCAGCAGCGTGACGCAAATGGATCGTTTCGGAATGAAGACGTAAGAGCTGATGCGGGTGCACGCCGCTGTTCAGCTCGCCTGTGAGACAACACAATCGACTTTGGAAGATCACTTGTTAGGGAATCCTCAGGAGGCATTACACAAACAAGCTCTTGCGTGGGCGCGACATAGACACGGTACGACAGACCGTGAGGAAGAAAGGGACAGACATTAACACGAAATCGAAGAGAGACGTAGCGTGGATCAGAATAGACTAAAAAATCCTCACATTCAGTGCCACGCGTAAGTGTTGCAAAGTAGTTGTACGCTGAAAGTGAGGTGAATGCCGAACGGTACTGCTTAGTTCGCTCCTCTCCGCACATTCTGAGCTTCCATGACTCGTCACCCAGCAGTCTTAGGAACTTGCATATGAAACCGCTGATTTCTAGCTGGTGGTATATTTCAATTCACAAATACAGTTAAGTAGGTAAGCTTCATGACTTTTCACTGTGCAGCGGAGTGTGCACTGATTTGGAACTTCCTGGCAGACTTAAACACTGCGTCAGATCGGGACTCGAATCCGGGTCTCAGGTTAATAACTTTCATAATGAGTCATTTATCATCCATTGCTGGATAGGTTATAGATTTCTTTCATAATTCTCTGTAGCTTTCAGCATACAAGTTTGTCCCACCTGTTTCTTTGGCTCGTTCTCGAGGTATTTTCTTATCACGAGGAATCCAACATACGATGTCCGTAGTTCATATACCATCATTTCGGATCTTTATACGCCCAACCCATCTCCATTTCAGTTTTGTAGCACTCACTGTCACGTTTTGAACTCCATTATGTCTCTTATAATTTCGTTGTTTTACTGTCCCTTCCTGCAATGTACGGCTTGCTATTTTCCACTGTTTCTTGGAAATCCTCAACACTCATGTGATGTCGAAATCTCACTACCGTAAGACAGTTCTGCCATTATACAGTGTGTTTCTGAAGAGGTGGTCAATATTGAGGGATATAATAGGATTGATCGTTCGGAACAAAAACTCAAGTAAACATGGGCTCTAAAACGCCTATGTTAAGAGCTATGAGCTATTCATTCTCTTCGATACTGTGACACAAATCTCTTCTGCTGCAAGTTCTTCACTTTCCATATTTTGGGTAGTGATAGTATGGACCAAAATAAGAAAAAAATGGCCAGTTAACGTGCGGTATAAAATGCATATCTTGAAGATATGAGGACTTGTTAATCTTCGCTAGTTTGGAACACAACTCTTCTAATGAACAAGTGTTCATAACTTTAAAGATATGCATTTTGCAGCACAAGTTTACTGGACATTTTTTCTTGTTTTGGTCCTAAAATATGGAAAGCAAAGACCTTGCAGTAGAAGAGATTTGTTTCACAGTATCGAAGATCAAGGATTGCTCATAGCTCTTAAGCTATGCGTTTTAGAGCACATTTTTACATTATCATTCCTGTCCCATTCCTAAATATTGCCCATCACTTTTGAAAAACCCTGTATACTGTGTAAGCATACGGTACGCTAATCACACACTGCCTAAGAAAAAAAAAACACCCAGAAGACATGACGGACGTCAGCGTAACTTCGTACAGGAGCACACCATCGGCGGTTACGTGAATGAATAGAGCTGAAATTCTCTGTGACAGGTAGAACAGCCATCAGAGTCAATTTGTGTGGTTCCTGTTTAGTATTGCTACCAGGACTGGCAGGTACATAAGGGGCGTGAACAGCGTCAGATATTGTGTGGTTGCTGTGAAGGACAAGCAGATGCCGGGTGCTCCTGTATGTCAACGTTACTAGCACGTGACAGAGCTTGAATGGATCTCATTATGGGTTTCCATTTGGGCGGATAGTCGACTCGTACCGTATCAAGATTTATGAGACTTTTGGATGTGGCACTGGTCCGATTTTTGGACTGCATGGGAACTCGAGGAAAGGTGTGTTTGTCGTCAAGTTTCTGGTCGAACACGTGTGACCACCACAAGGGATGATCGCCGTGTGTGCTCAGAGTACACCGTAATCCATTCAATCTACGGCTGCCATCTGAGAACGAGTAATGGGCATCCTACAACGTTCTGTGTCATCCTGCACAATTTATCGGGGGCTAGCAGGACTAGGGAAATACCATCCCACGCGTAGGCTGCCGTTAACACCACAACAGAAACGGCTGCGTTTGGAGTGATGCGACGACCGGGAAGCTTGGACGGCTAATGTATGGCGTCGCACTGAATTCATCTATCGACTGTGGTTCTGCACTGTATCTACATCTATATGGAAAGTCTACAAATCATACTTAAGTGCCTGGCAGATTGTTCATCGAACCACCTTCACTACAGTTCTCTATTATTCCACTCTCGAACAGCGCGTAGAAAAACGGACACCTATACCTTTCTCTGCGAACTCTTATTTCCTTTACTTTATTTTCATGATCGTTTCTCCCAGTGTAGATCGGCATCAACAAAATATTTTCACGTTCGGAGGGGAAAGTTGGTGATCGAAATTTCGTGAAAAGATGCCGCCTTTGTTTTAATGATGTCCACCCCAAACCATGTATAATGTCCTTGAGACTCTCTCCTCTAATTCTCGATAGTACAAAACGTGCTGGTCGTGTTTGACCTTTCTCGATGTACTGCGTTGATCGTGTCTGACATCGGTCCCACACCGCCCGGCAATACTCCAAAAAAGACGAACAAGTGCAGGCAGCCTCTTTAGTAGATTTGCTGCATCTTGTAAGTGTTCTACGAATAAATCACAGTCTTTGGTTCGCCTTGACCCGCAATATTTTCTATGTATTCTTTCCAATTTAAGTTGTCCGTAATTGTAATTACCAGGTATTTAGTTGAATTTACGGCTTTTAGATTTCACTGATTTATCGTGTGACCGAAGTTTAGCACTCATGTGGATGACCTCACGCTTTTCATTATTTAGGATCAATTGCCAATTTTCGCACCATATAGATATCTTTCCCAAATCGTTTTGCAATTTGTTTTGATCTTCTGATGACTTTACTAAACGATGAACTACTGCATCACCTGTAAACAAACTAAGATGGCTGCTCAGATTGTCTGCTAAAGCGTTTATATGGGTAAGGGACAGCAGAGGGCCTGTAACACTACCTTGGAGAACGCCAGAAATCACTTTTGTTTTATTCGACGACTTTCCGTCAGTTACTACGAAATGTGACCTGCGTGAGAAGAAATCACGAATCCAGTCCCACAACTGAGACCATATTCCGTTGACACGCAATTTGATTACAAGACGTTTGTGAGACAGTGTCAAAAGCCCTCTGGAAATCTAGAAATACGAAATTATTTTCAAATTCCTTGTCAATAGTATTCAACACTTGAAACACGTATGTAACGCAGCAGCGATGGCGAGGCATTGTAGCATCTGTGACCAGAGAGTATGCGCTTGACCGCGCGAGTGTTGCGAGCGGTTCTCAGTCAGTAGTAGTCTTTGCGAGTTAGTTGTCGCTATGCAGAGTAGCAGTCAGTCTGTCGTTGCGAGTCTGTCAGTTTAGTCGTTGCGAGTCTGTAGCTCTGTCTAGTTGAGAGCAGTACTCAGTCTGTAGTCGTCATGCAGAGCGGTCGGTCAGTAGTAGCAGCCCAGTGCGGTTGTGTGATGTAGGCGGTCGGCAACAATGGTCAAGATGAGGAATAAGGTATACTGTTAATTAATATAATCATTAGATAATGAAAAATTTTATTTATTGTAATTATTCTCCAACAAGTCTCCCAATAATAACTTTTTATTTCAAAAGCATTTTCTCAAAAGTTTAATTTTTTTTGAACTAAAGATCTCGTTGCACTTCCCATTTCATTCCACTTCTTTTTGAAGAAAAATTTCACTAGAATTACAAAAAAAAAGGAGAATATTATTATTTGCAATGCAGTTCCTCCAAGCGGTGCGCAACAACAAGAGCAGATATGTGACATCCATTTATTCTGAGGTAAGACTTTAATTCTGATTGTTTTTACACAGGGCCAAGGACCGATATTTCGGTTTAATTGAATTTTTTGTCACTGAATGGACTTTAATTTTTTGAAGGATTTATATTTGAGTCAGATTGCGAATTTCACATTTTTTGTTGCCATTGTCAGTACATTTCATTGTGGGCAGGTTACGTATAGAGCCATGTCCATCAGCATTTCTAATTAGTATCGTCCTTTTCTTTTAAAATTTTTTAGGGAGGTTACACTTGGCTCTCCATTTCTATTAAGTATTGTCCATTTTCTTTCTTTTAAAAAATTGCGGTGGGGAGGTTACACTTGGCGACCCTGCCAGGATCGTATTTCGTTGAGAGTCTTTTGAGCGACAGTCAGATATCTGCTCTTATTTGCTTAGATAATTAGGATTTGGCGCAACGCTTTTAATAATATTGTGACTTTCTTTCTACAGGTCAACGGCAATTTGCTGCTTTGTTGTATTTGTGTGTTGCTTTTGCATTGTGCTCATTTGTTTTGTGAAAAATTTTGACTATTGTAAAAATGCCGCGAAAGACTGTGAATAGTGTATCGCGAAGTATTGTGAATGAAATTACCGACTTAAACAACGTGACCGATAGTAATTGTGATACGCAACGTAATGATGACAAACCTGCGTTCACTAACAATCAGTGCATTCCAACCACTAAAGATGACTTTCACCTTAATGATGAACAAACGAACTCAATTGTCTCGTCTGTTAACTTGACGACAATTGATGACGCGGAGCGGTCTATAGTAATGAGCGCTGCCGAGCTTAACACACCCGATTTAGAAAATCCAAGTAATGTACAGACAAATTTGTCTAATGAAAATGAACAGGATACTGAAAGTACGACGGATTTATTTAATTCCGAAATAATGTCTGACAGTGTACATCCGACTGCTCAGAATAACCAAATGGTTACAGTAAGCGTGAAAGTTCCAGATCCACCACTAAACAGCACAGAGAGTATAAACGCTAACTTTGGCTTTGAACAAATCATGGTAAGATTGCTACAACAACAGAGTGAAGATATCAAACAAGATAATGAAAAACTCAAACAACACTTAAATGAGAAACTTGACAATAATGACGAAAATCTCAAACAACTTAGGGAAGATAACAAACAACAAAATGAAAACCTCAAGCAACTTAGTGAACAAATTAAAGCTGTTGCCGCGCAGTGTCATGACACTAAGGAACAGTTGCGCGCGGAAATTGAGGCGTGTTCACAAAAAAATAGCGAAGAAATTAAATCTGTTGCGCAAGAATTAAGAGAAATGCAAACAGTCGCAACAGAAACACTCAGAGACGAAATTAGCGGAGTCGCTAAACAATGCTCTGAAAAAGCTGAACAATTACGGGACGAGTTTAAAGCAATGACGGTAGAACTTTCGCGCACTATGGACGCAAAGATAGACGCGAAATTCGAACAGCAGAACACTCAGATTAACGAGCGCTTTAGTCAGCACATACAGAACAGTGATACGCGTTTCCGCAGATTTATTCAAGATCAAAACAAAGTAAAACGACAAGTCATGGAAACAATCACTGCACAGAGACAAGAGGACAAACGTAAAATATTCGCGAAAGCGAAGACGTATGTAGACAATAATATTACTACAGTGTCCGACAAAATTAATACCATAGAACAATTGAACGCGGAATTACGGGATGAAATTTCTGATCTTAAAGCAAAATCGGATACACACACAGTAAATATTCAAACAGTGACAGATAGATTCGAACAACTAGATCTAACACAGGATTGCGATGTCATCAAAGCTGATGTTAAAAAACTGAGCGAAACTACGCGCAAGTTGCAAAAACAGATTAATGCGTCTGATTCTAAAACCGATGATCAGGTTAAGATATTGACTGAAAAATGTGATGAATTGGCCAGTCGTATTGATGTTATCGAAAATGCTAATGACAATAAATCAGACGATACTGCACCGGTTTCATTTATCCAAACGCCTGAATTTCAAAATTTACAGCAGACTATTAATGAGATCGATTCATCTAACAACACGTTACGTAGGAAATTATCAAATTTACAACAAGAAGTAACAGAAATGAAAAACACTTCTGTTAATAATACACAACAGACGCCACTTTATGAACATGTGTCAGACTCACGCAGCGCGTATAATTTGGGTAATCTGCAGAGAGTACGGGACTTAGATTCCGAACAACCACAGTTCAATAGATACTCTTACGATCCTGAACCTGTTCCATCATGCAGAGATGATAACTTCGACTACAAACATTTTCTGTCAGTGAGAAAGTTTAAGGTTTTCAAAAACGATAGAACGCAGATTCACCCACTGGATTGGATTCAACAGTTTAGTTTTGCTCTGCCACCGACTTGGCCTGTAACACATAAACTTGAATTTATTTGCAGTTTTTTGGAAGGCGAACCGGCAACTCGTATGAGACCGATCGCGAGACAGTGTTACTCGGTAGAGGAATTTCAGAATGCTTTTCTGTCAGCGTACTGGTCGAAGACGACACAGCGCGGAATTAAAGACCAACTAATTAGTTTGCCAAACTATGAAAACTCAAATTTTCCCAGTGTAACGCAATTTTTTGAGCATATGGTACAACAAAACCAGTACCTAAGTGAACCGTACAGTGAATCCGCACTTATACAACTATGCATCTCTAAATTACCACGGTCATTACGAGTGTCACTTCTAACGGGCCAGCAAAAAGAAAACATTTCAGCATTCAGAGATCTTTTACAGCTCTTGGAAGTACAGCAATCTGATTATTCTTTTGTAAACAAAAACTTTTTGAGTAACAACCAAGGTCAACAACAGTACTACAATTATGATCAGGGACGTAATTCCAGTCGGAAAGATAACAGACGTTTTAGGAACGACAATTACCAAAACTTTAATAACAGGCAAAATTCGAATTATCAATACCGTCAAAATTTTCAGCAACAGGAACAACACTTTAGTAACAATAGAGGTGTTTCACAACAACAACATCAAAACCAGCCGGTTAACATACCTAACCAACAATGGAATACACAAGGTCAACCAGGCTTTAATGTTTCGCCGCGTGGACGTATAGCCCCTGGTACAACAAATAGTAACGTACGTCAGCAAGGAAACAACTACGTACAAAGAAGACAGTATTTCAATTCCTATCGTAATGCACCGTATAGGAATGACTATTACGACAGACGTAAAAATAATGAGGACAATTTTCAGCGAACATCTAACAACAGTCGGTCATACCAGCAGCAAAACCATACGCAAGAACATATTCTCATGAATGAACCCGACAGTAGGTACCATCCAGAGCGTAACACGCCTGGAAGAAGTAATAGGACAGTTCAAATAGTTGAAATGCCACAGAATCCTCCTAATAATAATAACACGTCAGATAGAATCTGACTAAATACTGCACAGGACGCATCTTCTAGTAACACAAGCACTACCTTTGACACGCAAAATGTTGTTCACGAAAATGTAATTACTTTTGACGACATCAGAGACACTCTTTTACAGGAAAGACCAGTTATTCAGAAAACCATTTCACATCCTGTTATCGAAATTAAAATTGGTTCATCGAAATTTTCAGCAGTAATTGATTCCGGATCACCAATATCAGTAATAAATGAGGAGACTTTTAATGAGTGCAACAAAGAGAATACTTATCCGACGTTACCTTTAGGCAAAACAAAAGTGAAAGGAGCAGTATCGAGTAAAGGTGTAGACGTTAAATTACAGACGCATTTATCATTTTGTATTGGAGGTCATACTTTTCACTCTAATTTTTGGATTGTGCCTTTATTGACAACAGACATTATTTTAGGTACGAATTTTCTGGTACAACACGACGCAGTTATTGATTTTCAGAATTCTTATTTAATGTTAAAGGATGAAAATGTACAACTTGCTTTAGAATTTCAGCACTCTTTATCTGCGGAAGAACAAACAATTAACCGCACAGAGGTCTATTCCGCAACACGCAACTTAGACTGTAATTCTGCATTGTTCACGGATACGTACGTACACAACTATAATACTCCAGACGAAGCTGACTACGACGTAATGCAATTGATTTCTGATAAGGTTAAAGAGAGCAGTGCAAGTACAGACGACGAACGAACGCAATTACACAAAATTCTTTTACAGCAAGCTCCAGTTTTTGACAACATTCCTGGTACTATGTCCGGATTTATGTATGAATTTCAAGTCAAACAGCACGACACATTTAAAGCAAAGCATTATCCCATTCCATATATTCACAGAGAACAGGTTAAAAAAGAATTGCAGGATATGCTCGACCAAGGAATTATAGAACCAGCAGTTAGTCCGTACATAAACCCGCTGCATATTGTTAAGAAAAAAGATGGCTCACTTCGCCTTGTACTTGATTCACGTCACATTAATGACATTATTATTAATGAAACAGATCGACCACAGACACTAGAGGAACTTTTACAGAAATTTCATGGTACAGCTATTTATTCTACATTAGATTTGAAATCGGGATTTTGGCAAATTCAACTTCATCCGAACTGCAGAAAATATACAGCTTTTCTCTGTTTCGGCGACTGTTATCAATTTTGCAAACTACCGTTCGGCTTAACTATTTCTTCTGCAGCTTTTATTCGCGGTTTGAACACAATACTTCCGACAGAACTTAAAGACAGAATTACGACGTATGTAGACGACATTCTTATCGCAGAAGCTAACTGGTCTGAACACAACCTGATTCTTGAACAACTGCTGCAAACTTTTCATGCACAAGGAATTACAGTTAACCTCAGTAAATCGCATTTTGGCAAAACTTCCATAAAATTTCTTGGACACGTAATTTCAGCAGAAGGCATTGCGCCTGATCCAGAAAAACTTCAGGCTCTACGTGACATTAGTGTTCCTACGACGAAGAAGCAATTACGCAGTTTTTTGGGCTTAATTAACTTTTTTCGTAAATTTATTCATCACTCTGCTTTAGACACACCCAGATTATGCCATTTAACAGGTAAAAACAGTATTTGGTCTTGGGATAAGCAAGCTCATTCTGAATTCATGAACCTGAAACATGCTTTGTTGAATGCTCCACTTTTATCGCACCCAGATCTTACTAGAAATTTTTCCATTGCCACCGACAGTTCCAATACCGCTTTAGGCGTACACATTTTCCAGGAAATTGAAGAAGATGGTTCAATAGTAATCAAAAACATCGCATTTGCAAGCCGCATTCTGTCACCTGCTGAACGAAATTATTCCGTTACAGAACTGGAAACATTATGTGTTGTATGGGCTTTTATGAGATTTAGGCACTTTCTTTATGGCAGACATACCACCGTTTACACAGACCACAGAGCGATACAATTTTTACTTTCGGCCAAATTCACGCACGATAGATTAAGCAGATGGAAACTTTATTTACAGGAATTTAATTTTACGATTGTTCACATTCCCGGCACACAAAATGTTATAGCAGACGCACTATCGCGTTCTCTCGGCAACAATCAGCAAGACGTAGCAACCAACTTCTGCAGAACAAATTTCAGTGTCATGTACATTCAGCAAGTTGCATTTGAAAATTTTATTTCATCGTCATTACAGGACATAGCACAAGAACAAAATAAGGACAATGTGTGGAAAGAAATTAAACACCTTTGGCAAGATAGGAATAATGTTACGATTAGGAACCACTACACTGTACGCAATGACATTCTGTTTCGCCGCTCTCATCCTGACAGCAACATTTGGTTATTATGCATTCCTGACGAACTGGTTAACAAACTAATTTGGTACACTCATTTAAGTTACGCACATTACGGAGCACGAAAATGTTTTCTTATACTGAGACAGAACTGTTATTTTACCAACATGGAA
This sequence comes from Schistocerca americana, assembly GCF_021461395.2. Lineage (NCBI taxonomy): Eukaryota > Metazoa > Arthropoda > Insecta > Orthoptera > Acrididae > Schistocerca > Schistocerca americana. The sequence continues at coordinate 360,759,011 of NC_060126.1, forward strand.
AAACGTATACGACGAGTTTTAGCGTCTTGTAAAATTTGCCAGAAAGCTAAATCAGACACCACTTCACATATTCCTCCTTTATATCCCATTATACCTGTGAAATTAAGACACTTGGCCGCTGTAGATATTTTTGGTCCGATTCCGAGAACTAACAGAGGTTTTTGCTACATTTTTGTCGCTGTTGAGCTCACTTCAAAATTTGTTACTTTCACTCCGTTACGCAAAGCTACTGCTAAAACTGTTTCAAATGCATTTATAAAACATTTTCTATCTCATGTAGGGCATGTAATGAAAGTAATTTCCGACAATGGATCACAATTTCGTAGTAGTATATGGACACGCATGTTACGAGCTAGAAACATTTCTCCGATCTATATATCCAAGTACCACGCTTCTTCGAACCCTTGTGAAAGATTAATGAAGGAAATTGGTAAGCTGTGCAGAATATACTGCCACAAAAGACATATTGATTGGGATACACACATACTCTCATTCCAAGATGTAATTAATTCCATTCCAAATGAATCCACTATGCTATCTCCGACTGTTATACTGAAAAACGTTGAACCACCGAACAAAATTAAAGAATTAATAGAATTCCCCAAAAATCGTCGCCTACGACACCACGAAATAATTGACATTGCGCTGAACAACATCAAACGTGCCGCAGAGCGCCGGAGAAGACAGCAAAAACAGGTTTGTACACGCCGCGACTTTCACGTTGGACAGAAGATATTAGTACGTACACACTATTTATCCAGCAAATTAAAAGGTAAGTGCAGTAAATTTGAACTTCTATACGCAGGTCCATATCGGATTCGCAGCATCCCTCACCCCAATGTTGTACACGTCGAAACTTTGAGAACCAGAAAATCGAAAGGCAATCACCATATCTCAAACATTAAACCGTTTATTGAGTGAAACCACTGTATGATTCAACACACTATGATGCCATTTACTAATGCAATTAATTCACCTGACTAATTATTGATGATTATCGTATTTTTTTTTCTTGGCAAGTGCCCGGCAAGGTAAGGTTAGCAGGTCGCTTTTCTTGTCGTTACACATCAGACCGTGCACATTTTCCACTTTTTGTGTATATGATTGTACTCCAGTTTTGTTTGTATGTATTGTGAAATAGTTAAGATATAACACACAACAGTCGACTTTGACATTTTTTTTTTTTTTTTGCCTTATGACATCTCAACATCGTGACTGTTTCACATTTTTTTTGCTACTGCATTGTATTATTCTGTGTACATTTTTTCGCATCCGAACACTGTCAATGTCTTGGACATATTACGTTTTCTGTCATGTTATGCTGTATGGTTAATTGTGTCACCATAAACCAGTCATTATTTAGTGGGTATAGGATTTAAATGCAAGACATTAATCTTTGTTCATCAATTTCAGAAAGGAATGATGATTCTAAGAAATAAATTTAACATAAATGGGAATTTCACCTACGGAATAAACGAAAGGAGATGCAATAACTTTATGAGGAAGAGTAAAGGGATCAGGATTAACAAGCATTAACAAGAGTATACTATACTCATCACAGAATAGCAGTCTTAACTAATTTTTTCTTTCAGAATACAAGGTGATTGATGCAGGCTGTCAGACTGAACTACACATCTTAGTTTTAGTGATGAAATATGCTAGAGGTAAGGAATAGTTAGGTAATGAGTAATGAAGTGATTTTTTGCAGATGATAGTGAATACTGATGAATAATGATGAAGGAAATGGTATTATGAATAATGAAGTTTTTCTTTACAGGTGATGATAATGGTGAAGTTATGATGATATGGATAATGAAGTTTTTTTCTTTATGCCACGTAGTTATTTAAGTATTTGTTGCGGTTTGCTTTGACAGCAGGTGTTACATTGCATAGTAGGATGACGGAAAGTTTTGGAAAGGACAGCTATGGAACACATTTTATACACATTTCACTACTTGTTAATTCGAAGTTCACTACTTTTCAGCATAGTGTGCGTTTCTTCTTTCAGGTCAATAATCCGTTTTTGTATTTTTTCCAGGAGAAGTTTTTCATGACACTTACTAAACCTGTTACTTATTATACCTGTTCTAGTACTTGCATTTTTATATTTTTTACCCATTTGTGTTTATCATTTATAAATGTGATCACATGTACTGCCTTGTTACATAATCTTGCTACAGCTGACTCATGACGAATGACGTTACCTATCCTCATTTGCAGCAATAGGTCAAAAGCGAAAAGTATTATGCCTCAGCAATTAATTATCGATCCCAACGCAATGCATTGCTACCAAAAAAAATGTATTACCAGTCCCACATAATGTCACTAGTTTATGATAATTCTGAATAATACTGATCAACTCTGAATAGCATGTCACTCGAGTAATGACCTCTTAATGAGACTATATTCAAAATAATGCTTTGTCACTAGCTAATAACTGCCACTGTTTATTGTAATGCCTGTGATTACTAATGATTTGACTGTAATTAACTGATTTTTAATAATGACTTTGTAATGATCTGAATAATACTGAATGATGAACTATGTTTTATTCTATTCAATACTTGATGGCCACTGAGTGCCAATAATTAATGTCAATCAACGAAATTGTTATTAATTATGCCATTAATTAACTCTTGTTTTCAATGTTCATACTTTGTAATTGGAAATAAATGTGATTGTTTAATAATGCTTTGTAATTAGAAGAAGGCTAATGATTCTTAATAGATTGGAATGACAAATGATTAATTAACTGTAATTAGGAGAAGGTTAATGATTCTTAATTATACTCTGTAACTGAAAAGAATGCGATTATTTCATAATATTTTGTAACCAGGAAAAGAAGGCTACTGATTCTATGTAAAACAATTAATGAACATTTTTCTGTAATACTACATACTTGGTACAGAAATGTTCAATAACTGGGCTATGAATGCCACGAACTATCAATGAAGACTGTAATTGTCAATATTATGTGACTTGATGTCCTTCACCTCATAAGCTGACTACCCTGAATTACTGCAATGTCCATTTGTCCTGTTTATCCCAGTGATCATGGAGCACTATATTTGGTTTTGCACTAATTCTACGTTGGTGTGCCTTGTAAGAGTGTGGTGTTGACACGACATGCTGTCCACCACCATGAGCGATGAAGACATTATTATGGTCCCACTGTTTGGTGTACCTAATGTACTGCCAAAATGAAAACATGGAACATTACTACGACAGTTCAGTGTCTTGGCTACACTGATAAATTCTGATGGGAAAAGAACTTCAAGTTGTGTCACTTGGTGTTGTACTACTGTGGAAAGATATGGACTTTCAGAGCAGCTGTGTGCAATCTAAAGTGCTACAACCATGATGCAATCCTTCCCTTTCCTATCCTGATTCTTGTCACATAAAAAAAAAAAAAAAAAAATTTTTTTGGTAACATCATTTATGTTCATAGGTTATACATTTTTCGATTCGCTAAACTCCAGTGTGAGTACACTTATGTCACTGGTCGACATGATGTTTGCCATTATGTTTATTTGTTGTGAAAATACTAAAGACATTTTTCAGTGCATGTGCACTTTGGACATGAATTTTTTTTTTGCCATTAGGTTTATTTGTTGTGAAAATGCTAAAGACATTTTTCAGTGCATGTACACTTGTCAACATAATATTTTTTGCCAGTCTGTTTATTTGTTCTGAATATGCTAAAGAATTTTTTCAGTGCCTGTGCACTTTGTTATCTGTCAAATAATTTGTATATACTTTTCTGATTTGCTACTATGTTTTGTACTCACATTTTGTCTTTGTCTGATATATTTTGTACTTAGTGCGTGTGCACAACATTTACTTTATGTACTACATCTAATTATTCTTGCCAGTCTGTTTATTTGTTCTGCATATGCTAAAGAATTTTTTCAGTGCCTGTGCACTTTATCTGTCAAAAAGTTTGTATATACTTTTTTCTGATTTGCTACTATGTTTAGTATTCACATTTTGTCTTTGTCTGATATATTTTGTACTTAGTGCGTGTGCACAACATTTACTTTATGTACTACATCTAATTATTCTTGCCAGTCTGTTTATTTGTTCTGCATATGCTAAAGAATTTTTTCAGTGCCTGTGCACTTTATCTGTCAAAAAGTTTGTATATACTTTTCTGATTTGCTACTATGTTTTGTACTCACATTTTGTCTTTGTCTGATATATTTTGTACTTAGTGCGTGTGCACAACATTTACTTTATGTACTACATCTAATTATTCTTGCCAGTCTGTTTATTTGTTCTGCATATGCTAAAGAATTTTTTCAGTGCCTGTGCACTTTATCTGTCAAAAAGTTTGTATATACTTTTTTCTGATTTGCTACTATGTTTAGTATTCACATTTTGTCCTTGTCTGATATATTTTGTACTTTGTGCGTGTGCACAACATTTAAATATTCTGTAAGTTGTAGGATTTTGTTAATTAAAGAAAAATTTTGCCGCGCTTGGCAAGTCCAAATGACTCACCATCGCTGCCAAATTTTTGCCCCCCGAGTGGAGGGTTATGAAACACGTATGTAACGCAGCAGCGATGGCGAGGCATTGTAGCATCTGTGACCAGAGAGTATGCGCTTGACCGCGCGAGTGTTGCGAGCGGTTCTCAGTCAGTAGTAGTCTTTGCGAGTTAGTTGTCGCTATGCAGAGTAGCAGTCAGTCTGTCGTTGCGAGTCTGTCAGTTTAGTCGTTGCGAGTCTGTAGCTCTGTCTAGTTGAGAGCAGTACTCAGTCTGTAGTCGTCATGCAGAGCGGTCGGTCAGTAGTAGCAGCCCAGTGCGGTTGTGTGATGTAGGCGGTCGGCAACAATGGTCAAGATGAGGAATAAGGTATACTGTTAATTAATATAATCATTAGATAATGAAAAATTTTATTTATTGTAATTATTCTCCAACAAGTCTCCCAATAATAACTTTTTATTTCAAAAGCATTTTCTCAAAAGTTTAATTTTTTTTGAACTAAAGATCTCGTTGCACTTCCCATTTCATTCCACTTCTTTTTGAAGAAAAATTTCACTAGAATTACAAAAAAAAAGGAGAATATTATTATTTGCAATGCAGTTCCTCCAAGCGGTGCGCAACAACAAGAGCAGATATGTGACATCCATTTATTCTGAGGTAAGACTTTAATTCTGATTGTTTTTACACAGGGCCAAGGACCGATATTTCGGTTTAATTGAATTTTTTGTCACTGAATGGACTTTAATTTTTTGAAGGATTTATATTTGAGTCAGATTGCGAATTTCACATTTTTTGTTGCCATTGTCAGTACATTTCATTGTGGGCAGGTTACGTATAGAGCCATGTCCATCAGCATTTCTAATTAGTATCGTCCTTTTCTTTTAAAATTTTGTAGGGAGGTTACACTTGGCTCTCCATTTCTATTAAGTATTGTCCATTTTCTTTCTTTTAAAAAATTGCGGTGGGGAGGTTACACACTTCGTATGAGCAAAGAGCAAGTTGTGTTTCACAAAAACGATGTTTTCTAAATCCGTGTTGGCTGCGTGTCAATAAACATTTATCTTCGAGGTAATTCCTAATGTTCGAACACAATATATGTTCCAAAATCCTGCTGCATATCGACTTTAATGATAAGGACCTCTAATTTAGTGGATTACTCCTATTGCCTTTCATGAATATTGGTGTGACCTGTGCATCTTTCCAGTCTTTGGGTACGAATATTTCGTCGTGCGAGTGTTGCATATGATTGTTAAGTATGGAGTTATTGCATCAGTATACTCCGAAAGGAACCTAATTGGTATACAGTCTGGAGCGGAGGACTTCATTTTGCTGAGCGATTTAAGTTGCTTCACTACTCCGAAGATATCTACCTCTAAGTTACTCATGTCTCACCTGTTGTTGAGCCGAATTCTGGAATATGTACTTCGTCTTCTTTGGATCCCAGGATGACCGTCATCGGCGAGTATGGTGGCGACTTGCGGAGAGATCTCAGTGTTCCAGTGTTTTGGTAGGCACAGTGTTGTTACTCCCGGCGTGATGGTGTGGGGTGTCATCGGGTATGACTTCAGGTCACGTCTGGTGCCGACTGGCGGGATTATGACGGCACAAAGGTACGCCTCGAATATCCTGTGTCGTCATGTGTTACCTGTTGTGCAGTTGTATCGTGGTGCCATTTTTCGACAGGACAATGCTCGTCCACAACTGGCACGTAAATCTACGAACTGTCTGCGTGATGCTGAGGTACTCCTGTGGTCAGCAAGATCCCCGTGTCTGTCCACCGTAGAACAAGTGTGTGGCCAATTCGGACGTCAATTTTGACCCAGTGGCAGTCTCAAGAATATCGAGGGCCAATTGCAAAAGTTGTGGGCCAGCTTGCATCAGGAGAGGATGCAACGACTTTGTAACAGAATCACTGTTTACATCCAGGCCAGAGGGAGTAAAACGTCATACTGATAAGTGAACTCATACTGCCAAGATCTTCACAAATATGACCAGATTTTGTAGACACTGAAATGTCATATACCCTCTCAACCCGTGAAAAGTTTCATTTTTCTCTGTCTCCCTACTGCATCTCTTTCTTTCTCATGCAGTCTGTTATTATGTAACTTCCTGGCAGATTAAAACTGTGTGCCGGACCGAGACTCGAACGCGGGACCTTTACCTTTCGCGGGCAAGTGCTCTACCAACTGAGCTACCCAAGCACTACTCACGCCCCCTCCTCACAGCTTTCAGAAGTACGCTTCAGAAGTACGTAGCTCAGTTGGTAGAGCACTTGCCCGTGAAAAGCAAAGGTCCCGAGTTCGAGTCTCGGTCCGGCACACGGTTTTAATCTGCCAGGAAGTTTCATATTAGCGCATGCTCCGCTGCAGAGTGAAAATCTCATTCTGTTATTATGAAGTTTGTAAAAGTAAACTTCGTCGTACAGGATAGGAATTGTAACGTACCCTATACACAAATAGCATCAGTGGGTTAAAATGGGTTCAAATGGCTCTGAGCACTATGGGACTCAACTTCTGAGGTCATTAGTCCCCTAGAACTTAGAACTAGTTAAACCTAACTAACCTAAGGACATCACAAACATCCATGCCCGAGGCAGGATTCGAACCTGCGACCGTAGCGGTCTTGCGGTTCCAGACTGCAGCGCCTTTAACCGCACGGCCACTTCGACCGGCTCAGTGGGTTAAAGCAATAATATACAGACTATAGTTGATACCAATAACGACTTTCAGACAGCTCAGCAAACGAAGAGCTCAAACTCGCCACTTTTGTCTGAGATACGGACAGGTTAAGAAGTTAATACAGCTTCGCCCTACTTCAATAATTTCACAGTGCAACTGTGGCACACTGTTATACTCAAGATGTATTTGTATATCAGTGATAACGGAAGTTGCCTTCTTTATTGAGAAATATTGTTTCAGTTAAAGCTATTTTTCATCGACTTGACCTAGTCAATGCAGGATCCCAAAGTATACACCAAACGGAAATGTGCAGAGGAAAGCCGGCCGCTGTGGCCGAGCGGTTCTAGGCGCTTCAGTCCGGAGCCGCGCTGCTGCAACGGTCGCAGGTTCGAATCCTGCCTTGGGCATGGATGTGTGATGTCCTTAGGTTAGTTAGGTTTAAGTAGTTCTAAGTCTAGGGGACTGATGACCTCAGATGTTAAGTCCCATAGTGCTCAGAGCCATTTGAACCATTTTTTGTACAGAGGAAATCTTATTATAGTCACCGCAGGGGTTATAAGAGTAAGAGCAGAAGGTACGCTTGCATCTCGTTACAGACTTTTTATTTGAGGCACATTTGGAGTTTACATCTGAATACAGCATTCAGTTTCCCAGGTGACCTTTAACCCGTTTTTACCATTCTCTTTATTTCTTTAAGTGCCAATCCACTTGTTTTCGTCGGTTCTCTTAGTATACAAATTCGTAAACTGTTTCTATAACTCATAATTAATCCTTAATATTCAAGCTAATGATAGTACTTTACTTTGAAATTATTGTATCTATTCTTCAGTCGTACCGTTATACTTGTTCTATTTAGTTTCTGCACTTGCTGCAGTTCTTCCGGATCCGAAGCAAACTGAGCAATGCCATCTGCAGTGATACGCATTGTAAAAGGAGACAAACAATTAGAAACGAAAAACCCAGTTTATTTCTCAACATAGTCTCCATCCGTAATTATACATTTTCTCAAACGATTCTCCTGTCTTTCATCAGACAAATAGCATTGACGCTAACGATCACCTTGTCATTCGATGCAAATTTGTTCACACCAAGCCAAATTTTCAAGCTAGAGAGTAAGAAGACGTCACTCGGAATTTGGACAACAGGATGGATGAGAAACTCCATTCCTCTGCAATACGAATTTATGATATTCACCTGCACTTTGCTCGGCTTAGTTTTTAGAAAACTAAATTCACGTAATCGGTATGCGTCAGGGATACCGCCGAGAAAATGAAGCCCAGCTGCGTGGAGGCATAGACATTTCATAACCCAGGGCCATGGGACTGGTTATTTGCTAATGTCGTCATCTATTGTCGACCACAAACAACCGGAGAGAAGACACTTGTTTAAGAGGATCACTGGTGTGCAGTTTACTAACTCGTGTCAGTGGCAACAAACAAGGAATAGCCGAGTCGGTCGTTTGTACAGCGTGATACTGTACCTATCAGCCAAAAACGCCGCTCAAGCACTAGTTATTAAAACTTTTTTCAAGCTTTACAGTTACGGTAATTGAGTGTAGTTCAGACAGATTAGGAGATGGGCTCTTGTCGGAACCACCAGCAGACTGGCGACAAGAGGAGAAGGCACAGTACGATGGATTCCAGAATCAGCAGTAGACAGCACCAGCAGAAGGAGAAGTATTTTGAGGAGGTTCTGGGAGGAACCATCTTCGGAAAGGAAAAAGGAAAGCAGGTTAGGATTTAACGTCCTGTCAATGATGAGATCATCAGAAATCGAAGCTCGAATAACTACATAAAATCTTGATGAACACGTTCTGTAATAGTTGTGGTATACGTCCCTACTCCCATGGAACATACTCCTGTACGCTACAGCAATTTTGTACTTAAAATCCTCTTGTCAACTAGCAGCATCCGCCTGCCTTATTCGAAGTCCCTACTTCTTTATCTGTGTAGTATATATGTTCACCTGTAGGTTGGTTACGTGGTTAGTGCAGAGCAGTCAAAAAGTTCAAACCCTAGAACTTGAAAGCGAATGCATTTCGCTCACCCAGAAGTCTTCAGCTACACGATGGTTTGTAGACAATTGAAATGCTTATAAGCCTTCTATGACAAGTTTTGTTGCCTTAGTTCCTAAGGAAAATATGTTACGAATCCGTGGACGTACCTGGCTGGGGTTTCTTCGATGAACCACTGTTGATAATCTGAAGTGCTGTTACACGAGATGGAGTAAAATCCTCCGCTGAATAAACATCACGGTTATATGAGCATATTCGCGTTACTTAAGATGATTTTGACGTCTTCTTTATGGTACTGTCCGGTAGAAGGCACTTTTGAATAAACTACCACGATGGTGTGTGTACTCTTGCCCGTATGTCCATTAGTTGACAAATGTATCGTTAAATCCCACCACATGAAAGCTGCTGCCGTGTGGACAGGAAAGCACTACCTGGTAGACTTAACAGGTAATTCTGTAAATTAAACGGTAGTCATTGTTTCGTTACCACTAGCTATGTCATTTTCGATCCTAACAAAAATATGCATACTCTTACACTATGCGTTCTTGACGGTACTTCCCTCATATCATAAGGAAAGTCACCATTTTTTTACTATAAAGCATCAGAAATATTCTCATCTAACGATTACATCACGTCTATGACTTTAAGCACTACTTGTTTTCAAGACGTTATTCACTGAAGATGCACAATAGAATACGCTCCCGGCACTTTGGTATTATTAATGGGACATTTTTTCCTGCTTATCCTGATTGTACAAGAACCGATCAGCACTTATCTGAGTTCTCGTACATTGCTGTAAGCAGCTGCCCTCTTGTAATGGCTCTGAAACGTTCCTGAAAACTATTGAGCGCTGAGGCTCATAGTTTTTCAGTATCCTGTAGCAGGTATGTACCCCACAAGCAGCCAATAGCGCCGGGACATCGGCACCGGGTGAAGACGACGAGAGATTCTGGGCCAGCAGGGAGGAGGGCGTGTGACGTCACGCCAGATACGGCGAGCTGCTCGTGTGGTCTTGTTTTCGCCAGCTCCGCGTTCTGGCCGTAGCTGTAGCGGCCCCAGCGTGCATGTAAATGAACCGCCCATCTAGCGGTCATTAGGGGAAATGAATTGCCCTAGATTACATCGGGAATAATTTGCCTACTATTAAGATAATGTTTCTTAATTTCATTATTACAGGCTGCAATTTCTGCGGCTTATTTTCACAACTTTAACCCTTCGTTACGGCCGCATACGGAATTAAAAATATCTCGGCAGAGCGCTTCGCTCAACAGCGAGGTGGTTTCGACGCCAATAGGTACCGAGTAATAGTTGTATCAGGTCATCACATGAGATTTAGGACATTTTGGTGACGTGACTACAGAGTCTCGAATATTTAGGCCAAAGTACGCGTCAGTGGCGGCTTCAGTTTATCAGAATCTACCACCTCACTACCAGGTTTTGGTGGAGATACATACAACTGCATTTACCATAAGAACAGAAGTGGATTACGACTTGGAAGCTGCAGTTAGATCGTCAATTTTTCCAAAGTCCAAAACTCGTGCAAAGAAAATAATGATGATTGTTTCTTCCGCTACTGTCATACTTCACTGTTCAACGATGACAGCTAGTGACAAAATAGTAGAGGATGCTACACACTTTCTGGTGAAATTCATTAAAAGTGGTGGAAAAGAATTTACTCTGTTTCATACTGACTCTCTCTCGTGAAAATGTTTCACATGTTTGTGGACAGAGAAGAGGTTAACCGAAGAAGCAGCTACTGGAAACGGTTTTGAAGAGTTTCTTGAGTCGATAATATCAAAAACCAGCAAAACTGTCATTAATACTGTATTATCACTTTGGTAGAAAATTACAATCCTAATAGTACCGGTACTGACAGTGACCTGTAAAAGTGTATTTTAGTTGAAATATCTTTTTTTGGACTTTGACCAATAAACTCGGCATTAGAAACCGATTGCCTATTCTTTAAACAGTAAAGACAATCGCCAGATTAAGAACATTTTATTGTTTTTGTCTTCAGTCCGATGACGTTTGATGGCGCTCCCCATGAAAGTCTATCCTGTGCAAAGGTCTTCGTCTCTGCATAACTGCTGAAACATGAATTCACTAGAACTTTCTAACTACATTGATCTACAGTTCCAACCCCCCTCCTCCATCCGCCCCCCTCCCCCTAGCCACACACACACATACATTCGTCAATTATCAATTTCAATACTCCTTGATTTCTCAGTATGCATTATATCAACCAATTCTGTTTATTAGTCATATTGTGCTGTTCAGGTCCGTGCCCCTCCATTAGTTATCCGATCTACCCTTCTAATATTCTTTTTTAGCATCAAATTTCAAAAGATTCTATTCTCCTCTAGTCTGATAGTCTGAACTGTTTATCGTTCGCCTTTCACTTCCGTACAATGCTATACTCCAGGCGAATGCCGTAAGAAAAGACTTCTTAACACTAAAAATTATGAGCAATGTCAATAAATTTCCATTTACAGAAACGTTTTTGTTGCTGTTACCAGTCTACTTCGGCTACCTTAGTCTGCTGCTCAATTAGCATCAATTTAAGTCCTTCATCTCCTAATCTAATTCCCCTCAGCATCATCTGGCTTAATTTCATTACATCCCATTACCCGTGTTTCGCTTATGTTCATCTTACAAACTACTTCATAAGACATTTTACATTGCCCTTTGACAGAAAACATCAGCAAACCAGATGGAATATCTCGATCGATAGGCTTCAGCCCTCTGTCACTCCGATTTCGACCATCTCCATCTTTTCAAGTCCTTCATCTTTCATAAGTGCGCCGGCCGGAGTGGCCGTGCGGTTCTAGGCACTACAGTCTGGAACCGAGCGACCGCTACGGTCGCAGGTTCGAATCCTGCCACGGGCATGGATGTGTGTGACGTCCTTAGGTTAGTTAGGTTTAATTAGTTCTAAGTTCTAGGTGACTGATGACCTCAGAAGCTAAGTCGCATATTGCTCAGAGCCATTTCTTCATAAGTGCAGTATGATTACTGTATAAGTAGTAGATAACTATTGCGTCCCTGTATTTCTTCCATTTTACCTCCATAATATCAAAGAGTGTGTTGGAATCGACGTTCTCAAAAGCTTCGTCGAAATGTAAAAAAATGCTATATACTATCTTCTAAGAGGAATCGTTGTGCCAGTAATGCCTCACGTGTTCCTACATTTCTCCGAAACCCAATCTGGCCTTCCGCGAGGTGAACATGTACAAGTTTTCCCAGCGTTCTGTAAATAATTAGTGTCAGTACTTCGCAAACATTAATTATTAATCTGGTGGTTCGGTAACATGCACATCTGACAGCACCTGCGTCATAGACAGAGCCGACCGACAGAGATGCGACATTTCATCCTCGTGCTCACAAAAAACCAGTCCTGGGCGATGCGAGCTATTTGAACAGGTGCTCTGTCGTCTTTCAACTAAGCATCACCATTGGGGAACAAACACTGTACCACAGAGTGTACCTGACCAGCCAAATCTGTCACATAATCTTTGACGGTAATGTAGTAGTGAGGCTCATGGAATACCACGATGTGGCTGCGCAAATCTTCACCGAATGCTCGCCATGTTTCGTTCTTGGGGCGTAAGCTCGGCCAGAAGTTGTTAACAGGGCGAAACAAGACTCATCCGCCCCAATGACTTTCTTCCATTTTTCCAAATTTCTGATTTTATGTCTTCGGCGTTTTTCTGTTACGGGCATTTGCATCACTAATGTATTCTGGAACTCCAGCTTGCTCTACAAATCCCTACTTACGTAGCGTTCTGCAGTGACTTTTGCAAGTGTCGTCCTCTTGTTTTTCGTCACATTCCCCTTCATGACAGTCTGACACGATAACTTAATACATACTTTCGGCCGTCTTGTGACATAGCGGATGACGTTCTTCCACTTTGCCTGCGTTCGAATCCTCGATACGGTTCCGCTTGAAACACCAAACGAAAAAAATGTTCAAATGTGTGTGAAATCTTATGGGAGTTAACTGCTAAGGTCATCAGTCCCTAACTTTACACACTACTTAACCTAAATTATCCAAAGGATAAACACACACACCCATGCCTGAGAGAGGACTCGAACCTCCGCCGGGATCAGCTGCACAGAAAACACCAAACGCTTCGGCTTCCTTGGTTACTGGAGGAACAACCGTAAGAGCAAAAATAATTTGCGCACATTCGAATTCACTTCACTCCTACGTAACGCACTGACAGCTACACAGAACGCTGTTCTGAACGCGAACTACACTTACAACGCATCGAGGACATTGCACAGGTTGTAACGTACCTACAACAAATAAAGCCAATGTTCGTCTGGGAAAATGGATTCGGTAAGCCACCTGAGCTATCAGTAACCTGAATCTAACCTGCATAACACTGTGTGTGTGTGTGTTGTATGAGTGTCAGTTTCACTGTCATTTAAGCCCTCAACAGATCGTTACATGAAAAACTTAAAACTAATATTTTGATAAGCTATCTGACTGCGTATTTCAATATGAAAAACTAAAGGGTAGGGGATTTTCTCCGCTCAGGGACTGGGTGTTTTGTTGTCTTCATCATCATCATTTCATCTCCATCCGGAGCACAGGTCGCTCAATGTTGCGTCGACTGTAATAAGACCTGCACCAAGGCGGCCGGACCTGCCCCGCAAGGGGCGTCCCGGCCAATGACGCCAAACACTCATTTCAAAAAATAACGATGTTAACCTGAAGAATAAGTATGTATAATGGTAATAAAGTTTGTTTTATCTAAAAAAACTTAGAGTTTTCACATAAAAAAATTTGAGGCATTATTTTTCAGCACGTCCTCCTAGTTAGCAATTCAGTCGCCTACCCAAAGCCGTCAACGACTAAATTTAGAAAATGTATCTTTCATCTATACGTGGAATTTAATCCACGCGGGGTATCTATAGACCCGTGAGAGCTCTTGTTTCATTACTTATTGAACAACCTTCGTAGCTTTTGATTATGGGCCACAGTTTCGTTAAGTCTGCCAGAAATGTCATGAAACATGAACTGACTGAAGTCACAGGAAAGAATCTATTACCTTGTACAAAATTTCAAGAATCAACTTAGACTTGAGAATATTTAAATCTTATGCCAATTCTTTAGTGTCTCTCGTATAAAGTCATGTAAGCAATCAATCTTCCCACGTAGACGTGTCATCAGTAAATCAGAAGGGAGGAAATGTGAACAAAGAGTATAATAAAATATGCCACCTGTTATTCACCCACTTTACAGTGATTTGTATAATTTACCATTAACAAATTTCAGCATCTTAAGGGATATGTGTATATCCTGAGGAGGAATTCTACCGAGTGCTAACTAAAATAAGAAGGCATAAAATACTTGAGACCAAAGACAAACATAAAGATGTCGGAACACCGGTTGATAAAAATGCACACTGAGTTGCAGATATTTATGTGGAATATATGCCATACCTCTTCCTTTTTAAGAAATATGTTAAATTTTAGAGTACAAAGAAGACCTCTGCCTACAAACATGTTCAGCACTCAGATTACTGCCCCAGTTATATGTTAGAGGATTGGGCTCTTTCTTGTGTATGGACAATAGAGACATCGTCTTTGGAAGAGTCTAGATGAGAGACTGGGGTACGAAACGTCACATTCTTCAGGTTCAAATCCCCGTCTAGCTGGTCAGATTTATGATTTCTGTGATCTCCCGAATTCAGTTAAGGCAAATTCCGTAATCGTTCTTTTGCAACAGATGCCGCCAGCTTTCTTCCGTGCCGCAGCTACGTTCATTCGCTGACTCCCTTTCAGAAGGCGCTCTAGATCTCCTGTTACCGTTAACAGACGAAGCGGCGGGCCGACATTATGTGTTGTCTCCAGAGTTCTAAGGCACGGAGGAAGACGACGCCAGCATAGTCGGCACCCATCGCACGAAAGCCTCCGTCACCTACTGACACCTGGCGGCAAGGAGTCAAACTATGCGAGCGACAAATGTGTTTGCTATGCCGCAGGTACTTCGTTTAACGAGCGTTGCTGCATGTCGTTATAAGCCATTAGCAAAGCGGTGTCGCAAGAAGTTTTGTTCGTTTGTTTAAAAGAGTTTTCTTCCCAATGAATAGTAAAGAAGCTCTATTAGTACAATGCGCTTGAGTTTGACACCTGGGCAGATTGCCTACAGTGTGTAGAACAGTATATTACAGTGACATACCTTCGTCTACCGATTCTTTCTATTTAGAGGAGTGGTTCATAAGACAACCATACATTCATTATCATTATAATAAAAACAATAATAATCGTCGTCATCAACTATAGTATATGCACTACTAGATAAAGGCCTCATTTAGACTTTTACGTGCTTTAACGTCTTCAGATGTACGCGCTTGTATTGTTTCTGAATTTTCTCTGATGACAACTATACACTTTGAATTTGGTCTTCGCCAGGTTATTTCCTTATCACGTCGTTAAGTTTTCTAATATCCATTCGCCTGGGACCATAACCGCTCCATCACTATTTCACTACGGCACTTATTACGTTTTCTATTCTAGTCTGCTTCCTGGTCGTTTATTCTATAATTGTTTTCCCGCCTCTTCCAGTAATTTTCCACGTGACTCTCAGGCTCACTTAAGATTGCACAATTTTCGCACGATTTTCACATGAAAATTCATCTCTCAATGCCGTAAGTCAAAACTAGTAGTACACACAGGTCGTAAGATATTCGTGTCAGACGTATCGGGAATTTACTTTCAAAAACCCTGTTTAGTACCAAAAGGACTCCAGGAAATTTGTTTCCGTTATTTATTGTGCCGTCCCTCTAACCATTGTCTTCAGATGCCTTAAATACAGGAACCTATTATTTTTTCTGTGCCTTCCTTGTTAATGTGTACTATTCTCTTTTCGTTATGTTGGTTGTGCATTAGTTTAGTCTTATTGTAACTGGTTTTCGACCTGGCATTCAAATTTAATCCAATAATTTTTCCTCTCGTTGCTGAGTTTTGTCTACTCTAGAGACAAACGGTAGTATGTTGCCTACAAAACGAATATATGTCCCATTAACACGTTTCACCTCTTAATATTTTGAGCCTGAAGCCGTCATACGAACGCTGATAACAACTTTTGAACTCTACATGTCATTGTGTGAGTCTTATTTCAGTTTTTACGTTCCTACTGCCTTGATGAATTCTTATTGAAGCTATAGCATTCACGTATTCATTCTCCAGTATACCGACGTACCTTAAATCACAGCCTTGTTTCTCGAGGAATGTCGTAAAAGTTTTATTGAAACTGAATAAGATGTTGTCTAAAAATCGGTGAACACCAGACGACAATTCATATTGAGTGCTCTTTCCGATAATTTCGTTCAAGTTTCAAAATGTTTCATTGTGCTACTCTCACTTTTAAAGCCTGTTTTCCCTTGCCTAACTGGAATGCAATGTTTGTTCCGTGCCATTGAGGTTAAGAAAAATGAATACTTCGTTAGTTATAGAGAGGTGACAGGCAGTTATACAGATTTTTTTTTAATTTCTTGTCTGTCTTCTTTCTTGTAAAGGAGAATAACCAAAACATTAGTGCCAGCTTTTGAGAATTGTCTTGTTTCGTTAATATTCTGTAAATAATTTTTGAGGTGCCTTTTATATTACTTATGCCTAGCTGCAAACGTTTCTATTGAAAGGCCACCATGCGCTGGTGCCTTCCCTTTCTTGACAGCTCATCCAGAAGTACCAGAAGAATGTTATTACGCATTTTGCAGTTGCGTAATTTAGTAGCCAGCGGATTGGCCGTATTGTAGTACTTCTGTGAACGAACGAAGTAAACAAAGAAACGCTGCATCTCGTACCGTCACTCACACGAAAGAGGGTATGGTATCAATGAATATTTATTTTAGGAGATTGTTATGCTCTAGTATATTTTCATACCATAGGAACAAAGATAAAAATTTTGGTCTAGAATGTATACTCGTTTGAATATTGGTTTAAGACTGAATACGACGATAGTTCGTTCATTCAACAAAATTGTACTTGGTTGCAGCGTTTTTGGGCACTGGAGCATCTCTAGCTGTATAAATAACAATAGTGCATACGTCACGAAGGTGATGCATCCGGACAGGGCATTAGGGTTTGTGAAAGGAGGTCAGTCCATAATATGCAGCACTGTAAGGCATGTTTGCAGTTTTTACCATGACAGTTATATTTGTTGCAGTTTTATGTACTGCACGCATTTCGTTGTTGTTTAGTATGCATCATTATGCAAAGTGCTGGTAATGAGATGGTAATCTCGAAACGAGTAAGGTATTAAAGGGAATAACTGCCTCATCCTAAGTGGATAGTTGCTGTTAATTGAACAGTCTGAAGTATATCTGCTGTTTTCCGCTGGTATTTCTCGCTCCTGCTATAGGGACAGTCAGAGCAGGAATAATAAACAGGGCAACTGAGAGCAGGACCCGCGCTTTGACGTGCAAACTTAATTATGGATATAGATAACAGTAATAATAATAGTTTCATGGAGGTCAAGGGCCAGGTGCAAGTCTTTCTATTGGACGCCCATTCGCCGTCTTGCGTGTCCCTAACCCACCCCAGTTATCCAGCTTGTAAAAGAGATCCATAGTTTACGTTGGAATCCGAACCAAGTGTTATTTTTGGCGACTCCTCACATCGTCGAGAGTTAAAGGCTAGGTTGAAACGAAGACTAAAAAATTCGATGTCCGAGTGTGATTCGTTCCTGCAACGTCTCGGTTTCATGCCACTGGCTTCACTGCTGGTCTATGAGGCACATTTTTGTAGGCAGATGTAGATTTTGATGAGTGACTTGGTATCGAAGTAGGTGACATATACGGTAGTAGCGTTTGATTGCATTGACATAGAAGCTTAAATTATTTACAACGTCGAGGGACCATAGACCTTAGTATTTGACATAAATTTCTTCTTTCCACCTCTACCCGTTCTTGAGAAAGAGGTTTCAACAAACGGACTGACAACAAATAGTAAAACTAAAATATTTCATGTGACATAGTTAAAAATTAATAATTTTCGGGTTTTTCCCTTTACTTACACTGTGAACCAACGCTTCTTACCAAATTTTATGACTAGGTCAACAGGAAGTAACCTCAATATTTTGACGCGTGAGTTAGCGAGTAGCAAAATCTCTGACATAAATGACCGTATCTTTTGATTACATCAAGTTAGAAGTTTACAATTTTTACGCCGCTAAGGGACCGTAGACCTTAGTGTCTGACATAAATGTCAACTTAATACCACTACTCTTCCTGAGAAAAAGAGGTCTTAACAACAGACGGACGGACAATGAAGTGTTCCTATAAGGTTCCTTTTTTACCGACTGAGCAGCGGAACCCTAAAAACAGTCGATTATTAATGGATCAGGAAAGAGAACTCTAAATAAAAACAAATCTAGGGAGTTGGAAGGCAGCCTTTATCAGCTTAATCTAAAAATAGTTTTCTAATTGGAGTTTTCTGAAGTTACTAATATCGATTATGAGCCTTAGCACCGTTCTTATGAACCTGATTACAAAGTCTGTTACCTTACCTGAATAAACGACTGTTTTCTACGCTATCCCACTTATTTCGAGATGAATTATTGTTTTAATTTTCCCGTCTCTGTGAAGCAGAGAACAATCAGAAAACAGATCAGTATGGCACCACTAGCGAAATGAATTGACGTGTTGTGGCCGTAAAATTACGCACCGATATAAGCAGTCAAATATATCTTTTTATTCCTCTATCGACATTAAATGATCATTCTTCAAACGCACAGTCAACTAAAAATGTGAAACATGGGTGTTCAGATTAAATCCTTCAAATATAGGCTCTGTCCATCTTCTGCATTATTATTCCTACTTGGCTTCCAAACAAGAAACCAATGTGTCTAGCGTGTCTGGGGTCTTGAACTTGGTGGATTCTATAATGCCACGCATTTCCCATGGCTGGATGTGAGATCGTGGCTGTACTCAACTTGACAGCTAAACTGCAGATTGAGTAACACACAGTGCGAAAGCAATAACTTAACGCGTGCCGAAGGTACATTCCTTCGTCATCAGAAATATGAATCTAGACACAAGAATATTCATTGCATGAAATTCATTTACAGATATTCATCCACTCAAGGTCACACTTTCGCTAATCATTACGAAATTCGTCTGCAGCCATGCACGCTATGAAACTGGCCGTCTTCTGTTGAGGATTAAAGCTCTTATAGTCTTCTACATTGAAAATAAAGGGAAGAAATCCAGTCTACTCTAAGAATTGGCATATTGAGGGAAAATGAAAACACGTCTAATGAACAGAATGTCAGATAATGGAATAACCTTTTAAAAAATTTCTGTAATTATTATTTTTTAACTTCATTTTAGTTTGATAAAGAGCATTTTGATGTACACTATGCACTTCAAAGGTGTATATTTGCTAGACCGTTATATGGGCATAAAGGGCGTGATATCTATAAGTGCAGATCTTTCTGTTATTGACTGAGGGCGGTGTTCTGAACAGCATTACAGCAGTATTTACTAATAATTATTGTCATTACAAGTCTTATGTTTTCAGGTTAGGTGTTAACTCCAAGTACATGTGACAGCAGCAACCCATTACAGCTTATTTTTTCTCGGGGCAGCAGATCAGGTACTGAAGTGCAGACGCGTAGGCGAAAACGGTTAGTCTATACAGACAGGCGTCGTCCACTTTGCGGACCAGGCACAGCCATCCATAACATAACAGGTCGTAAAGTTTGTGACATATTTGTGGGAAGATTGTTCGGCACAGAAAAAAAAACCAACCCACTGATATGTGTACATAATAAGGTAACATACATAAAAATATCTGCACTTTTACCCGTTACACCCTGTATACTCTACCATTAGTGACATCACTGGCATCCGACAGAGGTAAACAAACAAGTGTCCGCATGTCAGTGTAGACAACATAGCACATTTTGTGTACACTAAAGCAGAAACATGGGATTACTTATATGTTGTGAACATCTACGTCAACCGACATGAATGTCAAGTATAAAATTATTATGCTAATAAAGAATTACGTGTATCTTGATAACATAGAACCTCGTAAGTATTCAAAGTAGCTAAATGACAATGATAGGGTAAATTACCTGTCTTACCATTATGATAGTACTTTTGAAGTGCAGCTAGTGATGTACAGCAAGATGTGCTTTATCAAATTCATACAAGCTGTGGAACACTGAACAGGTAAAATTTCTACACAGACGTGCGGATCCTTTTGGGATTATTGTGTGTGATGACTCGATTTCCCAGCCATTTCCATTAGGGATGTTTGACACTTGATACGTTTTGGGAGAATCTTGATTACATGCAAGAGGTGGTCACAAGGGGTATGACTCCATCAACCGATTCGCCTCACTCACCATCCCCGTTTTTGAAGAAACCACTCCTTAAGTCCAAGATGGGCACTCGACTCAAAATTGGCAGATTCGATAGAAAATTGACAACTGAGCAATTTTCATCATAATTTGTGGGATCCCTAAAAGCTTATTTTCATAGTAATCGAGTAAATAATTTTGTACGACTGCCACTTACATACCCGTAAGCGCCATTCAACATAAACGGCGTAGCGCAATTTAACATAAAGGGCGTTGCCGTAGCGACCAAGGCATCTGGTTGGGAAGCAGGAAACCCGTCTTCGATTCCCATCTGGAAACTGCAGTTTTTTCCATTTGTATTTATTCCATTTCGAAATTGATAGTAACAGGAGGGTTAATAAGGCAACGAAATCATTAAGAAGTGCCAACATGGTAGGCAAATAAATTTCTTTGACGACTTGCATTAATAAGGAATTAAAAATTTAATCCTGGTCGCTTTACAAAAGCTCTTTCACTCACTCTGTTACATATCATTAGTTTCCTTAGAACTGCCAGGTGGATTATACTTATCATATAAATATCACAGAAAGTACGCTCGCAGTACCAACACCGTCTAACGAACGCAATGTTCACATAACTACACAGTTCCTTCCAAGGATTTGGGAGAAGTCAGAGTTTGTTTACATTGTAATTTTTTTTCCAGCATTAAGTTTTATGCATACCACCCATACGATGACTTTGCCCGAAAAATCGGTGCTGAAAGTTGATCGTGAACTACGCAGTGAATCGTTATTGCATCTGTGCTGGTGTGCAGTTCTCACTGTCGACTGGAATTCTGAAACCTCGAAATAAAGTTTTGAAAATGCCAATAAAAATACACATGGCTGGCACCCAGGTGTCTAGTTTGATTATATTACTTCTACAGTGCAAGTCGGTTGGCACTTGTTGGCATTAAACATGCTATCATATATGACCATATTAGTTTGACCATACCGGGAATCCAATTTCAGACCAAACTTGTTATCAGCAACATATGGGTTTAAAATGTTATCAAGGTAAGTTCCGTAAACCGAATTTATCAATTTCCCAGATTTGAACAAGTGATGCAAATATTTTTTAACGAGTCAGTTGTACGGTTGGCCTCTTCTACATAACGAGAACCAAATTAATCATTAGTTTGTTATAAATGCAGGAAAACTGAAGACAATGGTTTTCCATACTCTGTGATCGAGTATTGCGCAGTGCATAAAAAGTTTATTATGTGCACACACCAATTGTGACAAGGGTTCGTTTTTCTCTTTTACGCAAAGAATGCTCATCATCGCAATATTCTCGCAATTAGTTTCACACAAAGAGGCTTAATCTTGCAACTGTTTAGTGAGCTAAGTCTTTTGCGAAATTTGTCTACTTTGTCGCCTTGGTCGCTACGCCAGCAGCGTTTTCGTTGAACAACATATGCCTTACAGGCACATAAGCGGAATTCTTATTATGTCTAGGAAAATGTACTTTTGTCGACCCCACATATACCGATGAAAAATGCTGAGTTTTCAATTATCTATTGATTCCTTCAATTTTGAGTCAATTGCGCGACAAGAGCTGTAGGGGTGTTGAGACAAAATACACTCTAAGACCAAAAAGCCCAGGACAGCTTGCCATGTAGGGCAACAAAACGGGGCGTGGAATGTCGTCGACGTTGCGCTGTGCCGCAAGGGTGCTGCGGATGATGATCTAAGGGGTCATGCTATGAGGTGAACTGACGTCTCAGACGCTACCTTGGTCATCCATGTGGCCGGTTCTCTCCCGAATTGCGAACATTTGAAGCATTATGGGAAGGCCCCTCCCACCAAGTCGGAATTTTGGCGATCTAACCGAACTTAACAAGACAAGAGAGAACCAGTGGGACAACTTCGTGTGGACTCGGCTAGAAAGTAATGTGAGGAGAGAACCGTGCAACCTACAGAATGAGAAGCCAAATCATTACTTGTACTGTCAACACTGAGACATCCAGACGGCTCCACTAAGGAAGGATGGAGAAGTTCCGCAGAATACCTTCTACAAAAGCCGTCCGGACGATGACCCAGCTCAGGTCCAACAACAACACGTCAGTCTCCGCTGAGTAATGGAAACTAACTACGCTACTGACCAAGTAGCCCAGTAGGGAATGGCCCTGACGATTAACAAACTCAAACCCAAAACAGCCTCAGGCCCCGGCGGAATTCTCCCAGAAAATATCAGGAATATAGCAGCACAGACCATAAAATTTCTGACTGAATTACTGAATGACGCCTTACAAGAACACAAGATACCCACACCATGGAAAGCTGCAGATGCAGTAATCATCAAGAAGACTAATAACAGAGACCCGACGGATACGAAGACATACAGTGCAATTTGCCTGATAAATAAGTTGGTCAATGTTCAGGAGAGACTGCAGTGCGACAAACTTCAGTCTCACAGACAGCTGTTCGACATTAGCTCCCACAAATTAGGTTTTAGACCACAGGTGTCTATAGATGATGCCTTTAACAATGCACTGCAAACATTACAAACGACACAAGATAAATATGTAGTTCCGATCTTAATTGATATAGCAGGCACCTTTGACAACCTCTGGTGGCCTGCACTATTTGCCAGTTTTATGGAAACGTAGATACCCATATCGTTATATTACAGTCTCCTAGACTACTGCAACAACAGAGTAGCAGAAAGGTGCACAGGCCATCAGAGGGTCGTCAAAGGAATAACGAAAGGCTGCCCGCATGGGTCTATATGTGGTCGCATATTCTGGGAGTAGCTATAGAATCTCTTTTAAACACTGTAGATGAGGACATCAGTGCGAGAGGGGTAACTGCGTATGCAGGCGACGTAATGGTAATTACATAGGCCAATCTTGAACTAAAGCCAATACAGATACTGGAAAAAGTAAATAACTGGTGTAACAACAGCAAACTTCAAATAGCAGCCAACAAAACTGCCAACTACTGCTAAAGGGAGCATTAGAAAGAAACTCAACAATCAAATTTGACAATACCACCATTCAATGAAAAGTTATGACAAGATACCTAAGAATATATGTTGACAGAAATAATTAATGAACAGGTTAATGCTGTAAACAGATTTACTTAACTTGTATTTCTCCAAAGGTACAAAGACTTAGTACAAATAATGCTGCAAGACTGGCTATCACGGTGTCAACAAGCATGAGGGTCTCTGTACTAAGCATGGACGATGAGCTAGAGACGCGACTAGGCGACCTCTTCGAAATAATACGTAGTGAAGTAGTCCCGAGTGTGGCTGGGCTGAGTGGCTGCAACTGGCCGTTCCCTACTGCGGCGCCAGAGAGCGCTCGTGATCCAGAGACCTGGAGACTTGGCTCAACGGACGTGCACCACTGGGTCCACGGATCCCACATGACCGCTACCACCGTCAGACAGAAACTTGCAGTTCCGTTGCCAGCTTCGTGAGTCCCATGGTGTGGTACCGATATGTGATATCACACTTTCAGCACAAAAAAGTGCGAATGTGTTTGCATACCCAAGGCGGAATGAGGATTGAGGGCAGCGCGGGATTAGCCGAGCGGTCTCAGGCGCTGCAGTCATGGACTGTGCGGCTGGTCCCGGCGGAGGTTCGAGTCCTCCCTCGGGCATGGGTGTGTGTGTGTTTGTCCTTAGAATAATTTAGGTTAAGTAGTGTGTAAGCTTAGGGACTGATGACCTTAGCAGTTAAGTCCCATAAGATTTCACACACATTTGAACATTTTTTTGTTTTTTGTTTTTGAGGATTGAGGCAGCTGATTCCCCACTCTCCTGTGAGAGCCTTATGAAGAGGAATATAGTTTCCGGTTTTTTACACGTACAGGAGCATTTCTCAGCTGGTTCCCTTCTTTTCCCTGCCACAGTAGGGTGTGCTTCTTATATAAAACATGTAGGCTACTATAGGTCAGCAAAATTTTGACAGTTTATTTATACACTTCGACACATTTATATAATTTAATCCATAAAAACATCCAACCAGTAAACATAGTATAACGTTCCAACCAAGTCCTTCACTTCACATTTCTTTTCTGAATACTTCGCTCATCGGTAAACAACAAATACATATGCATAACGTAAGTTTAACATAAATCATCTACCTTTCTTCTGGAAACTTTGATCATCAAATGGCTCTGAGCACTATGGGACTTAACTTCTGTGGTCATCAGTCCCCTAGAACTTAGAACTACTTAAACCTAACCAACCTAAGGACATCACGCACATCCATGCCCGAGGCAGGATTCGAACCTGCGACCGTAGCAGTCCCGCGGTTCCGGAGTGCGCGCCTAGAACCACTAGACCACCGCGGCCGGCTTTGATCATCAATTGCAGTTCATCGAAAACATATAACTTAAAAGAGTAAAAATCTTATTATAAATGTTATACAAAGACAGTGTGAAATAAAGTTTTGAGAAAGGAAACTTGTTCGAAGGAAGCTGTAATGTTTAACATTAGTGCAATTAGCCGGTTTCAAATCTGGGTCATTTTCAAGCGCATGTTTTTAGGCTCAAGTTCCAATTCACATTTTACTTATATCGCTGTGGAAGAGTATACATCGTATTTCTGTGTGTGCGTGCGTGTGTGTGTGTGTGTGTGTGTGTGTGTGTGTGTGTGTAGGCTCATTAGCGCGCACGCGCGCGTGTTTCACAAAAGCAATACAGTAGTGTACGTGATTGCGCCCATTGGTCTTCACATACTATGTATACGTTTCCGTATGTACTAGCGATGTAGTGAAATATGAATTGAAGTGTGAGGCTTAAAACATCTGCTTGAAAATGACCCGTGCTTGAAACTGGCTAATTGCACGGACAATAAACAGATTACAGACTCCTAGGATCTTATTTTCATTCTCAAAACACTTTGAAGTTGTTGATCCCCCGCTCCCACCGAAAAAAATAATAACCTTTTATTAGCGAAAAAATGCTGGTTATAAACATATGTTGGTGAACTCAGAACCAATGGGATGACCCTCGAACCCTTGCCACGTGTTCAGTACGTCAGTTAAAACTACATGTACGTCTCAGACGGGATATTACATCCTTTTTTTACGTGCATATCGACGGTGACTTTGGACGTCTGGATTTAAGTAACGAATAATCTCAAATCAAGTTCGAAGTTCCCCGAGAATATCATCTTCAGAACATCTGGTAAAATTCCTGGCGACCTGCTATGAGTAGAAATTTTAAAAGTGGCGTCTCCACAATTGGTCCTTTTGGTATCCAAAAATCATGGTTTTTCGGGTGTATCTTGATAACGTATGCAGATTTTCGAAAACAGGAAATGACGTTTCCAGATGAATGTCTACAGTATGTAAAGTTAAAACATGAGCCAGTTTCTGTGGGTAGTTATTTAGTTAGCTGCGGCCCAAAGTTAAAAACGGCTAAAAACCGGCTTTTATAGTTTTCTACGTAAGTATGATAACTATGAACATCTGGTCTCAGTGACGGATGATTATATGGGAAGAAGTTTTTAAGAACACATAACAAAAATTTCGACGTTCTGCCACGAATTATTGCAGAAGGTGCATCCACAGAATTTGTAGTTTTCGTACCTAGAAATCATGTTTTCTCGGGTTTTGCCCAACAATCGCCTATGACCAAAGAGTGCTTTTATAAGCCACCCACAGTGCAATCTAGACCACATCTAATTCAAAAGAACCAACCGATTTGCTCAAGTTGCCTGGGCCGGTGGAATTGTGTAATGTTTAAATCTTGATCCCGTGCCCGAGGATAGGTACAGTATGCCCGTTCTTCCGACAGGTATACAAATGATCGCTACACCAAGAGCTACCCAAAACACTCGACCCCTCTGGCGGGAGTCGGACGGCGGCTAGAGCTGATGCGCCAAGTCCCACTAGAACTCAGACGCAGCATGAACGGATGGCAAGTGGGCGGAGCTCTGGCACCAAGTCGTGTGAAGGACTAAGTGCTGGTGGCTGGTGCAGCACGGCATCGAACCTCTGGCTGCTGCTGACGATACCCAGTGATCTTGCTGTCCGGCGTAGTTCTGGTGTCGCAGTGGTTCTGCTGGTCTCTGGCGACGAGAAGTGTCCCTGTCACAAAATTCAGAGTTATTTATGTGTCTCTGGTGCTCATTTGTTTCACTAAAATTCAGTTCCAGTCATGTCGCCCATAACAAGACATCGTCCCACTTGCTACATGCTTGTCGCTGCGCGATGCACTTTACCACCGCACTCGGCTATCCTCATCTCGCAATACTCTTACTTCTGTGTTATTATGAACCATATGTCTCTAACTGGCCCACGGCTGCTATCGCAACGCTCTTCGATGGCTACAGACTTATTACCTATGTTCAAAGACTGGGTAGTGACACTACACCAAGGTATCAAATGCCATATTGTAGAAGGATAACGCATTCGTCCGCGATCCACGCCACAAACGCCTCGAGGAATGTACGGAATCCTTTACTCACCCACACAGAACCCTGATTTTTCACCCATATGTGCATCTACATCTACATACATTCTCCGCAAGCCACCGTACGGTGCGTGGTGATGGGTACGCTGTACCACAACTAGTCGATTTCTTTCCTGTTTCCGCCGCAGATAGAGCGAAGGAAAAACGACTGTCTATATGTCTCAGTACGAGCCCTAGTTTCTAGTACCTCATCTTCATGGTCCCTACACGAAATGTATGTCGGTGACCATAGGATAGATCTGCAGTCAGCTTCAAATCCCGGTTCTCTAAATCTTCTCAGTAGTGTTCTTTGAAATGAATATCTTCTTCCCTCCAGGGATTCCCACTTGAGCTTCCGAAGCATATCCGTAACACTTACATGTTGATCGAATTTACCACCGCACTCGTCTGATCGAATTTACCGGTAAGCAATGTAGCAGCCTGTCTCTGAACTGCTTCGATGTCTTCCTTCAGTCCGATGTAGTGCAGGTCCCAAACATTCGATCGCTACTCAGGAATGCGTCTCACTAGAACTCTACACTGAAGCGCCAAAGGAACTGATATAGGGATGTCTATTGAAATACAGAGATATGTAAACAGGCAGAATACCGCGCTATATAAGACAACAAGTGTCTGGCGCAGTTATTAGATCGGTTACAGCTGCTACAATGACTGGTTATCAACTGAGTTTGAATGTGGTGTTATAGTCGGCACACGACCGATGAGACAGGTAGCGATGAAGTGGAGATTTTCCCGCATGACCATTTCACGAATGTACCGCGAAAATCAGGAATCCGCTAAAACATAAAATCTCCGACATCTCTGCGGCAGGAAAAATATCCTGCAAGAACGGGAACAACAACGACTGAAGAGAATCGCTCAGTGTGACAGAAGTGCAACCCTTCAGCAAATTGCTGCAGATTTCAACGATGGGCCATCATCAAGTGTCGGCGTGCGAATCATTCAACGAAACATCATCGATATGGGCGTTCGGAGCCGAAGGCCCGCTCGTGTACCCTTGATGACTGCACGATAAAAATCTTTACTCCTCACCTGGGCCAGTCAACACCGACAGTGGACTGTTGATGACTGGAAACATGTTGACTGGTCGGACGAGTCTTGTTTCAAATTGAATTGAGCGGATGGACGTTTAGGGGTAAGGAGACAACCTCATGAATACATGGACCCTTCCTGTCAGCAGAGAACTGTTCAAGCTGGTAGAGTCTCTGTAATGGTGTGGAGCGTGTACGGTTGGAGTGATATGGGCCCCTTGATATGTCTAGATACGACTCTGACACGTGGCACGGACGCAAGCTTCCTGTCTTATTACCTGCATCCATTCATGTCCATTGTGCATTCCGACGGTTTCGGGCAGTTCCAGCAGGACAATGGTACACCGCACACGTCCAGAATTCCTACAGAGTGGCTCCAGGAACACTCTTCTGACCTTTAAACACTTCTGCTGGCCACCAAACTCCCAAAACATGAATATTATTGAACATATCTGGGATGCGTTTCAACGTGCTGTTCAGAAGGGGTCTCCACCCCGTCGTACTCCTACGGATTTGTGGACGGTCCTGTAGGCTTCATGGTGTCAATTCCCTCCAGTATTGCTTCTGACATTAGTCGAGTCCTTCCCACGTCGTATTGTGGCACTGCTTCATGCTCGCGGGGCCCCTACATCTTATTAGGCAGGTGCACCAGTTCTTTCGGTCTTCAGTTTATATGTAGTCTTCTTTCCTAAAATTCTCCCAATAAACCGAAGTCGATCATTCGGCCCATTCCCTACCACAATAGGTCACATGCTCGTTCCATTTCATATCGCTTCGCAACGTTACGCCCAGATATTTAAACAACATGACTGTGCCAAGAGGGACACTACTAACGTTGTATATGAACATTACGGGTTTGTTTTTCCTATTCATCCGCATTAAATTAATTTTTTCTTCATTAAGAGCCAGCTGCCATTCATCACACCAACTAGAAATTTTGTCTCTGTCATCTTGTATCAACAAACAGCCACTTATCTTCGACACCTCATTGTACACCAAAGCATCATCAGCGTACAACTGCAGATTGCTGCCCATCCTGTCCGCCATATCATTTACGTATCATATCTAGAAAATAGGAACGGTCCTATTACAATTTCCTGGTGCATTCCCGATGTAACCTCTGTCTCCGATGAACACTCGCCGCACAGGACAACACACTGGGTTCTATTACTTAAGACGTCTTCGAGCCATTGACATATCTGGGAGCCTGTTTCGTATGCACGCACCTCCGTTGACAGCCTGCAGTGGTGTACATTGCCGAATGCTTCTCGGTAGTCATAGAACATGTCTGTGGTGCAATGAGAAAACGTATTCTTTCATACCAAACTTCTATCAACTATCTTCAATATGGGACACAGCAAGTGTTTCAGGCTTGACACTAAATTCCTCAAGATAACGTCACAAATGTCAAGGAATGACAACGAATGCAAAGATGTATTTATTCCTCTTTAATTCATACGTCGTACTGATTGCGGTAGTGGGCGTCAGTTCCAGATGAAATGAAAGTTAAATCACTTAGTACCTATTCATATTATGTGACGAATAACTCTACAAAGTCTAATAAAAATCAGACTGCTCCTTCATTGGCGTAACCCTTCCTGATTCTGTCCGTCTGTGAGTATGTTACAATTATTGTGACTCTTTGCTACTCATAAACAAAAGAAAAATGTTGTTCTGGTCTGTTAAATGAAGGAAATTGACACCCTCTCTGTTCCAGTACTTATTCATTTCCTTCATTCCACACAAAATCACGTTGTCAACAATAACCATCATTTTAAGAGCGAAGTAGGAACCTGACTACTCAACCATAAATCAAATTATTGACATATGGAGCCGAAAATCGATTGTGGAGCTCAGAATCGCAAGCCCGGAATCAACACTGAAGCGTTTATTTTGTGACGGCTCCCAAACCCAAGGTCCTTGGCGGTACTTTTGGGGCAGCCACCACAAATTGTATAAAGCGTGGGTAATGACCAGGATGTAGCTATGTCTGTTGGCCGAAAAATAATTAATGACAAGAATTGCGCCAGTTAGAATGAAGAGATAACTTATCTTTATTTCTGACGAAACGTGCACCAGCAATAGAAGCCCAAGTAAAAATCCAAGAGTAATCCGTGTACTGAGCCTAGTCGAATACAATAGCAAATATCACACTGCAATGGCTCCGCTATAAACTCCACGAACGGCTAGCAATAGACAATCGACAACAGACTGTCCGTCTCGGGGCCAGCGCTCCTCCTTATATGCAAAAGGCAGAGGGCGCTGCGGACCCGAGCTCAGCCGTGGCGCGACCTCTTCCGTCGGAGGTAACGTCCTGAGACGCCGACGGCCGCGACAGGAACTGTGGCCAGCGATGTTACGGTCAGGGCGCGCGTGCGAGAGTTGGTTGGTTGGTTGTTCGGTTGGTTGGGTCCGTGGATACAACAGTTTACATGGAGTAGGGCATTATTGGTGAAGCTCTATTATCAAAACAACAGTACTGTTGCAAGTGCACTTTGGGAATATCGCCGGCTGAAAAGATTACGGAAGGGTCCTCTTTCTCCACCTGTTGTGCAGAGCATGATGAAGAAATTTGAAGCAACTGGAGAACTGGGCGTCGCTCCGGGAAGAGGCCGACGACCGGTTGCACCACAGGTAGTTGATGAAATCCTTGTTGCTTTGGTAGACAACGCTGCGCGATTCCCGATCGTCAGACAGTGCGCGTGCTGTGTCACAACAGTGGAACATCCGTGGTCCACTGTACGGAAGGTGCTTCGAGCCATTCCCAAATGGTATCCGTACAAGATCCATATCGTACAGCAGCTTGGATCACAGGACGCACAGCGACGTGTTGACTTCGCTCTCTACTTTCTCGCAAGAACTGAAGTTCACGAGTGCTGGCCGTGGACCATCCTATGGAGAAACGAATCTGATGTTTCTCTGATGCGTGAAGCGAACACACAGATTTGACAA
Organism: Schistocerca americana; assembly: GCF_021461395.2. Classification (NCBI taxonomy): domain Eukaryota; kingdom Metazoa; phylum Arthropoda; class Insecta; order Orthoptera; family Acrididae; genus Schistocerca; species Schistocerca americana. The sequence continues at coordinate 360,789,958 of NC_060126.1, forward strand.
GTGTGGGGATCTTCACTTCCAGTCATTGTGCATGAAGTTCCTCTGTATGGTGAATGTGTCACCGCAGAGTGTGGCTTCGCGACTACGATCATCATTGGTCCATTCTTTTTTGAACAGGTTGGCGCTCGAGGGCCAAAGACGTCAAGTGTGACCGGCCAGAGTTACAGAGATATGCTTCGCTGGCATGTCATACCCGCCCTACAGAAGAGGGAGGCATTGAACTCAACAGTTTTCATGCAAGATGGGACCGCACCGCACATCACCCGAGAAGTTCGCCTGCCTCTTAGAAACACTTTTGAAAACGATTGAATTATCAGATGGTCCTTTCGAAATGCTTGGACGGCACGATTACCTGATCTCACTCCCAGTGATTTTGATTGTGGGGCTACCTAAATGACAGGGTTTACCAGGGGAACAACCACACATGTGCGGATCTGAAGCTCAGCGTGCCAAGACAAAAATGGGTCAAATGGCTCTGAGCACTATGGGACTTAACTTCTAAGGTCATCAGTCCCCTAGAACTTAGAACTACTTAAACCTAACTAACCTACGGACATCACACACATCCATGGCCGAGGCAGGATTCGAACCTGCGACCGTAGCGGTCACGCGGTTCCAGACTGTAGCGCCTTTAACCGCTCGGCCACACCGGCCGGCGTGCCAAGACAGGTAGCCAGTATACTGACAGGCATGCTTCGTTCTGCTGTGAAGAATGCAATTCTGCGCTTTCAGACTCTTCTGGACACTCAGGGAGGCCACATTCAGCCCCTTTTGCAGCAGTAATGGTATGACGTACCGTAGCGACACATTAAAAGTATCCCAATTGAACTGATCCTACATTATTTCTCTTCCCCATGTCCTTGACATTAATGCTACCAAGTTTGGTCCTCGTACGGTAATTAGTTTCCGTGTTTAGCGTGTTAAATAGGGAAAGTTTAATTATAACCATCCGGTGCTTAGGTCAAACTGTAGGTCGTCAGCGTACATGAGGTATTTGCAGTAGGACAAAACTGAAGACACATCACTCTTGTACAGTGAAAAGGATATAGGACCTAATACCAAATCCATTATTCTGTACATCATAAAGAGATCCAGAAGTATGGAAGCAGATTATCGAACAAAACCTGTAACAGGCCGAATTAATTTTATGCACCTCTTATGTATGTGACCAGTGATCATGGATCATAAGATCATTTCAAGAAGAAATTACTAATAAGGAATTGCTGTGCAATAATGTACCTAAATGAAAGCAATATGACCATTTAAGTTAATACAACAATAAACGATACTACTGCTACTAACTGCTCTGCTAGCAATACCACTACTGACTCCACTACCGTTGCTACTACAGCTGCTACTGCTACTACTAGTACGACTTGTAATAGGAATAGTAATAATAATAATGTAATAAAAAGTATTGCGTAAACCATTTTTTGAGCGATCAGTTTCCTGCAGTCCCCACGACTTCCTCTCCTGTGCCAACATCTTTATCTTGGAGTAGACTTACACCCAACGCCCTTGATTATTTACTGAATAGACTGACGAGCCAAAACGTTATTACCATTTGCCTCATAGAGTGTTGTTCGCACTTTGGATCCCAATAGAAGAGAAATGCTGTTTGATATCGATTCAACAAGTACTTAGCAGTTTTCCCGTAAATTATGAGACTATCGTTTGCGGACCCGTGACTGGCGCCCTGTAACATCCCACTTACGTTCCGTCGGTTCAGATCAGTCGAATTTGGTGCTCTATACATCAACATCAGTCCACCATCATGTTCCTCAAACAACTGTAGCACGACTGTGGCTTTAAGTCGCAGACAGTTATTCCGCTGGTAGCTGCCACCGCCGGTTGGGAAGACATCAATAATCAAGGGATATAGGTGGTCCATGGTAATGTTCGCGAAGTCGACAGCTGCCTTGGGATCATCGATTGCTACCAGAGGTCTAGTGGAAGCCAAGGTGAAAATCATAGTTTCCCCGTTCTTCAACCAATTTCCATAGATGTTCGACGACAATATCACACGGACAGCCGACCAGCTTCGTCGTTTCTGGGACACTCTTTACCAACTGCCAGGCCATGACTGTCAGCCCTTTGTGGAAAATTCAGTGGATTTCTTCATTTGTGGCTCTTATCGTCGGTAGAACGATATACTTATTCATCCCTATTCCACATACAGGGTGTCCTAGAAATGTTGCGACGAACTTCGGCTGATTGTACAGGGTGTCCTCAGGATCAAATCGAGGACAGGACCAGTGTCCGAAAACGCCATCCAACTACGTTACAGAGTTGCCACTAGACCACTATTTGATAACAAACTTGACTTTGTACGCTGTATTCAGTGATCGAGACTGATTGCCACGATCGTCAGTGGAAAAGATGTAGCTAGATGCTGCGTAGAAAGGCATTCTCTCCCATAAATGATGATGATGATAATTATGTCTGGTTTGCGGGGCACACAACTGTGCGGTCATTAGCACCCGAACGAAGTCCCAATTTTTACACAGTCCCAATTTTTACACAGTCCCAATTTTTACACAGTCCCAATTTTTACACAGTCCCAATTTTTACACAGTCCCAATTTTTACACAGTCCCAATTTTTACACAGTCCCAATTTTTACACAGTCCCAATTTTTTACACAGTCCAAATTTTTTACACAGTTCAAATTTTTTACACAGTCCAAATTTTTTACACAGTCCAAATTTTTTACACAGTCCAAATTTTTTACACAGTCCACATTTTTTACACAGTCCAAATTTTTTACACAGTCCAAATTTTTTACACAGTCCAATCTAGCCACTGTCACAAATGATGATGATATGATGAGCACAACACAGAAACTCAGTCTCTGGGTAGAGAAAATCCCCAAACCAGCCAGGAATCGAACCCTGGACCCCGTGATCCAGAGCCAGCAACGCTAGCCACTAGACCACGAGCTGCGGACTCCTACGAATGCGATTCTGTGTTGCCTCGGTGGACGACGGTTCCTTTTCGTTTTTCTCCTACATACCGAAAAACATCAGCGGTTTTAGGTTACAGGAGAAAAATAAACCGCAGATGAAAATTCACGTGTGAAACTGCCGTCGAGTGAGGCAACAGAGCCACGACTTCATAGAAGACAATGCCTTTCTAACCAGCTGGATCCATCTTCTACACTAGCTATCGTGGGAGTCAGTCGTGATCACTGAATAACAAACAACATTGCGAGATGTTCTGCCTACTGTCCGTCAGTGTACAAAGTCACGTCTGCTGCTGAACGGGTGACGTATTGGCAGGTACCGGCGCCTATGACTTCGACACTTTGTAGCGTCATTTGATGATGTTAGCGGACACGGGTTCCTATCTCCGGTTATTCCTCAAGACGCCCTCTGCAACCCCTCGAAGTTCGTCGCTACATTTCTGGGACACCCTGTATACTTTTCTTATCGCACCATGTGCCGTCAACGCCACTGGGCAGTATTCAGTCTCATGGTGGCGAGTGTTCATGATATTTTGGCCATAAATGTATATTCCAGTATCTCTCTGTCCTTAAAGTTTTTACTTTTTATGGATCCCTTTAGTAGTGTTGAAGTTTTCACAAACTCTCAAATGACAGGAAAACAATACATTCACTTTGGCTACCTGGATCTGAAACATGATGTAAACTGTGTGAGGCTGAAGTCTCGTTAGCGTGTTTGGAACGCAAGAATCGTGAAGTTATTATTGGAGACATCAAGCTAATTTATAAGGTTCACAGAGACACCACCCCCAGCCCCTTCAACTATAAGTTTCAACAAGTGCGTACTCAGAATCCCAAGCAGTCATTATATATTATGATTAGGACACGACTGTGCTAGAATGTCTTTGTGGGATTAAATACTCTGAAATCGGGAGTCGTCAATGGTGTTGTGTTATCATTTGATGATGGAACCACGAGAAAAATCGGAGTGCTAATGCACTTCATCATCCATCCTGGCTGTCACACTATAAACAGGCTGTAACTTTTAGAAAAAAATTTCATGTTACATTGTACAGCCGAATTCAGCACCAATGTAAGAACGTCAACCTGAATGAAGTAGCTTTTCGAGAAAGAGGGGGTAAGAAAGAGAATCGTCACTGTGCTGTTGGGTTCTTCTGAGCCTTCTTTTAAAAATATGAGTTTTTATTATTTTCAGTCTTAAATTCGATTTTTTCAAAATGACTCCATTTACAATTGATGTTCTTACACTTGAAAAGCTGCTTTTATTAAGTACAAGAAATTTTGTGAGCTGCATCAATATGACTACGAGGGAGCGCTGAAGAGTACTGCCTCTGATTTTTTTTACTCTGTCCACAATATCGATTCAGGTATTACATGGCAAGCAGATTGCACGGTCGACTTCCCTGCTTCACTGACTCAAGTTGCAACCATCAACCGTTAGAGGATTCCGAATTCTAGTGAGTAACTAAGTGGATGAGAGCGACGAACAGTGTTCTGTAACCGCAAAAAACTTTGTCCAGACAGGGAACACCCTCAGCTTCATCAAGACAATGCCGGATCTCACAGGAGCGCTGCGACATCTATAACATTCCGACGTATCGGGTCCAGGGTGTTGTCAGTCATCCTCCAAACAGATGCGACATGGTCCCATCACATTTTCATCTGTTTCCAAAACTTAATGAGCTCCCTCGAAGACTTCACTTAGTGATGAAGAGGAGCAAGCAGAAGTGACGTTGTGGCTCTGTCAACAAAGTCAAACATTCTACAGTGACGGTATGAACAAACTGATTTCTCGTTCGGAGAAATGGGTTCGTTGTCAGGGTGACTATGTTGAGAAATAAATATGGGTTGCGGTTGGGTTGTTTGGGGAAGGACACCAGACAACGAGGTCATCGGTTTCATCGGGTTAGGGAAGGACGGGGAAGGAAGTCGGCAGTGCCCTTTCAAAGGAACCATCCCGGCATTTGCCTGGAGCGATTTAGGGAAATCACGGAAAACCTAAATCAGGATGGCCGGACGCGGGATTGAAATGTCGTGCTCCCGAATGCGTGTCCAGTGTGCTAGACACTGCGCCACCTCGCTCTGTAATAAATATGTAGACATGAAGAATACAGATGGAGAAAGTTATTAAACTTTGGTTGTTGACTCGGCAGCTTTGATTGTAACTCAAGTGCAATGTTTGTACATAGGCTTTCATCTGCATTGTCACACTGAAAATGGACGTACGTGTCCGAAAGAAGTCAAAATCAAAAAATAAAAAAGATACCTCTTATACAACTTATGACAGAGCTACAGCCGTTTATTTCAGTTATTAAACTTTATTTAAACTTTATTTTGAAACTTCCTGGCAGATTAAAACTGTGTGCCGGACCGAGACACGAACTCGGGACCTGTGCCATTCGTGGTCAAGTGCTCTACCAACCTTTTTTTTTTTTTTTTTTTTTTGAATCTTTATTGAACAAACTGAGAGTACATATATATACCCAAGGCAACAGTTCTTCAAGGTACCAGTTAAACATATACAAATGAGTGTTAGGTAAACAAATTATTAGAATAATATTTAACATATCCTGTTTCCTTCCTTTTTTTGTTTTTTTTTATAATCTTTATTGAACAAACAAAAAGTACATATATATTCACTATGCAAGAGTTCTGCAAGGTACCATTTAAACATATACAAATGTCTGTTAGTTAAACAAAAAAAATTAAAAAAACGCTAAATATAACAAAATATAACATATTCTGTTTTCTTCCTTTTTTGTTTTCTTTTTGTTTTTTGGTCGATACATGAGAACGTGGATAAGGGTGTTGCATGATGTGACAGGTAGGCATGGCACACCCCAAATTTGAAGGGGGTCAAGGAAGACGCTGCGGAGATAACCGGCAAAAGTTTGTCGGTAAGATGGTGTTCGGGTGAGAGTGCTATGCGCAGTCACAACTTTGTACCAGAAGTCAAGGACTGCATGCGGACCACTCTGAAACAGGTATTCTAAAGCCTGTCCTCGAAACCAGACTAGGGTATGGTGCTTAGCAAGAGGGTAGTGAAATGTCTGGGGCAATAACAGGAAATCCGGGGTTACTGACGTTGGCGGGGCACGGAGGTAAAAGCCAACGATTCGTTGGATGAGGAGCCATACGTTTTGTTTCAGGGGGCACGTAAGACGGTGCTCGTCGGTGTCTTCGAGCTGACAGTCAGGGCAGAGTGGGGAGGTGGCCAGTCCTATGAGATAAAGTCGACTATTAGTCGGGAATTTTCCATAGACTAAAACATACCAGAGTGCAGACACAGACGACGGTAGAAAGGGTGCATGCACACACCCCCAAACCGTTCGGCAGTTAATGTCAGGATGCTGTAGCACCATGGGATCGCAAGGGTTGGACAGCATAAATAAATGATAATTTTCTTTTGTACGGGGAGGACGGGTGACTGGAAGATCGGCCCGAACGTAGCTGAGTTCTATGAAACAATTGGCGACGTGGTACAATAATGGAGAAATAGGTGCCCCATTGATCGGTGGATCGAGTGAAGCTGGTCGGAGGATATCTAAGAGACTGCGTGTTAAGGACGGGATCGGCCCCTGCGAGTGCCGCAACAGAGTGTGGACAAAGAGTGCAGAAGATCGTGCCCGCACGTTGACGAGTCCGAGGCCACCTTTTGCAGGAGGCAGTGTTAGAGTGTTGTAGCGGACTTTGAAAAGTGCCCCTGCTGAAACGAAATATCCAAAGGCTGATTGGATGCGGCGGCCAAGGAGTAACGGCACTGGGATCTGGGCGACGTGTACCAGTTTAAGGGCGACATACATGTTGACATAGGACACACGTTGGAGTTGGTTTAAGTTACGGTGCACTTGACCGCGGACATGGTGCCGAATCGATTGCAATAGCCGCCGGTAAGCCAGGGCCACTGTGCGGTGTGTGGAGCTCTTAAATTCGATACCCAAGTAATGAAGGGTGGTACTGACTGGGAGTGGGTTCGGCACTATAGCCGGGAGGCCGCACCCAATGTGCATCATAGTCGATTTACGGACATTAAGAATGCTACCAGAAAGACGTCCATACTGGTGGATCCATTGGAGTGCGGTAGCGTTCTCGCTTCCCACGCCCGGGTTCCCGGGTTCGATTCCCGGCGGGGTCAGGGATTTTCTCTGCCTCGTGATGGCTGGGTGTTGTGTGATGTCCTTAGGGTTAGTTAGGTTTAAGTAGTTCTAAGTTCTAGGGGACTGATGACCTAAGATGTTAAGTCCCATAGTGCTCAGAGCCATTTGAACCATTTTTGATCCATTGGATGGCGTCATTGAGTTCCGTGGAGGAGCAGGTGAGAAAGAGGAGGTCGTCAGCATAAGCCCTGCAGTGAAAGGTGGAGTCACGTAAAGTGAGACCCTGCAGTCTAGAGGTAAGACCAGTGATGAGGGGCTCAAGTGCAATGGCATATAGTAAAGTACACATAGGGCATCCTTGACGCACAGAGCGGCGTATAGGAATCGGTCCTACAAGCCTCCCATTGACTTGTACCATCGAGACCGCGGGAAGTAGTAACCGGCGAATGGCATCGACAAAAAGTAATGGGAACCCCATACGTGTCGCCACCATGAGGAGGAATGGGTGTCGAACGCGATCAAAGGCACTCGTGAAATCGACGGATACCAGTGCTGCACGAAGGCGCCAGTGCGATGAGGTCACGGCATTCTCCTAGGGCTGTTTGTAAGGTGGCCCCACAACCACGTGCAGTCTGCTCCGGTGAAAGGACCATAGGTAAGACGGTGTGTATGCGCGCTGCTAAAAAGCGTGCATAGATTTTATAGTCTGCATTCAGTAGTGAAAGGGAGCGATATGCAGAGACATGAGACCCTCCCTTCGGCTTAGGCACAGGTAGAAGAACGCCAGTGACGAACTCAGGTGGAATTGAGAAGGACGGAGTAAAGAGTTCCTGAATCATTTCCGTCCAGCGAGGAAGCATTAACGTGGTGAAAGCCCGGTAAAACTCCACAGGGAGACCATCTGATCCTGGTGATTTGTTCTTGGCCCCTTTACTAAAATGTAAACTTTCACGGCCGGAAATATCATGTCCATTATAATTACCCGGGATGTTATGCCGTGGTCGGTTGATGAATTCTGTGGTGATTCTCAACTTGGCCCCTTTGTTGATCGCGTCTACCACCTCTTCTGCGGTGATTGCAGACATCATGGACGTTGATTCCGCTACGGTGTGGGTCCGATCAGGGGAAGGACGGAAATCATCAGGAATTGGCGTTGCCATCGGTTCATCATCATAAAATTGGCGATAATGTTCAGCAAAGGCAGACTCCACTGCCGCCTGTCTTGTGTGGTGAACACCATCGGAGGTCGTGATGTTGGGGACGAAAAGACGACGTCGACGACTATGGTCGGATGCGGCGTGGATTGACCAACTGAGCTACCCAAGCACGACTCACGCCCCGTCCTCACAGCTTTACTTCTGCCAGTACCTCGTCTCCTACCTTCCAAACTTTACAGAAGCTCTCCTGCAGGAGAGGTCCCAAGTTCGAGTCCCGGTCCGGCATACAGTTTCAATCTGCCAGGAAGTTTCGTATCAGCGGACACTCCGCTGTAGAGTGAAAATTTCATTCTAGAAACTTTATTTTGTTTAAAGTAAGTTTAAGAGTTTTCACATTAAAAATTTGGAGGCGTTACTTTTCAGCACGTCCTTGTAGCTACACCTACTGAATCAAATGATGGAAGTGTTTTTAATGGATATTGAAGTTTGATGTTTGTATCTACAAATGATTATTGTAAAAGTACATGTCTTTCATAGTAACCGTAATTGACAATTTTGCATTGTATACTTAATTCTGCTTCAGTCAATAAAAGTAGTTTTGATATTTCAGGTTAAGTAAATCTAGAATGTTATCTTTACTGGTTCTAAAGATAAGGGTACATAAATTTGGCTAATCTGTCATTGGCAGCATAGTCGTTGCAAACTCCCCTTGATCAGATTGCTCAGGCAGGACCTGATCCCGCCCATTCTAAATGTGGGTACATGTGCCGTAACCACTCCTTCACCTGGCCGGCTAGCAGAGAATGGATTGGTGAGCAACCGACAATACCGGAAGCTTGCTGAAGGCTTATGTCAGCTCCTTCACGCCATAAACATCGCCCAGTTTCTTAAATTAAGTCCGCATACAAGTCCTGTGCGCCTTTTTTTTGGCTCCGGGTAACTCGGGAACCTGTTCTGCGTGAGCGATAACACGACCTGGGGATATAAGTGCACACGAGCCTCGCTGCCTCTGCATCGCGAATTGCACAGGCCAGCCGCGGAATGCCATTTCTTCGCCTCTCCTTCTACCTCGTCCTCTCTTTGCTTTTTATTTTTTTATTTTTTGGTCCACAGTCTTTCTAGCTAGTTCCTTTTTTCCCGCCTTGACAGAAATTACTTGTGTATGCATGATGAAAGCTCGTGTTCTATTACGGCGGTCATAAAGATTTCTGGGTCAGCAAAGTGGATGCTGAAGACAATAAGTGCTTCTTCGCCGGTCCTCTATTTGCATTACGTGGGCCCCGCGTTACGGTTATGGCCCGGAGCTGCGCATACATTAGACCCCTACGGCCGCACAACAGAACATCCCCCCCCCCCCCCCCCCCCTCACTCCTACCTGCTGCTGCTTCATTGTCACTGCCGCTGCCGCGTGGCACAGTCTCTCCCATTGAGAATTCGTTACAGTACTTTTTTTTGCATTCGCAGGTGTCGTGCCCCTTGTCTGCAAGGCGAGGCTATTGTAACAATAAAGGGAGAGGCAAGCAGTGGCAGATGCAAATTTGCTGATTTAACTCTTTTGCAGACAACCACTTACAGATGGAGTAAACAGAGAGATTTAGGTACAAACAGATACTTCATTCTTATTCAAAAGACGTAGCAACGTAATAGTTCTAAGATTTCAAATCGAATCATTCGTAGGAGACACCAAATCGTTACATAAATAATGATTATATAGTATGACAGTGTGTTTTTTTAGGAATGGAAGGGTAGGTAAACGACGAAATACAGTGAAAGAACCTACTCAAAGGGCATTATACAGAACTAACGCGCATAGAATATTGAATCAGTAAGCCATTCGAAATCTTCTGTTCATGCATTCAGTGACCATACTGGCACCGAAACGGAAGATAAACGAGAAAATGCCGAAATATTGATTCTTTCTTTCGAAATTGTTTCACCGCGGGATAATATAACAGAAACCCTTCTTTCAACGATCGAACGAACGCCGAAGTGGGAAATATTAACATAAGCGGTCGTGGTATAGAAAAGAGCAGCTACAATAGCTTTGTAGTGGGGAGGCATTAGAGATGAGATACCTGTAAGATTATGCGAAATAACTTACTCCCCTTCTAACAACAGTTTACCATAGATCGCTGGAGCAACGAAAAGTACCTAGCGAGTGGAAACAACGCAGGTCATTCACGTTTTCGGGAGGGTCAAAAATGGCTCTGAGCACTATGCGACTTAACTGCTGAGGTCATCAGTCGCCTAGAACTTAGAACTAATTAAACCTAACTAACCTAAGGACATCACACACATCCATGCCCGAAGCAGGATTCGAACCTGCGACCGTAGCGGTCGCTCGGTTCCAGACTGTAGCGCCTACAACCGCACGGCCACTCCGGCCGGCTCGGGAGGGTCGTAGGACAGATGCAGATAATTATAGGTCTACATCATTTACGCCAATCTGTTGTAGAGTTATGGAACATATTTTATGCTCCAGAATTATGACGTTTATGGAGAACGAAAGTCTCAGCTTTAAAAATAACCATGCATTCCGTAAACAGAGAGCTTGCGAATCTCAGCTTGCTCTGTTCCTTATACATGAGATCCATAGCGCCATAGACAACGATGCTCATGTTGATGCCGTATTCCTTTACTTCACGAAGGCATTTGACCGAGTCGTGCATTGCCGTTTAGTGGGCAAAAATAATGAGCTTACCGAGTATCGGACTAACTGTGCGACTAGATTCAAGACTTCCTTGCAGGAAGACCTGAGCTCGTCGTTCTTAGCGCAACAAATCGACAGATGTAAATGTTATTTCCAGGGTTCCACGAATAATGTGATAGGACTGTTATTGTTTACAGTGTATATGAATGAACTAGTACAAAGCACTGGAAGCTCTTTAAGAATATATGCCGATGTTGCCCTTGTCATAAGAAAATAGCAATAGCAACACCAGAAGATAATATCGACTTTCAGAATAACCTGCAGATGAATGGGGCAAGCTCTAGCAATTGACCCTGAACTTAAATAAATGTAACATATTGCGCATACATAGGAAAATAAATCAACTACTGCACAACTACACTATTGATGCCAAGCTGCTGGAAAGGATGTCTACCGTAAAATGTCTAGGATTAACTATCCAGAGCGACCTTAAGCGGATTGATCACATAAAGCAAACAGTACGAAAAGCAGCTGTCAGACTGAAATTCATAGGAAGGATCTTAAGGAAATGTAGCTCATCCACGAAGGGAGTGGCATACAAGGCGCTTCAGTACTGATCATCTGTCTGGAATTCTTACCAGGTAGTTCTGATAGATGAAATACAGGAGATCCAACGAAGACCGCCGCATTTCGTCACGGGATCAAACCTCAGTTGGAGACGTTATAACAGAGGCATTGTACATCACGAAAAGATTTACTATCGAAATTTTAAGAGAACACTTCCTGAAAAGAGTCGGACAACGTATTAGTACCTCCCACCTACAGCTCGCAAAATGACCACGATGAGGAAATTCGAGAAATTGGAGCCAGTACAGAGGCTTATCGACAGTCGTTCCTCCCAAGCGCAGTTCGTGACAGGAACAGGGAAGGTGCGATCAATTAGTGGTATCAAAAGTACCACTATGCCACACACCGTTAGATGGTTTGTAGAGTATAATGAAGATACAGATGTAGTGTGAGAGTAACCCAATGCAATACGAAAGGAAGGAGGAGTTGCAGAAATGTGATTAGTGGTAAACTTAGCATCAAAATCAGGAAGCACTTAGTACGCCAAGTGACTCTGCTAACTTGGAAGCAAAATGACGCATGGAGCACGAAGCAAGGAAGATATAATAAGCAGATTGGCACAGGCAATGAGGGAAATACACTCCTGGAAATTGAAATAAGAACACCGTGAATTCATTGTCCCAGAAAGGGGAAACTTTATTGACACATTCCTGGGGTCAGATACATCACATGATCACACTGACAGAACCACAGGCACATAGACACAGGCAACAGAGCATGCACAATGTCGACACTAGTACAGTGTATATCCACCTTTCGCAGCAATGCAGGCTGCTAGTCTCCCATGGAGACGATCGTAGAGATGCTGGATGTAGTCCTGTGGAACGGCTTGCCATGCCATTTCCACCTGGCGCCTCAGTTGGACCAGCGTTCGTGCTGGACGTGCAGACCGCGTGAGACGACGCTTCATCCAGTCCCAAACATGCTCAATGGGGGACAGATCCGGAGATCTTGCTGGCCAGGGTAGTTGACTTACACCTTCTAGAGCACGTTGGGTGGCACGGGATACATGCGGACGTGCATTGTCCTGTTGGAACAGCAAGTTCCCTTGCCGGTCTAGGAATGGTAGAACGATGGGTTCGATGACGGTTTGGATGTACCGTACACTATTCAGTGTCCCCTCGACGATCACCAGTGGTGTACGGCCAGTGTAGGAGATCGCTCCCCACACCATGATGCCGGGTGTTGGCCCTGTGTGCCTCGGTCGTATGCAGTCCTGATTGTGGCGCTCACCTGCACGGCGCCAAACACGCATACGACCATCATTGGCACCAAGGCAGAAGCGACTCTCATCGCTGAAGACGACACGTCTCCACTCGTCCCTCCATTCACGCCTGTCGCGACACCACTGGAGGCGGGCTGCATGATGTTGGGGCGTGAGCGGAAGACGGCCTAACGGTGTGCGGGACCGTAGCCCAGCTTCATGGAGACGGTTGCGAATGGTCCTCGCCGATACCCCAGGAGCAACAGTGTCCCTAATTTGCTGGGAAGTGGCGGTGCGGACCCCTACGGCACTGCGTAGGATCCTACGGTCTTGGCGTGCATCCGTGCGTCGCTGCGGTTCGGTCCCAGGTCGACGGGCACGTGCACCTTCCGCCGACCACTGGCGACAACATCGATGTACTGTGGAGACCTCACGCCCCACGTGTTGAGCAATTCGGCGGTACGTCCACCCGGCCTCCCGCATGCCCACTATACGCCCTCGCTCAAAGTCCGTCAACTGCACATACGGTTCACGTCCACGCTGTCGCGGCATGCTACCAGTGTTAAAGACTGCGATGGAGCTCCGTATGCCACGGCAAACTGGCTGACACTGACGGCAGCGGTGCACAAATGCTGCGCAGCTGGCGCCATTCGACGGCCAACACCGCGGTTCCTGGTGTGTCCGCTGTGCCGTGCGTGTGATCATTGCTTGTACAGCCCTCTCGCAGTGTCCGGAGCAAGTATGGTGGGTCTGACACACCGGTGTCAATGTGTTCTTTTTTCCATTTCCAGGAGTGTACTTGCTACAAGAAGACTACTACTATCAAACGTACAGGATAATTTGAGGAAGCAAAATTTTAGAATATACGTCGGAAGCGCATTTTATGCAAGTAAAGACAAGAGCATCAAGGGGTTTGAAATGTGGCACCGAAGGGTGCTGTAGGTGACCGGAATGATAACGTAAGAACTGAAGAGTTTCCTCAGAGATTCCGTGAGGAAAACGCTGGTTGGAAGTACGGACGGCATGATAGGACATCTGTTAAGACTCTTGGGAATAATTTCCATAGTATTATGAAACAAAATCTGTAGGGCAAGATGGAGAGTGGAATGTATCCTACAGACAAGTAAAAGCCTTGGGTGGAAGTGTTATGCCGGCCGAAGTGGCCGTGCGGTTAAAGGCGTTGCAGTCTAGAACCGCAAGACCGCTACGGTCGCAGGTTCGAATCCTGCCTCGGGCATGGATGTTTGTGGTGTCCTTAGGTTAGTTAGGTTTAACTAGTTCTAAGTTCTAGGGGACTAATGACCTCAGCAGTTGAGTCCCATAGTGCTCAGAGCCATTTGAACCATTTTGGAAGTGTTATCTCAGAGTAAGATATTGGAACAGCAGATAAGGTCGTGGAGGGCCGCTTCAGACCACTCATAAGACTAATGAAAAAAAAAACATATAATTTTCACCATCACAACTTGCAGATATTTGATGAGAGTGAAAAATCCCTTACTCACTACAGAAACAGGTTATATTTTCGAAGACCTCCATTTAAAGGGAGCGTCATTAACAGGAACGAAGCAGAGTTCGGTCGGAGCTCTTACGACGTTCCACTACTGACTCGTGCCAAATCTGTTCTTCTGGAAACTATTCATTCAGTCACAGTTGCTTGTTTGGATCATACTAATTTAACCACTGGCAGAATTACTCCCACCTGCTTCTCTGCGTAACACATATATCCGACCGTGCAATGGCAAATTACTCTCACAGCCTTTGGCAAAATGACGTACTACGTCCTAAGCTTAACGTATCCTGTTACTGATGGATAACAGTCCAAAGATACATGCAACAGGGAAATGGAAGCCGACGGAAGGAGTCCTCGTACCTAAGTGTCGACGTAAAGTATTTTCGATGAGGGAAGGTCTGTAAGTCTCCACTGCTGATACCCTCTCATACACGAGTCCACGATACTGTGATGCGTTCTGCACAAACTAGAGATATTTTTTCCTTTTCACACCGCCTGCGGCCGTAAACGCGTCTGTTAGCAGAAAAAATACACCGTGAGCTCGCATAAATAGGTTCACTCCACCAGAGCAAACGCCGGCTGTTTTCATTACCGTTCCGCATACTGTTCTTGTTTGCAGGAACTGCCGCTAGTTTGTTGCATTTTGAAAGATAGTTCCATGCTTGTAGGCAAACGAAAATGGTCAAAATCGGACGTAAATGATCGTGGTCTGCTTTGTCTGGGTTTTTCCATGACATTCGTTTTTACGAAAGCAATCCACAGTCATCAAACTGTACTTATAAGGATCCGCTACCACGCGCTGTTACTGTCCAGTTTTTATTCGTCCAGCGCTTGAGTGTGCCCTAGTTTTTGCTAAATTATGTAGCTGTGACAGTTTTCCCTCGGGTCGAGGTAAACACTAGCATCGAACGTGGGCGACTATTGGAGGTCGACTGGACGAGCAATTTTGTAGCTCCGAGGTTATGGAAGACTGTGGGGACGCCAGCTGAAATATAATAAATACTTTCCCTCTTCCCTATTATCAGTCAACTGAACTTATTGGTGTCAAATTATGATTTCAAAGCCGGATGGACCTGTAAGGTAAGTGTGAGTAACGATTACTCTCCTGGAAGTTGCAATGACTGAGGTTTTCTCTGGGCTAGTGTCGACAAGTGAAAATAATTTTCGTTTTACAAGAAGATCACTACGACAATCGGATTATTGAAATTTGTTATATTTATGGTACATGAAGTTCCGAATGCCAGTATCAGTCATCCCAAACAGGTCTACGCAGCTCTCGAAAATTATTGATAAAATATCGACTTTGAAGTCTTCTAAGCGTGTTTAATACGCTAAAACGATAACAGTTTTTCAATAGGTCTCGTGGCTGCGTGATTGAATGCTTACGTACTACGCGGACTACGATTCCAGGTCGATTCAAAATGTTGTAGGAGCATTTCCGTGAAGCGTAAAATACATGAAGACGAAAATAAAATCGGTAGCATTCGATACTGGTAATCGCACGTCCGAGTCTCAATTTTATCATAATTTTTTCGTTCAATTAGAACACCTACATCATTTAACTATAATATTCATCAATTATCTGCTAACTAAAACATGTATGAGTATCGGTTTACGATAACTGTATGTGAGTGATGAAGATGCAACATTTTTATGGTGTGCTCAATGTTGTTATTATGTTGTGTGTTTTACGTCGTTTGTCACTCTGAGAAGGTAATGAGAAGCAGCAGAAATGACAAAACGGAGAAATTTAAGGTCAGAATTGATCACGAAGTAGATGAGGTTAAGAAATTCTGCAGCTGTGTGACAAAAAACTTGTGACGAACGAAGCAAAGAGGATATAAAAAGCAGACCTGCACCGCAAAAAACGCCATTCATGGCCAAGAGAATTCTACTAGTATCCGATATTGGCTTCAATTTGGGCAATACATTTTTAAGAACTTAAGCTTGCATCGCAGCATTGTATGGTAGTGAAACATGAACAGTGGGAAAACCGGAACGGAAGAGAGTCGAAACATTTGAGAATGTTGAAAATTAGGTGGACTTAAAAAGTAAGAAATGAATCAATCGGTGAGAAAAGGAATGTATCGAAAACACTGATAATAAGAAGGGACAGGATGAGACGACATATGTTACGGCGTCAAGGAAGTTTTCTATGGTACTAGATGGACCTATAGTGGGTAAAATCTAAAGAGGAAGACAGAGATTGGAACATCCAGCAGAATTCTGACTAACGTGCGAACACATCTCTGATATAAAACTATGGACACAGTTGAAATAAAAGAATATTTGGTTTTTTAATTTTGCCGAAAAAATTTAAAATGTAATGATGTTTTAATTTAAACAATCTTAATTAAGAATTTTTATAACAGATAAGTAATGTTTTGTATTTGCAATGAAAAATGGAATTTTTCTTTTCATACGCAGTTAGAAATAATTTGATGTGCATTTTCGTAAGAAAATGATACTCAGGTATGTGTTAATTAGCATATATTTAATGGATGTTATACTTAAATTTATAGGTATTATAACTGAATAAAAAACGAAAAAAAATGATGAATGGAACGAGACTCGAATCAGGGATTACCAGTCTCGAAAGTTATCGACTTAACTTTTCATGTTCATGTATGTTATGCTTTCCGGAAGTGCTCGTAGGACATGAACATTTGTTAAAAAATTCGTGTCCGCCTGAAATCGAAAACAACCCTCCTGTATAGAAGACAAAAATTTATCCACGAGCTCCATCGAAAAATTGTTTTTAATTTTAGTAAATTAAACTCGCATGGAAAACTTCACAGTCGATTTTCTCGAGAAATTTTGATAGCTGCAGCGGCCTCCTTAGGACGTTTGATATTTGAGTTCCGAACTTTATGTACCATAGACATAAAAAATTACAAAAAGTAAGATTGCCTTTTGGTTCACTGTTAGACACTATCAGAGGTTGACACAGATTGTTGGCTACATTCCTGTATCCTGTAAGGCGCATGAGAATGAGAGTCCCTTGACTATGCAATCAACATGTTTACATTTCCAATACATTTGTGCTAAGTTGTACAGTGACCCACTCTGAAGTCGGTGGCGGCTCAGAACCAAGCACGAGCAATTGCAAACGGCTCGCTTGCGGACCCATGTTTACACTGAAATGCATTTGCTCCTATTATCGTACTGATGGTCCAAAAAGTTATGACCTCTGCCCACCTCCAGATTGAATGCCACCTTCTTGCATCGCAGGTACGTCTCGCGGTAAGGAAGGTACATTGGTGGTGAATAGACGAATGGAAAATCGTTCTAGCGATTATATCTGCCACAAGTAGGTAACATCCTG
Source organism: Schistocerca americana (assembly GCF_021461395.2). NCBI lineage: Eukaryota > Metazoa > Arthropoda > Insecta > Orthoptera > Acrididae > Schistocerca > Schistocerca americana. The sequence continues at coordinate 360,807,489 of NC_060126.1, forward strand.
ACATAAGCGACTTTGACAAGTAGCAGATTATTGTGACCCGGCTTATGGGAACAAGCATCTCGGAAACGACGAAGCTGGTCCGCTGTTCACGCGCTACTATCGTGAGATGAATGGAAAGTGGCTAAAGGACGGTAAAATGACGAGTGGGCGACAGAGTGTTATCACACAAATAGAGGTCGGAAGCTTGAGCGCCTTGTGAAACAGGGCTAGTGGCAGTGTGTGGTAGATTCGACAACAGAGTACAATGTTGTTGCAACCACAAATGTTTCGCAGGACACCTGTCTGCGCAAATTATATACGGAACTCCACATCAGACGACCCCAAATTGTACTCATGTTGACCCAACTACATAGTCAGTTATAATTGCAGTGGTCACGGAACCATTCAGCTTTGCTTGTGGATCGGTAGAAACTTATCACTTTGTCAGATGAATCACATTTGTTGTTGTACCAGGTCGCTGGTTGTTTCCCGAAACGCCGTCATCCACACTAATGGATGCTCGAAACATTCATCGCGTTACGGATGCAGACCTTTGGGAATAGTGTTATGCTAAAGGGTACATTCACCTGGGATTCCGTGGACCCCTGGTAGTAATCGAAAAAGGCATCATTAACGCCTGTCGACTACGTGAACGTTATTTCGGACCATCTGCATCCTTTCTTCCGTGCTGAAATGGCATCTTCCTTCTGCAGAATGGTCCTTGTCTCAAGGCAAGATTCGTGCTACATTGGTTTGTGGAGAATCAGAGTGAACTGACGTTTATTTCTAGACAACGAAATTCGTCTGATCTGAACCCTATGAAACACATTTGGGATGGTATCGGGAGCCAGCTCGGCACCCAAAAACCGTCGGTTCGAAATCTTCGGGAATTGGATCACCTGTGCGTACACATCTCGTAACACATACCTCCTGAAACCTACCAAGTACTTCTTGGATCCTTACTAGGCAGAATCACTGCCACGCTGCAAAAGTGGACCAGCACGCTAATACACAGGCAATGGGGTCCACCGCTCTTACTGCTAGTGTCGCCCTGGAAATTCGCAGCGTAACAGATCTTCTAGAGAGGTTTTATATGCTACATTTACCCCGCAAAGAGGGGAGAAACGGCGGCTTCCACTGACATCCTCTTGATGCTAATCTCTCCACCCCGTAACGACAACACAGAAGTGCTGATACAAGGTCCACTCACATTTATGAGACCACAGCCTACATTCGTCGTCAAGGCACAATAACCGCTCTCAGACGGCAGGTGGCAGCACATGCGGGGGAGGATATGTAAAGCTTGTTAGTGAGACGAGGAAAACAGTGCAGTCGTTGTAGTAAAGCGGAAACGAAGCGATTTATCTGATATCCAAAAGAGTGTGATCAGTCGCTTCGGGCCGGGGTTAACGTAACACCATGATTAAGGTATATGGTGCACAGCGAAACGCTGCTATTCAAAACTGGCGCCAAAGTAATTGTTTTGCACCATAGGGGTGAACGATGGCTGCGAAGATGTGTACGAGCGAATAGACGTGCAGCTGTTGAGCAACTGACCGCGCCGATGAACTAAGAGCCTACCAGTAGTGTCTCCGTAACGACCGTTCATCAGACTTATTGCTGCATGTGGGCCTCCGCAGCAGAAAACTGGAACATGCAGCCATGCTGACTGCCGTCCATCGGCGACGAAGGCTGGAATTTGCACGCCATTACTGCAACTGGACGTCAACTGAGTGGCGACAGCTGGCCTTTTCAGATGAATCATGTTTTATGCTCCATCAGACAGGTGGCTGTTATCGTGCACAGTGCAAAACGTCTGAAAGCAAACATGTCCAGGCTAAAGGCGGAAGCGTTATGATCTGGGGAATGTCTTAGCGGCATTTTCTGGGTGATCTCGGCAGTCTGGAACGCGCAGTGGTTCAAAACAAGTATGCATCTGTCCATTGGGACCATTTCCATCCCTCCAAGCAGTTTTCTCAGAACGATGGCATATAGGAGCAGTACAGCTCGACGTGTCACACAGCTCGCAGTGGATGTGTGTGGTTCGAAGAGTACAGTAATGAGTTTACTGTAGTTCTCTGGCCACCAAAGACCCCGGATTTCAACCCAATCGAGAATCTATTGGACGACCTCGATCGAGCTGTTCGCACCATGGATCCTCCACTGAGAAAACTAGTGCAGCTGACTTCGATATGACTCCACATCCGTGTCGATACTTCCAGAAACTCGAAGACACTCTTCTTGTCGTCTCGCAGCGGTCTGCACTGCAAAATGTGGTTATTCTGATTTTTGACAGGTGGTCACAGTAATGCAACTGGACTATGTACAAGACACGTTGAGGTACGTATAGCCAGCCGCTGTGGCCGAGCGGTTCTAGGCGCTTCAGTCCGGAACCACTCGCAGGTTCGAATCCTTCCTCGGGCAATGGATGTGTGTGATTTCCTTAGGTTAGTTAGGTTTAAGTAGTTCTAAGTCTAGGGGACTGATGACCTCAGATGTTTAGTCCCATAGTGCTTAGAGCCATCTGAACCATTTTTGAGGTACGTATACACATTGCGATCCGAAATACTCGTGTGTGTCCTCGACGCGAACAACCTGACAACTTGCTGTCTGAAACTTCCTGGTAGAGTATAAGTGCGCTGGGCAGAGACTAAAGCTCTGGACTTTTGTAAATCTCCTGAGTTCGAGCCTCGGCCCAGTTCACAGTTTTAATCTGCCAGTAGTTTCATACTAGTCCACACTCGGCTGCAGGGTGAAAAATTCTCTCTGACACTTTCTGTTTGTTTATCTGGCGAGCAGAGACGGGAGGTTGGATGAAGTGCGGACGGCACTGGTGCGTGCTTGAGAATTTATTCGTGTTCGCGAGTTATGTGGCTAACAGAATGCCCAGGCGAAGCTCTTCGCATCAGTTTGTCCCTAGGTCGTCAGAATAATGCAAAGAGGAACGCCACATTGTCCGCATGGAAAGAAATTGCATTGGGAGGCTCAATGGGATCGATAATTGGGTCACTACTCTTCTTAATTTATTTAAATTATCTACAATTTTATTTGAGTCGGGTGACAGAATAAGTCATGTCCCTAGATGATACAAATATTATTCTGAAGCAAAGATGCATCAACAGGGAAAATATTCAGGAATGATTGTGTGAAAGTTACTGTAAGCTCTATGGTTTCCGAATTTTTGAAGGAGAAAATATGGACTCTAAAATGCATAAATTCATACCTCAAGAGCAATGGGCATTTATTCAGTAGATTAGATGTGTTTCACAGTAGCGAAGAAGACCAAGCGCTCGTAGCTCTTTACGGTATAAATTTTAGAGCCCATATTTTATAGCCTTCCTTTTGTTTTTGTTTAGTCCATAGTACCATGCTGCAAGTTGCATGCCCTACAATCTTAGCAACAGAAGTATCGTTGCATATATTTCACTGCCAGAGGTATCAGAACGATTTTCGCTTAAACTTTCGCCTCGGTGGTATACGGACTGGGGTCTGTTAGTGCAAATGGATCCATTTACCCTTGACCATACATGCATCGAGATTCAAATTGATGGGACAAAAAAAGTATTCTTGTGACTATAGCAATGACTTTATTCCAGAAACACACATAGAGAGTGGAAGGGTAATTCTCACTGTTCCTATGGAAATTCACAGATGTTCGATGTGAGCTCCATTTGTGACACTGCAAATATCTATCCGGTTCTGCATTTCCTATCAGCCCGGCTCCAACGCAGCCGCATCAGTGGAGTTATACGCACCGACTGTTCGGTGTCTTAGCTGCTGTAAGTCCTGGGAACTGGTGGTACTTGCTTTACAGTTTTACTCATTAATAACCAAAGAAACAGAAAAAGGAAACTTAGGCAGTTTTCACAAACACTGTTGTTTACAGTCAAACTCCCCTCCCTGGAGCATCACAGTCACGCTGCTGAAGGTGTAGGTACCCATTTCTCGAAGCTGTTATGTGATTGTGGTGAAAAGGGTATGCGACGGAGTCGGACGTTAAGGATAAGTATTATAATAAAGGCAAGGAAAGTGCTGCTCTGCTCAGTCGTGCTCCGAAACTATCTGCTACATCTCACGGAACGTGCTCCTCATCGTCATTTGCGAAGCGGTGCTCTCCAGCGGCAATTGTTTGTATCTGGCCCGCAAATCACAGTTTCTTTACGGAAATGGATGCTCGTAAACTGGCTGCATTAACTCTGTTAGTGACTGTCCAAGAAGAACGGCGAATTGCTGACAGAGGAAAACTATGCGATCCTGAACAACATACCAGTACAAGTTAGTCGTCAACTCAACTGAATCTTCAACTTACGTTCGGTTCTAAGTTGAATATAGTTTCGGTACAGCATCTGCGAGGCCTATTCGGAAAGTAAGGCCAGATTGGTGGCAAAATGGAAACCACTGTGAAAATCATAGACGCTTTATTTGCAACAGTTAGCTACACATCCGAGCTACTTCTCTACGTAGTCGCCGCTCCGATTTAAACATTTGTCGTAGCGTTGTACCAACATTTCAATAGCCTCGTCATAGAAGGAAGCCGCCTGTGCTTTCTGCCAATTTTCTACGCTGGTCAACAGCTCGTTGTCTGTGCCAGAACGTTGTCTTCATAACTAACGGTTCAAATGAGCGGAGATAAAACTCAGGGAGAGTCAATTGCGGGCTCTGTTGTGGGCGATCAAACACTTCCCATCGAAAAGGCTGCAGGAGCATCTTCATTGCCCCTTCAGAGCCTGGTCGATAATTGTCATGCAGAAGGAAACGTATGACGGTTATGTTATGTGGGCTGCATGATATCAGGCGAAATCTCGCATCAGGCCCTCATTCTCGGTGGGAGACACTATTGTTCTAAGCATCTTTACGTGCTCACTGTGCGCTCAGAACTGAAAAGAGCGACGTGACACGATCGACAGGCATACTAGAACACTGCACAACACATCTCTGCAAAGCTTGATTGGATTTTCACTGTATTTTCACCCAATCGGACCTTACTTTCCGATGAACCCCAATAAATTCAGTTTGAGGATGCATAAAACTAATATTCTCGATGTAACATTGACCGCCATCACTCTGCAGTAACCTATTTCACCGCATAGATTCCAGGATCGAGGTTCGCATCGTAATTTGCTTTAAATGGAACAGGAGACTTTTTTCGAAGCCGCTTACCGTCGCTGAAAACAACATTTACCGACAAGTTTCATACACGAGCCATTCCATAAAACCAAGAGACAGCTATACATGTTCATAGATTGTTTCATAATAGCAAAAACTTACAGTGTGTGACTTGTGTATTATTTCCGTCGTAGACTGGTAGTCATGTCAAGAATGACCATTGCAACAATAACTGCAGCAGTTACATTACCTATAATGAATAACATCGATTTTTGAGGTAATACTTCTATGAAATTAACAAGAAAGATCCAGAATCTCTTAGAAAACAAAAGGTGAAAAAATTTGGATGGAGATGGACCCAAACCAGCTACCTTCCTTCTCGTGCCTAACAGCTCCTTCAGTCCGGAACCGCACTGCTGCTATAATCACAGGTTCGAATCCTGCCTCGGGCATGGATGTGTGTGATGTCCTTAGTTTAGTTAGGTTTAGGTAGTTCTAAGTCTAGGGGACTGATGACCTCAGATGTTAAGTCCCATAGTGCTTCGAGCCATTTTGAACCTCACAGCTCACGACATTACCAACTAAGCTTCCGTCTCCACAATGGAACTCCTGTGTCCGTACATGGTATACACAGTCTAAAACCTGTTTCTGCTAAATATTTCATTATATGATATAGACTGAAGTGCCAAAACAACTGGTACACTTACCTAATATCGTGTAGGGTCCCCGCGAGCAGGCATAAGTGCCGCAACAGGGCGTGCCATGGACTCGACTAACGTCTGAAGTAGTGCTGGAGGGAATTAACACTACAGCTCCTGCAGGACTGCCCATAAATTCATGAGAGTTCGGCGGGGTGGAGACCTCTTGTGAACAGCACGTTGCAAGGCATCCCAGATATGCTCAATAATGCTTGTCTGGGGGGTTTGGTGGTCAGCGCAAGTGTTTAAACTCAGAAGAGTGTTCCTGGAGCCACTCTGCAGTAATTATGCACGTGTGGGGTCTTGCATTGTCCTGCTGGAATTGCCCCAATACGTCGAAATGCATAATTGCACAATGGACATCAATTAAGGCAGGTGGTCAGACCGGATGCTTACGTACGTGTCACCTATCAGTGTCGTATCTAGACGTATCGGGGGTCCCATATCTCTCCAACTGCACACGTCCCACGCCATTACAGAGCCTCCACCAACTTGAATAGTTCCCTCCTGACTTGCGGCGTCCATGGTTTCATGAGCTTGTCTCCATACCCGTACACGTTTGTTCGCTCGATACAAATTGAAACGAGACTCGTCCGACCAGGCATCATGTTTCTAGTCATCAACAGTCCAATGGCAGAGTTGTCGGGCTCAGGCGGGCCGTAAAGCTCTGTGTCGTGTTGTCGTCAAGGGTACACGAGAGGGTCTTCGGCTCCGAAAGCCTATATCGATCATGTTCCGTTGAATGGTTCGAGCGCTGACACTTGTTGATGGCCCAGCACTGAAATCTTCAGAAATCTACGGAAGGGTTGCACTTCTCTCACGTTGAACGATTATCTTCAGTGGTCGTTGGTCCCGTTCTTGCAGGATCTGTTTCCGGCCGCAGCGATCTCGGAGATTAGATGTTTCAACGGATTCCTGATATTCACGGTACACTCGTGAAATTGTCGTACGGAAATATCCCTACTTCATCGCTACCTCGGAGATATGACCCATAGCTCTTGCGCCGAATGTAACATGTAACTCAATTAAATCTTGATAACCTGCCGTTGTAGCAGCAGTAACCGAACTGCGCCAGACATTTGTTGTCTTATATAGGCCTTGCCGACCGTAGCGTCGTTTTCTGCCTGTTTACATATCTCTGTATTTGAATACACATGCCTATATCACTTCCTTTGACGCTTCAGTGTATAATATGTAAACCTTGCCAAAAAGATGTGATTTTAATAAATTATTATTGTGTCATAGCATTGAAACTGTATACTTTCACGGCACAGAAGTTATAACATGAAAAGCTACAATTACAGGATGCTTTTACCTATCGATATCTACATCTACATCTTCATCATACTCCGCAAGGCACCTAATGGTGTGTGGCGCAGAGTACTCTCGGTACCACTAACTGATCCTTCCAACCCTGTTCCACTGGCGAATAGTGCGTGGGAAGAATTATTGTCGGTTAGTCTCTTTATTGGCTCTAATTTTTCGAATTTTCTCCTCGTGGTCAATACGCGAGATGGATGTGGGGGGAAGTAATATGTTGTCTGACTCCTCCTGAAAAGTTTCCTGTCACTTTATTACAGAAAATAGTACTTAAAAAGACACGTTTTCGGGAGATTTCAATCTTCTGAACTTTGATACAGCTTAGATTCATACCACTTTCTCTAGGAGAAAGAAAATCCAACGAATACAATGTTTAACGCCATACAATATGGCCGCTCCTAAGCCCTGCTTGTGAGGTGGAAACAATGTCGCATCCCATTTTCCACTTTCCCCTGCACGAGGCAAAAATCTGGCATCCAAGGTTCTTTATTCCACGCTCTGCATTGTAGTGGAATGTGGAGTTCCTCTCTGTGACGTCACCAGCACCTCATTCAGACGCGGTTTCACGTCCCGTGAGTGAACGACTTTACGGAGGAAAGGAAATACACTGACGGGAAAAATATCGCAACACCAAAAAATAATTAACGTACTATAATGAAATTTTGAGAATGCATTTGTCTAAGTAATATACGTAAGTGATTAACATTGCAAGATCACAGGTTAATGTAAGAACGAGAACAGCCATTGTAAATGTGAAGTGCTGGTATATTAATAACTGGTGTAACTGCCAGGCTGTTGAGTGCAAACATGCAAACGAGCATCCATTGTGTTGTACAGATGCCGGATGTCAGTTTGTGCCTGTTGCATTTGGTCGGTCAATACAAGGACGGTTAATGCTGTTCGTGGATGATGCTGGAGTTGTCGTCCAGTGATTCGCATACGGGCTCGAGTGGAGACAGTTCTGGTGATTGAGCACGTCAAGGCAACATTTCGACATTCCGTACAGGATGTTGGGTTGCAACAGCGGTATGTGGGCGAGCGTAATCCAGCTGGAAAACACCCACTGGAATGCTGTTCATGAATGGCAGCACCACAGGTTGAATTACCAGATTGACATATAATTTTGCAGTCCATGCGCATGGGATAAGCACGAGAGTGTTCCTGCTGTCATAGGCTATCGCATCCCATTCGATAGCTCCATGAGCAGGTCCAGTGGTCGTTAGAATGCACGGTCGCAAGATGACCGTATTTTGGACGGTCGTGTGGTGCTACCGAGAGGGAAGACCATCGGGTTTGGTATAAGCCTGTGGCTCATCGTACTGCATGTGCAGCAGCAATTTGAGCAGCAGTTTGTACAACTGGGAGACGACGGACTGTTACAAAACGGTTACTTGAAGGACAGCTCCCAAACATTCCACTGATCCCAATCCACCGCCATTTCCGACTTCTGTAGTGTCAGGGGAGACCTTATTGGAGAACAGAGTGGGGGTGAGTTGTGTGTATTGATGAAAGCTGGTTCTGCCTCGGTGACAGTGATGGCCGTATGTTGGTTAGAAGGAGGCCATTTGAGGGTCTGTAAACAATCAGTCTGTGCGCTAGGCACACTGGACCTGCTCATGGAGCTATCGAATGGGATGCGATAGCCTATGACAGCAGGAACACTCTCGTGCTTATCCCATGCGCATGTCACGTCCAATCTCAAAAGTACGAGGGCAATGGAAAAAATAACGTCTCCTATTTTTATATGTACATAGACCTGTTTATTTCTACAGTGGTCTACATCGGGTTACAGCTTGAACATTAAACTATTTTTCGACATAATTGCAATTTCTGTCGATGCATTTTTGTAGGCCCTGTGGCAGTTTTTGTATGCCCATGTCATACCAGCTCGCCGCCATGCTGTTCAAAAAGTTATGAACCTCTTCTGTCACCTCGTTGTCGCAGCTGACTCGCTTTCCGGCCAAACGTCCTTTTAACCGAGGGAACAGGTGATAGTCACTGGGCGCCAAGTCAGGACTATAGGGAGGGTGGGTGATTATGTTCCACTAAAACTGTTACACGAGAGCAACGGTTTGCCGAGCGATGTGTGGGAGAGCGTTGTCATGGAGAATGTGTACGCCCTTGCTCAACACTCCTCTTCTGCCGTTCTGAATTTCCCGTTTAAGTTTTTTCAGAGTCTCACAGTATCTGTCAGCGTTATTGGTGGTCCGAGTGGGCATAAAGTCGGCCAACAACACCCATTTCCGATTCCAAATTGACGGTTTCTAGCTCGTTTGTTCGACGTGAATTTCGGTCCGACCAGCTGCAAACTCTCTACACCACTTACGAACATTTTTGACATCCATGCACGACTCACCATCCACTTCCGTGAGTTGGCAATGGATTTGAATCGGCGCAGTGCCCTTTGCGTTCAAAAACCGAATAACTGCGCAAAATTCGCAGTTTGCGGTAACATCCAATGGGAGCTCCATTATCAACAGCTGCCAAGCCAAGACTGAGCGCCTCAGCGCGGCGTGCGCTTATTTACACACAGCACTCTTCATAACAGTGTGACCAACTGCCACACAAACAGAGTTCTGTACTTATAAAAAATAGGAGACCTTACTTTTGAGATTACCCTCGTATCTAAGGCTTACGACCGTTAAATTGTGTATTTCAAGGAAACCTTATATTAGCACTGGTAGCTCATCCCTTGTGCGACTGGTGCGAAATTTGGATGAGCGTTATCTTTCAGACGTCTACTAACTTTAGTTTATGTCGTGCAACTCCTTGTTGTTGTTGTGGTCTTCAGTCCTGAGACTGGTTTGATGCAGCTCTCCATGCTACTGAATCCTGTGCAACCTTCTTCATCTCCCAGTACTTGCTGCAACATACATCCTTCTGAATCTGTTCAGTGTATTCATCTCTTGGTCTCCCTCTACGATTTTTATCCCACACGTTGCCCTCCAATGCTAAATTTGTGATCCCTTGATGCCTCAGAACATGTCGTACCAACCGTTCCCTTCTTCTTGTCAAGTTGTGCCACAACCTCCGCTTCTCCCCAATTGTATTCAATACCTTCTCATTAGTTATGTGACCTACCCATCTAATCTTGAGCATTCTTCTGTAGCACCCCATTTCGAAAGCTTATATTCTCTTTTTGTCCAAACTATTTATTGTCTATGTTTCACTTCCACACATGGCTACACTCCATACTCTCAGAACGACTTCCTGACACTTAAATCTATACTCGATGTTAACAAATTTCTGTTCTTCAGAAACGCTTTCCTTGCCATTGCCAGTCTACATTTTATATCCTCTCTACTTCGACCATCATCAGTTATTTTGCTCCCCAAATAGCAAAACTCCTTTACTACTTTAAGTGTCTCATTTCCTAATCTAATTCCCCCAGCATCGCCCGACTTAACTCGACTACATTCCATTATCCTCGTTTTGCTTTTGTTAATGTTGATCTTATATGCTCCTTTCAAGACACTGTCCATTCTGTTCAACTGTTCTCCCAACTCCTTTGCTGTCTCTGTCAGAATTACGATGTCATCGGCGAACCTCAAAGGTTTCATTTATTCTCCATGGATTTTTATTCGAACTCCGAATTTTTGTTTTGTTTCCTTTACTGCTTGCTCAATATGCGGATTGAATAAGATCGGGAAGAGGCTACAACCCTGTGTCACTCCCTTCCCAACCACTGCTTCCCTTTCATGTCCCTCGACTCTTATAACCGCCATCTGGTTTCTGCACAAATTGTAAATAGCCTTTCGCTCCCTGTGTTTTATCCCCTGCTACCTTTAGAATTTGAAAGAGAGCATTCCAGTCAACACTGGAAAAAGCTTTCTCTAAGTCTACAAATGCTAGAAATGTAGGTTTGCCTTTCCATGACTTGGTGTAGCTATTTTTTTTCCGTCATTATATTTTGGGTCTCAGCCGACTTATCGTCTGGTAGATGCCTCACGCCTTCCGGAGAATAGAGGGCTGGTCAAATGACTGTCGGTGGCCAATGTGGCCGAGCGGTTCTAGGCGCTTCAGTGTGGAACCGCGCGACCACTACGGTCGCAGGTTCGAATCCTGCCTCGGGCATGGATGTGTTTGATGTCCTTAGGTTAGTTAGGTTTAAGTATTTCTGAGTTCTAGGGGACTGATGACCTCAGATGTTAAGTCCCATAGTGCTCAGAGCCATTTTAGACAAATGACTGTAATAAACGCGTGACCCAGAGCTCGGTCTGCATCTGTGGAGTGCAGAGCCTGCCTGCGCTGGGGGCACGAGCGCGCCGGCCGCCCGGCAGCGGTCGTGTATTTCGGACACGTGCGGCCGACTGGTCCTCGCCGGCTTCCTGCCGCCGGACGGCGTTCCAGGAACCGGGAGGACCCCACGGTAGACGGTGGACGTCCGCGTGAGTAACGCCATCCTGTGCCCGCCGCCACAAAAAACACGCCGGCCGGCCTCAGACGGCGCCGCGCCTGTCCATGCGTCTGCCCTCGGCACAGGTGTCGTGCGTCTGCGGAAGTGCGTGCCACGCTCGCTACGCAGTCGCTGCCAGACGCAAGTCGCGGTCTCCTCCTGCTTACCGGCGCTGCACAGACCATGCAGGGGTCCAGGTGGCCCGCTACTCTCTATCAGTTTAAAAGGAGAGCCTCCATTGCAATTTTTGCGCTTGTGCGGAAATTTTCAGCAACAGTAGCTCCTACGGGTTTACGTGTGTGTTCTCGAGCGACTCTGTTAGCTAGTTACTGAGTCCATAGATCATATTCACAATAAACGCAGTGATGTGGCACATATCAACACGGCACACTTACAATAAATATACAGGGTGATCAAAAATGTGTGGGGTCGTGCCCACTCATCTCTTACGTAAAGGATGCTGCTTTCTCGGACAGCTATACAACAAGTCAAGCAAATCACATTAATGGTTTTATTACGATGAAGTAGATTGGCAATACTTACACAACTGGCCATTAAAATTGCTACACCAAGAAGAAATGCAGATGATAAACGGGTATTCATTGGACACATATATTGTACTAGAACTGACATGTGATTACATTTTCACGCAATTTGGGTGCATAGATCCTGAGAAATCAGTACCCAGAACAACCACCTCTGGCCGTAATAACGGCCTTCATACGCCTGGGCATTGAGTCAAACAGAGCTTGGATGGCGTGTACAGGTACAGCAGCCCATGCATCTTCCACACGATACCACAGTTAACCAAGAGTAGTGACTGGCGTATTGTGACGAGCCAGTTGGTCGGCCACCATTGAGTAGACGTTTTCAATTGGTGAGAGATCTGGAGAATGTGCTGGCCAGGGCAGCAGTCGAACATTTTCTGTATCCAGGAAGGCCCGTACAGGACCTGCAACATGCGGTCGTGCATTATCCTGCTGAAATGTAGGGTTTCGCAGGGGTCGAATGAAGGGTAGAGCCACGGGTCGTAACACATCTGAATTGTAACGTCCACTGTTCAAAGTGCCGTCAATGCGAACAAGAGGTGACCGAGACGTGTAACTAATGGTACCCAAACCATCACGCCGGGTGATACGCCAGTATGGCGATGACGAATACACGCTTCCAATGTGCGTTCACCGCGATGTCGCCAAACACGGATTCGACCATCATGATGCTGTAAACAGAACCTGGATTCATCCGAAAAAATGACGTTTTGCCATTCGTGCACCCGTACACCATCGCAGGCGCTCCTGTCTGTGATACAGCGTCAAGGGTAACCACAGCCATGGTCTCCGAACTGATAGTGCATGCTGCTGCAAACGTCGTCAAACTTTTCGTGCAGATGGTTGTTGTCTTGCAAATGTCCCCATCTCTTGACTCAGGGATCGAGACGTGGCTGCACGATCCGTTACAGCCATGCAGATAAGATGCCTGTCATCTCGACTGCTAGTGATACGAGGCCGTTGGGATCCAGCACGGCGTTCCGTATTACCCTCCTGAACCCACCGATTCCACATTCTGTTAACAGTTACTGGATCTCGACCAACGCGAGCAGCAAGGTCGCGATACGACAAACCGCAATTGAGGTAGGATACAATCCGACCTTTATGAAAGTCGGAAACGTGATGGTACGCATTTCTCCTTCTTACACGAGGCATCATAATAACGTTTCACCAGGCAACACCGGTCAACTGCTGTTTGTGTATGTGAAATCGGTTGGAAACTTTCCTCATGTCAGCACGTTGTAGGTGTCGCCACCGGGGCCAACCTTGTGTGAATGCTCTGAAAAGCTAATCATTTGCATATCACAGCATCTCCTTCCTGTCGGTTAAATTTCGCGTCTGTAGCACGTCATCTTCGTTGTGTAGCAAGCGATGGGCGACATACAAATAATCAATGTACTTCCCTGCACACAATGTCGATAGAAACAATTATTATAAGGCACAAGTGTCAGTATAACACTTAGGATGGTGGCACCACTAGTGTGTGTCTTCTACTGTCCTGGTCTGCTGGTGCACGTCTGCTGCTGTGCGGGCGAGGCTGGCAGGAGCGGCGCTTGTACTGTCTTCGGCTAGAGGCCGCTCCTGTCTTGGTGCGATCCTAGTCAGCTGACATCGCCTCACAGCCTCCTCTGCTCTTGCGTTCTTCATCTTCGTGCCGCCGCTTGTCGATACGCCGCAAGAAAATGAATGGTACAAAACGAAAGTACCATGTGATCAAAAAGTCAGTATAAATTTGAAAACTTAATAAACCACGGAATAATGTAGAAAGAGAGGTAAAAATTGACACACATGCGTGGAATGACATGGGGTATTATTAGATAAAAAAAAGTATTGCTAGACGCGTGAAATATCTCTTGCGCGCTTCGTTTGGTGATGGATCGTGTGCTCAGCCGGCACTTTAGCCATGCTTGGCCTCCCAGGTCCCCAGACCTCAGTCCGTGCGAATATTGGCTTTGTGGTTACCTGAAGTTATCAAGTGTATCGTGATCGACCGACATCTCTAGGGATGCTGAACGACAACATTCGGCGCCAATGCCTCACCATAACTTCGGACATGCTTTACAGTGCTGTTCACAACATTATCGACTACAGCTATTGTTGAGGAATGATGGCGGACATATTGAGCATTTCCTGTAAAGAATATCATCTTTGCTTTGTCTTACTTTGTTATGCTAATTATTGCTATTCTGATAAGATGAAGCGCCATCTGTCGGACATTTTTTGAACGTTTGTATTTTTTTTTTTTTTTTTTTTTTTTTGTGATAATAAAACCCCATGTCATTCCAAGCATGTATGTCAATTTGTACATCTCTATCTACATTATTCTGTGATTTATTCAGTTTTCAAATTTATAATGACTTTTTGTTCACCCGGTATTTCTGTGACTACATTAATGACTTTATTTCAGAGCTACACATAAAGACTGAAAAGTTAACTCTCACAGTTTCGGTTGGCAATATTGAAAAAATGGTAAGTCGTCGTTGTTCTTCATTGCTTGTGTTAGTATTGAAAACAGTGGCATAGCGGTTGATAAAGCGTATCGTGGCAGAATACGCAAAAACATAATGAATAATCGTTGTTCAAAGACATTTTCGTACCAAGCTCGGCAAAGTGGCACCATACCGTCACAACAATGCTAGGCAGACAAAGCAATTAGACGAACCAGGATGCATACACAAGGGAAAAAACTACAGGACGGCCATGTGCCGAACCGAGAATCGAACTCGGGACCTTTGCCTTTCGCGGGCAAGTGCTCCACCGTCTGTGCTACCCAAGCACGACTCACGACCCTTCTGCGAAGTTTGGAAAGTAGGAGACGAGGTACTGGCAGAACTGAAGCTATGAGGAGGGGTCGTGAGTCGTGATTGGGTAGCTCAGACGGTAGAGCACTTGCCCGCGAAAGGCAAAGGTCCCGAGTTCGAGTCTCGGTGCGGCAAACAGTTTTAATCTGCCAGAAAGTTTCATATCAGCGCACACTCCGCTGCAGAGTGAAAATCTCATTCTTGATACAGGACGGCTATTCGTCGAGAATGAAGTAGTGGGAAACATTCGTACGATTTGCGGAAGAGGTCCCAGAAGATTCACGGGTCGTGCCAGCAGAGAAGTGAATGTGTCGCGCTTAACAGTGCGGCGTGTGTTGCGCAAGCGTCTGCAGTTCAAGGTTTACAGAATTCAAATGTTGCAGGCGTTAAAAGAAGCCAGCAAGCCGAAACGGAATCAATCAAGCACTGATTTTCGACCACGGATGCAGGTGGGTGGTTTCTCAGGCAGAGTCTGACGAAGCCTAGTTTCACTTAAGTAGAAAATTGAACAAGCATAATTTGAGAATATTGTGGACTCGAAAACTGCATGCCTCTCTGGAATATGAACATAATTCTCCAAAAATTTGTTTTCTTTACCACAACTAACCTATTTTCTTTGGAACTGTCTTCTTCGTGAATTTTACCGTTACAAGCACAACGTATCTCCAAATGCTTTTTTTCCAGTTGCTGCCTCAGTTAACAGAAGAAGTATCCAACTTCTTTTTGCGACAGAATGGAGCAATGTCACATTGGCGTACGGTCACCTAAAGAACATCTTCCGCGGTGTTGGACTGGTGGTGCTGGGTCGAATGATGTTCCGTTCATGTTTTGGCCACCAGGCCACTTGAACTTACACCAACTGATTTTTTCTTTTGGAGATGTGTAAAATGCATGGTTTACGTAAAGTGGTCGCGTTACCAACAGGTTTTCAAATGATTGTAGCACGAAAATGGTAAGTTTCCCGACGTGGGTTCCAGCACAAAATATTATCTACTCAGTCCCCTCTGCAAGACATAAAGGCTTGTATCGGGAAATTCCGAATACCCTATATATTATAAATCCGAAAGACTGTTACTGTATAGAAGTTTTACTCCTTCACGCTGAAACCGCAGAACGGATTTGGAATAAATTTAGAATGGATTTAGCTTATAACCTGAATTAACACACAGGCTACTTTTAAAAGTGTGTAGTACAAGATATTTATTGATTTTAAGAATGTAACAAGAAATGTGGGCAATAATCACTCTTAGACAGAACTATTTACTCTTTGACTTTTGAACTACATGGTATTTGTGAAAAAGTTTTTGTTTTTTTAGTCCTACGTAACAGGATTCAACGTAATGAGTGCGACGCTTGTGCAGTCCTCAAAGTGTTTAATCCATTCTTCCATACAAGCCCGTTGCATTTCAGTCGCTCGGTATCGATCGTATCTCCTCGCTTCTGAGACGCTTCAAGACTCACAACGCCGGTGTCATTTAAATGCTGTACGACAGAGAGACCTCGTGCCTTTAGATGCAGAACGTGGTAGGCTTTTAGTGAGGCTGGATTCGATTACGATATACGGGCGTATCCGCTGGTAAGAGGCACACATGTGAAGGCATATGACGCAGTAACACGTACAAATGTTATAAAACTTGCGTTCCACCGAACTATAAATTGCCTATTTCTCTCTTCGTCTAGTTAGCACGTCTGTTACTCCTTCACGCTGAAGCGGCTGGACGGATCTGAATGAACTTTGGAACGAAGACAGCTTATACCTTGAATTAACGCTTAGAGTACCTCTTGTTCCGAAAAAAAAAAATCACTACTCTCTTGGGATGACCAACACGACCACGCGACCACTTGTGGGACGGCTAATGTGACTAAAATGTCATCCACGAAAGTTAATTGTTAAATGAATACATTAAGTTTAGTGTGGAGGTTAGTTTCTGACTCAAGTAAACGAGAGAGTTGGCTGGCTCTGAGCACTATGCGACTTGACTTCTGAGGTCATCAGTCGAAACGAGAGAGTTGTGAGCGACATGTATTCTTTCAGCTTTTCCCATCGTCTCAAAATTTAGCGCTTTTTTCCGACAGCTCGCGGTTTGCTGGCCCGAAAGTGGCTCGCTCTTTAATACCCCCAAGAGATAACTTTTGTGATGGTGCATAGTGTGGACTGTGAGTTAAGACATTAACATGTCTTTACGAATAATTGTTTAGATTAAGGTGACACCTCGAGGTGCAGGTTTACCATAAGCTTAATAAACTCGACGGATACACACAATAGAGACTTTAGTCGCCAAGACTACATTCTCCTTCAGTATTTACAACAGTCATCCAACGCTGGGGTAAATTTTCCATTCCGCGACTGTAGAAAGCAAAGGGTTTTGAGGCGAAGAATTCATCTAGCCATGTTAGGAGCGCACTTTCATCCGGAAGGGATGAAAGGTCTCTGTTGGATTCCTTTCATGTTAATTTCTTAAATCTGTTGTCATTTACGGCATAAATTACTCTTCTAAATTTACTGTGGCGTTTCTGACTATCTGGGAGGAGACTGAGTAGTGGAACGTGTTACTTTTACACATAAACAAGAACGATCTGTCACACTACTACACTTTAAAACACAGTTTATATGTAATTCATGTCACACAGTCTCATACGGAACCTACATCCGCTATCTTTTATATACTGTATATGATAAGATACTGCCAACCCCCTTCCCTTCTGTGTGAGAGGATGAATGAGCAAATGTATTTCTAGTTGCATGACTCAGAGTAGCAGACAAGCCTGTCTGCTAGAGAACAGTAGGACCAACGTCGGAACAGGTAGCTACGCTTTCTAAAAGCAAAGAGGTTTCTATCCTTAGTATGGTCCTGTCTGTCCTTTGTCATGTTGGTATAGGAAGCTGCCCCTCTGGCCACTTCCGTTTGTATTTGTGAGCCAACCCTCAGGAAGGGACCAGGTCAGTCTGTCCGTGGCGAGCGTCTGAAGTGGTAAGATCTCCGGCTAAGCGCGTCTCTGCTAAGTCCGTAGGACAATGGATTTCTTAAGTTCAGCCTAACTGAAAATTTAATCACCTTTATTTCAGGTTTAGCTCTAAAATATCTAATGTTATCTTAAATTGCAGCGCAGTGTAATTCTCGTGTGAAGTTCAGAATATATTCCGGTAGTTGCTTTGTCACTACTTTGAGTGTGAAGTGGAACCACGTGTTGATCAGTAACTCTAACTAAGTTAATCAATCTTAAATGCGAATGTGCGTGAGATTATAACGTCTCGTCTTGACAATAATTTTCAATATAGCAACTTTTCTTTATGTTCAACCCACGTGGGGTGTACTTTGTGAAACCAGTACCACGTGCTTATACAATTGTTTGACCCATCAGGTTAATAGTAAGACGATAGTAACCAGTTCGAGGTTATTCTTTTGTAAATTGCTTTTCGATCTAATTTATTTTAATTATCAAAATTATTGTGGCGTTACACTCTTTGTGTAAACCAAGTTGACCACGTGAAGCATGTGGTGTAATCATCAAAGTAGCCCTCAGCTATTCTTTTCGGGAAGATTTCACAAAGAGTTAATATGAATTTAGTATACCAGTGTGTGGTAATTACATGACGGACAGGATTGTGCTACGAACGTAACTTCTTTGGGTGAAAATTGAATCGGTTGGTAGTGGTTAATTTTCTGTTGCATATGTTTCAACGTTCTTTGTGTGTTGTTTTATGAATGCAGTGTTGTATGCAGTCTCCCAATCTTGGCTCCATATTTGATGTGTTCCGTAAGATTACAATCTCACATTTTCACAATCCTAAATAAGGCACCAGTTTAGTTAGGAATCAAGTTTAATATGCTGAAATTTCAACGATCAATGTTAAAATAAATTTCCAAATATAAACTGATTTATTTCTTTTTATTTAAATTCTCTTTCATATATATATATCACCGGTTGTCGTATGACTATTAAAAGATTATAATTAATGTTAGTCTGGTTGGAAATTTGGTAAGCTACATTGGATACCTGGTGAAACAGTTGCTCAATAATTCAAGGTTAACTTCCCCAGACAGCTCACAGCTTTTAACCCGCTTTCATTGTCAATCAGCACCACTTTCAAAGCAAATTAAAGCAACAACGTTACAAGGAAGTTCCTTGAAGCTTGTTGGATAGAGAGCGGAAAAGGCGAAAATCTGAGGATGCAAGATCAGGTGGATAAGGTGGATGCAGAAGAATGACTTCCCAACCCAGCTCCTGTGTAGTGGTTTTGGTCAGCCTAGCAGAATGCGGGCAGGCGTTGTCGTTGAGTAGCATAACTGCATCCATTCTTCCTGGTCGTTGTTCTTAGACTGCACCCGCAAGACGTCTCAGTTGTTGACAGTAAATGTCAGCAGTGATGACTACACATCGGGAAAGCAATTCATGGTACACCACACCTTCGCTATTCTACCAGATGCATTACATTATCTTTAGTGGATGCGGGCAGGTGTTTGTATGGGGAATTGCTGCTTTGTTTGGGCTAAATCATTCCTTTCCTAAGAGAGAGTAAAGGCACCATTTCTCGTCACCGGTAACGAGACCGAATTGGAATGGTCGGTGTTGTTCACGAGCCAGTTAATGACGAACAAGCAACATATGGCCACCTGCTGATTTTTGTGATTTTCGCTTAGAGACTGGGGTACCCATACACCAGATTTTTGTGACTTCTCTACTGCATGCAAATTTCGCACGATGATGGAAAGATCACAGTTCATTACATTTGCCAATTCTCGAGTACACTGACGGGGATCATTGTGGATGAATGCGTTTAAACGATCTTCATCAAACCACGAATCTCTTCCTGAAAGTGGAGAGTTACTAGTGTCAGAAGGTCCTCCTTGAAACGAAAAAAATCATTTTCTTGCTGTACTATGTCGAGTGGCATTATCCTCCTACACGGTGCAAATGTTTCTGGCTGCTTCCGCTCCTGTCAGCCCTTTACTGACTTCAGAAAGATGAATATGTAGGAAATATTCCTATTTCTTCATTTGGCACTCCTGTTTCTAGCGTCCACAGCTCCACTTACTATCTCCAAATGACAAAATGACAATATGGAAACTCAGACAGCAAAAGTGAACTACTAATAAAAAATGACAATTGACAAATAAGCCCACAGCAAATGGAATACCAACATGACAACCAAATACGCTACTAACTTACGCACAAACTTAATATTTAAATGCCGCGCGGGATTAGCCGAGCGCTCTTAGGCGCTTCTGTCACGGACTGTGTGGCTGGTCCCGGCGGAGGTTCGAGTCCTCCCTCGGCCATGGGTGTGTGTGTTTGTCCTTAGGATAATTTAGGTTAAGTAGTGTGTAAGCTTAGGGACTGATGACCTTAGCAGTTAAGTCCCATAAGATTGCACACACATTTGAACACTTAAAAATATTTAAATAAGCAACTTGGTTCTTGTTCACAGTAACCTGAATGACTGGGCCGAAGTCTTGGTACGGAAAAATCACCTCCACACAATCAGAGGACCATCAGCAAACTGGACGCCCTGCGTCATTGGAAAGTGGCTGAATCGCGACTTGTCGCCTCCAGTCAGTACCTGTTCCCTTTGTGTTGTTCGACCCTTTGAAGACATGCAGCTGAATGTACCGCTGTAAGCACTGGGCTTTGCTAGTTACCTGACTCCAGTTGTCCACTACATGCGGTTACATTTTCAGTGTTCGCTAGGAAGTTGGTTGTAGTAGAGTACATTCACTGTCAGTACCAATTTTTTACAAATGTTTCTCTCGAGATTTGAAACGAGCTGTCATTGACTGATCGTGGCACTCGCCTTCAGCCCCTGTAAGTTAGGATCTTTTTACGAACATTGTTCTTATGCCGTCTTAAACTGCTGCTAGCAATACTCCATTCCTCGGAGACACAATGGACTGTCCGCGTTAACACACCTACAAATAGGGCAACTTCATTCACGTTTACCAATCTACGGCAGGGTATGTGGTGATATGAAACTATTGCTTTTTGCTGGTAAGTGCTCTTGGAAGGCAGGAGATGAGTCGATAGAAGCAGAGCTGTGAGGACTGTTTGTTAGTTACGATTTGGGTACTTCAGTCGCTATAGCATTTGTCCCCGAAAGGCAGACGTCCCGAGTTCGAACCGCTGACAAGGACACAGTTTTAGTCTGCCAGGAAATTTCATTCACTTTGTTTGGTGACGGACACGTCCAACCACGATAGGTCTTTTCTGCCATTCTGTCACGCCTCGACGTGCACTCATCTCGATGCGCTGATTCGATACAACGAACTGGTACACACACAGCGCTTCGCGGCCATGACATGTGTCAGCGGTGGAGGTTCACACGACCACAAGCTACCGGCCCTGCACCATCTGCAGTATTCCAAGGCGCCCACTGTGCTCTTTCAAGGGGGTAACTAATGTTTTGTCCGTCCAGCTTAGATACTCCACAGTACTGGAAGAAAGCATTAGGCTATGGAATAGAATCAGCCTGTGTTACTATTACTTTCATCGAATTATGAGGGTCACATAACAGTCGTTGTTGTTGTTGTTGTGGTCTTCAGTCCTGAGACTGGTTTGATGCAGCTCTCCATGCTACTCTATCCTGTGCTAGCTTCTTCATCTCCCAGTACTTACTGCAACCTACATTCTTCTGAATCTGCTTAGTGTATTCATCTCTTGGTCTCCCTCTACGATTTTCACCCTCCACGCTGCCCTCCAATGCTCAATTTGTGATCCCTTGATGCCTCAGAACATGTCCTATCAACCGGTCCCTTCTTCTTGTCAAGTTGTGCTGCAACATCCTCTTCTCCCCAATTCTATTCAATACCTCCTCATTAGTTATGTGGTCTACCCATCAAATCTTCAGCATTCTTCTGTAGAACCACATTTCGAAAGCTTCCATTCTCTTCTCGTCTAAACTATTTATCGTCCACATTTCGCTTCTATACATGGCTATACTTTCAGAAACATCTTCCTGACACTTAAATCTATATTCGATGTTAACAACTTTCTCTTCTTCAGAAATTCTTTCCTTGCCATTGACAGTCTACATTTTATATCCTCTCTACTTCGACCATCATCAGTCATTTTGCTCCCCAAATAGCAGAATTCATTCACTACTTTAAGTGTCTCATTTCCTAATCTAATTTCCGCAGCATCACCAAATTTAATTCGACTACATTCCATTATCCTCGTTTTGCTTTTGTTGATGTTCATCTTGTACCCTTTCAAGACACTGTCCATTTCGTTCAACTGCTCTTCCAGGTCCTTTGCTGTCTCTGTCATCGGCGAACCTCATGGTTTTTGTTTCTGCTCCATGGATTTTAATTCCTACTCTAAATTTTTCTTTTGTTTCCTTTACTGCTTGCTCAAAATACAGATTGAATAACGTCGGGGATAGGCTCACTCCCTTCGCAACCACTGCTTCCCTTTCATGCCCCTAGACCCTTATAACTGCCACTGGTGTCTGTACAAATTGTAAATAGTCTTTCACTCCCTGTATTTTATCCCTGCCACCTTTAGAATTTGAAAGAGAGTATTCCAGTCAACAGTCGTAGATGAAGTAATTACGGTACTGTTTGTATGTGATGGGTAGCTAAGATGAAGCGCCGGGAAAAAATATTCTTCACCGGGTAATGTCATAATGTCACTGAGAACGTTTGCCGTTTTTCTTGTGACAAACTTCGAATTATGTGCTAAACCTAACAAGGCCTTAATGGGCTTAAGGTTGGTATGGCTATATGCAACAGAAACGTCATTTTCGTGAGATAAAAATGTGAGGGGATTGTTATTACGCTGCTACTTATGAAGAACATTCAGAAGTTTTCAGGAGGAAAGTAGTTAAGTGGGTTATTTGATGAACGGAAGCACAATAGCAACATAGGTGGCAACGACTGTGATTCCAGCCAGTGTACAAGCCAGGCACACACAAAGTGCAACTAGATCTTTAGCTTTCTCTTTTAGTTTTGGGGAAATCATTCTACCTGGGGTAACTTCTTACTTATTTAGTCTTGGCTTTGTTTAATAATCTTTCTTCAAAAATTTGAGGAGAGCTAACTTGTTTTGGTTTGATTGTCGACACACACTATGGGACTTTCAATAAAGCGCCCGTGGCAGGAAAATGCTCAGTTAGATGTGTGTTTTCTGACATTCTCTCAGTAGAAATTTCGTTTTCATTCCTCGATCCAACACTAGCACACTTGCTGATTATTTGAATGGAATCAATTGCGTAAGTCTAACTCATTTTTTGCGGTACGTGCACATTGTAGTAACCAAGGTTACCTAATTTTTATAGCATGTAAATTAACGTTTAGTAATGTGTAGAATGTGGTCAAGATGGAAAGGCTGATGAATCCTTCAAAAACCGAGAATATCCTTGCGAAATGTGTTTTAATTTGTAATACTTTGTTTAGGATTACTTATCAGAGCTAGCCATTTGGAACCCAGATAGTGGAAGAATTTTTCACAGCCACTAATTACTTTGTACGGGTCAACAATTTCACTCTGACCAGCAATTACAGGTGAAGCTATGTGGTTAAGTGCTAAACCACGGAACCGGTGACCTCTGAATTCCATACACGATCAGTGCTAGGACTTTACTCAATCTCTTTTCACACGTATATCCTCTGTAAAAGTTTGTTAATGGTTAATATGAAAAACGCTAAGTCGCACGGTGGTTCGGAATCCACGTTAAAATTTAAGTCCCCCGGCAACTGACAGGATAAGGCAGTTGTAAGGTCAGAAGAAGTTAGCGTCGTACCTCCTCTATTAGAGTCATGCCGGTTACAGTTACATTATCTGCAAATACACCAAGTCCTTTCATCCATACATGTACGTGTATACAATGTAAATGGCATATTACTATATACATAATTATGTCTACTTTGGGTCTTAGGATCTGTTCCACAATGCCAAGTCTTGTAGGCGATGACATCTCGATCGGCAAAGGATTCCAGTCCAGGAAGAGAGGCGTTTTCACAACGAATGATGGCTAAGGTAAACCATCCACTACCAGAATTTCCAGTAGCGACATCCATAATTAACCCAAAATCCTCGAAAGAATATAGGTCCATTCAGTATGACAGCTTGTGCTGTTCCATTTTCGAGGCTAATAATATGTTTGTAGACAGGCATGCGGTGGCGGTGTTGACAATAAACACGTATTTATCATATAAGAAAAAGATAAAAAGCTTGAAACTTATGGGATATCATCGATGCTTGGTCAATAATAACTATCACCGTTGCTAGTGGATAGCCGCTTTCTGCTACCTTGATCTGATAACTTCTCATTTTTGTCCTCGAAGCCCTTTTCTTCGCTTAGCGCATCACCACTGGCGTTTCTATATTCGCCGGCCGCTGGTGGCCGAGCGGTTCTGGCGCTTCAGTCTGGAACCGCGCGACCCCTACGGTCGCAGGTTCGAATCCTGCCTCGGGCATGTATGTGTGTGTTGTCCTTAGGTTAGTTAGGTTTAAGTAGTTCTAAGTTCTAGGGGACTTATGACCTCAGCAGTTGAGTCCCATAGTGCTCAGAGCCGTTTTTAAGCCGTTTCTATATTCACAGAATCGGCGAATTTCATCCTCGATTTTGATTTTAAGGTCATTTTCCACGTACATTATTGCAGTATAGCATACACTGAATAGATATATGCCAAATTCGAAGCAATATCGGCAATTTCGCTTCGGCTAGATGTTATTTTTTGAGCGCATCTCCAAATGAGACTATTGAAACTTTCGTCTGCATTTCGAGTAAAACCGACGAAATAATGCTCCAGCAAATCAGGTTTACTCAAATCGGTATAAATAGAGAGCGTGAGGACGGAACCGATTTTCTAATGGCGAGGCGTGCCGTGCTGGCTTGGCTTCAAACGCTCACAGAATCGTTACTTTTTGGAGCTCACGCGTAATTGCGGAATAATTCTTCAATGTATATAAATTCGAGTTCCGTAAAAACAAACTCGAGTTTTTTCGACCTCACACTGTTGTTCGCCTATAAAAGTGAAAGCACAGAAACAGAGGAGACGATGGGCAGAATCGAATCCGTCAAAAAATTGTAACGAAAATAGCGAGCACAGCGATGGCGGCCTGATATGCGTTGTTTCTTTTTAGCGCCAAGCGCTGCGGTGGTTTCCGGGAGGGGTCCGACCGAGACTGACGTGAGCGGCAGGTGACGCGGGAATTATGCAAATATGTCCGCCGTGTCACGACGCTCCGCAGATAATGCAGACAAAGAGGAAAAGAAGACAGGGCGACGCAGGCTGTCATGGCGGGCGGCGCGCGCAGTGAGCGGGTGGGTGGGACTAAGCAACGCGCTGCGTTAATTGCGAGGTCGCGGGAACCTGCCCACACAAAACGGTTGTCACCCTTCTTCTCGAGTCGTCGTCACACCATTAAAGTGGCGCGGAAGGCGACTGTTCAACATGTTATGTGTACTGATTTCCACAAATTAGGAGAAAAAAAAATCACGAAAGCAATGATAAACCATTGAAGTAATAGATCATACAACAAGAAAGTTACGTAGCCTACCACCACAGAAAACAAAACAAAAAAAAACCTATGGCAGGGAGCGGGGGGTGGGGGTAGGGGTGGGGGTGGTATCGTCTAAACGGATGTGGAGCATTAGCGCGGAAAAACGCCTGTCTCGTAGGAAAGAAACTGAAATCATTTACAAGGTGTACATCTTTGCTTCCGCCGTTTGCCGATAGGTGGCGACAACGGTTAAGTGGCGGTCGAAAGAAACAGATCGCAGATGTCAGGAAGTTAGCTTGGACCTCGGTCAACATAACCTCATACAAACATTAGTCGATTTGTGTCTGCATCATATAGTTGTTCTTGATTGAAAATGCCAGTTTACTAGCCTAATTGTCGTCATTTGTAGGAGGTGTTACTGTTTTGTTTCAGTATGAAGAAAACAGCGGCTGAGTCTCATCGAATGCTCTCAAGTACGCATGGTAAGGACGCTATTAGTGAAAGAACGTGTCGTGAGTGGTTTCAACGTTTCAAGAACGGTGATTTTAACGTCGTAGACCGGCATAGTGGTGGAAGAGAGAATGTTTTCGAAGATGCAGAATTGGAGACATTACTGAGTGCAGACTCACGTCGAACTCAAGAAGAATTGGCACAATTAGTGGGAGTGACACAGCAAGTCATTTCAAAACGTCTCAAGGCTATGGGCATGATTCAGAAAGAAGGAACTTGGGTCCCGTGTGAGCCGAAACCGAGAGACGTTGAACGACGTGCGTGTGTTTGTGAACAGTTGCTTCAGAGACAAAAACGGAAGGAATTTCTGCATGCATTGTGCCCGGGACGAAAAATGCGTTCATTACGATAAACCTAAACGCAAAAGTCGTGGGGATATCCCGGCCATGCTTCCACGTCGATGGCCAAACCGAATATTCGCGGCTCCAAGATCATGCTCTGCATTTGGTGGGACCAGCTCGGCGTCGTGCTCTATGAGGTGTTAAAACCAAGTGAAACAATCACAGGTGCAATTAATGCGTTTGAGCAGAGCATTAAAAGACAAACAGCCACAATACAGCGAGAGGCACGAAAAAGTGATTTTGCAGCACGACAACGCTCGACTCCACGTCGCAAAAAAGGTCAAAATGTACTTGGAAACGTTAAAATGGGATGTCCTACCCCACCCGCCGTATTCTCCAGACATTGCTCCCTCTGACTGTCACCTGTTTAGATCAATGGCACACGGCCTGGCTGACCAATACTTCCGATATCATGAAGAAGTCACAAAGTATATTGCTTCAAAAGATGAACAGTTTTTTCGACACACGATTCGTACACTGCCCGAAAGATGGGAGAAAGCAGTGGCCAGCAATGGAAAATACTTTGAATGATACATGTGTAACCAATTTGTTTCATTAAAGCCTCAAATGTTGGGGAAAAGACGGGGGAAGCAAAGTTGTACACCTTGCACATTATGTGAAGAGAGTGAAAAATTGCTGCACACCTGTCCTGGAATACCCCTTTTGTAAAGTTACTCGACGCTGTTCACGAGATCGTCAGCTGTCACTCAGATATTACCATTTGAGTTCCATGACTGCCCCGTTAGACATTGATATGAGCTATGGCGATCTGTTACGCTACTAGCAATCAGACTGCTCACGAGATGTAAAGACGCCTGAACTTTTATGTGTAGGAAAAATTAAAACAAGAGGTATTCAAGAGATCCTGAAGACAGAAGCCCCGTGAAACACAGGTCTGTGGAACTATAGGTCTAGATTAAACTCAACGTTTGCTATTTTCCGTTCAGAATCGCTTTATCTGGTTAAATTTCAAAGTGGTGGCTGGCTTTCAAATCGTTGAAGTCCTCCCCATAACCTGTTTCCAATGTGAAAGAAGAAATTATGTTGTTCCGTTACAAATGAAAGTTGCTTTCATAATTCGGCAACTAAAGTGTCCAGTGACATTAACGTGACTACCTGTCAAAAGCCTGAACAACTACCTCTTGCAACACGGACCGCTGCAAGATACAGGAAGAGAGTGAATGAGGTTCCGGAAGGCACCGAGAGGGATGTGGAGCCATGCTGACTCCATTACCGTGGCCAGCAGCGCTGGGTCTCTCGGTTGCGGACTCGTGGTGCGAACAGCCCGATCGAGGTGGTTACACAAATTCTCAATTGAGTTTAAATCCGGTGTGTTTGGTGTACAGGGGTGTACGTTGAACTCATTCTGGTGGTCTTTGAACCATGCACGTACACTGCCAGCTGTGTGATACGCAGCTTTGTCCTACTGGTAGATGCCATCGTGCCGAGGAAAAAAAAACAAAGAAAAACTGCATGTAGAGGTGAACATGGTCACCGAGGATAGATGGGTACTTGCGTTGATCCACTGTGCCTCCCAGTATAACGAGATCACCCAGAGAACGTTTCTAAAACATTTCCCAAGTCGTAAAGCATGCACAATGCTTGTTTTCTGAAGTTTCACGGCAGACGTGACAATGGCAAACTATCCGGCTGAGCATAAAACATGTTCATCTAAAAAGACCACCTGTCACCACTCACTGGACGTCCAGTTGTGGCATTTGCGTGCAAATTCCAGCCTTCGTCGCCAATGAATAGCAGTCCCCAAGAGTGCATGAACCAGACGCCTGCTGCGGAGGCCCATACGCAGCAACGTTCGATAAACGGTCGTTTAGTAGGCACCGTTGGTAGCCCCACTGGTTCATCTGGGCGGTCAGTTGCTCAACAGCGGCACGTCTATTCGCCCGTACACATCCCCGCAGTCACGTCTGGGCCGCGGTACACCACTGTTACCTCGGCGCCAGTTTTGGATGGTGCCATTTTTCGTTGTACTTTAACCACGGCGGCGCACGAACAGTTTACAAACTTAGCCGTTTGGGAAATGGTTACACCCTTGGCTCTTTTGGACGATTCCGCATTACAACTGTTGCACTGCTTTTCTGCATCCCTCCAACACGCTTCTTGTACCCTCCCAGTCCAGTGCTGCCACTTGCCTTGAGCGAGTGGTTATTGAACGTTGACATCGAACATAGGCAGTGGTCGCAGTAATCTGACTGGCCCGTGTATAAACAATAATTTCTTACGAACGTCATAATATTCCCTACATCATCCTCTATAATTTAGTGATAACCTCACTTCGATATACTTACTCGTTATTTTACATATATTTTAGGTATCTGTCTTAGGTTCTTCAACCAGCCCTATAGACAGTAACGGCAATACGAGTATGGCGATACCTACGGAGAACGTGCTCTTCGAGGGAGCTCTTACGAGCGCGTTCGAAGAAGCCCATCATTCATTCCACCGTAAAAAGCCACCACCTTCTCGCTCTGGGTTTTCGTTATTTCTACCCATTCTATTGTGTATGGAACCGGGGACCTAGAAACGACGGAGAGACTTCGTCCTGCCGTAGCCTTCAGTGGTTCACAACCCAAAAACAAGCCACAGCAGTTCACCCACCTCACCACCCTCACCACCGCCCCACACCGAACCCAGGGTTATTGTGCGGTTTGCGGTTCGGCCCCCAGTACGCTCCCCCCCCCCCCCCCCCCCTCCCCGCCCGGAGCCTCTCGTACCAGACGAGTGTAACCCCAATATTTGCGGGTAGAGTAATTATGGTGTACGCATACTTGGAGACAGTATTTGCGCAGCAATCGCCGACATAATGTAACTGGGGCGGTATAAGGGGAACCAGCCCGCATTCACCGAGGCAGATGGAAAACCGCCCTAAAACCCATCCACAGACTGGCCGACACACTTGACCTCACCACTAATCGGCCGGGAGGATTCGTACCGGGGAACGTCGCGCCTTCCCGCTCGGGAAGCAACGCGTTGGACCGCGCGGCTAGCCGGGCGGACGTTTTCTACCCATACTGTTGTCATCTAACGCTTGGCTACGATGACACACGTGTTTCTCAGTTGCTGACTGACATTCCTAGAGTTAGACATTCTTCTGACTGGATACCAACATTACCTTGACTACCGATTCGACTTAGACCTCTGTCGAGCTAGCCTGCAACACAAAAACTCCGACTATCCGCAAATCTGAATTTCACTTCTGTACTGCGTCGTAATCTCGAAGAATTTATTTACATTGGTGTAGTTCAAACAGGGAACTAATTCCAGAATGAAATTTTCACTCTGCAGCAGAGTGTGCGCTGTTATGAAACTGTGCTTGGTCAAGAAGTTTCATATCAGTTCACACTCCACTGCATAGTGAAGATTTCATTCTGGAAACATCCACCAGGCTGTGGCTAAGCCACGTCTCCGCAGTATCCCTTCTTCAGGAAATGCTAATTCTGTAAGGTTCGCAGGAAAGCTTCTGTGAAGTTTGGAAGGCAGGAGACTAGGTACTGGCGGAAGTGGGGCTGATGGACGGTCCGTGGGCCACTGTTGGGTAGCTCAGTTGGTAGAGCATTTGCCCGTGAAAGGCAAAGGTTCCCATTTCGAATCTTGGTCCGGCACACAGTTTTAATCTGCCAGGGAGTTTCAGGAAACCAATTAATTTTCGATCAGCGACATTTCAGACTGATGTGAATTTACTTCCAACCTTCAAACTGCATGTAACAATGTTAGAGATTAGTGGAGTCGGTCATATAGTGGGAGGTATGAATTTACTTCTGGAAGCGTTTGTAGACTCGACATGCTGTTGCCTACGCAGTTATATAAGCAGCGGTAGATTAAAACTGATGAAATTGCAGCATTGTGGTAAATTAAGGAACAGGACACAATGTAATCACCAGATATTTTTGAGAGTTTCAAGGGAATTGTAGGTAACAATTGAGTGAAACAGGGGTAAGGAAAACAACAAGCGATAGGTTAGCTTTGAGAGATGAAATAGCGAAGACAGCAGAGGATGAAATAGTCAAAAAGAAAAGACACGGTAGAAAACTTTGAATTTATCAGATTTAATAGTGATAGGAATTATTTACAGAGGAATGTAGCAAATGGTAGAAACCGATATCGGTGAAGATCACTTTGGGTTCCAGAGAAGTCTGGGAACTTGCGAGAACATATTGCCCCTGCGACTTATACTGGACGTTATGTTGAAGAAGGGGAGGCCTACTGTAGTGCAGCCAATATTTTTTGGGCGCCACTGTGAAAATAACAGCTATTCCATAGAAGTAGTAAGAACCCTCAGACGTTGGCAGGGGCCAAGACATCACCTTGGTACTTGCGACAACCGGCCTGTTTACGCATTGCGACAGGCATCCTCAATTTGAAAATGCCTACGACCGTTTGCATGAGCAAACATCGGTACAAAAAATTTCTGCTTAGTAGTTTGCTTTAAGTTGAAAGGAGAGTAAATCATTTAATTGAGCTGCAATGTCACCTTACAGAATGTTAATAAAAAGTGAAAATACAACTATGTGTGGGTCATATAAACATAATTAATTGCACTGAGCACTTTACTGAAAAATAGATTAAATTTTGCCGGCCGGAGCGGCCGTGCGGTTATAGGCGCTACAGTCTGGAACCACGTGACCGCTACGGTCGCAGGTTCGAATCCTGCCTCGGGCATGGATGTGTGTGATGTCCTTAGGTTTGTTAGGTTTAAGTAGTTCTAAGTTCTAGGGGACTGATGACCACAGTAGTTAAGTCCCATAGTGCTCAGAGCCATTTGAACCATTTGATTAAATTTTGAATGAATTTTGAAATGATAAGGGAAATATGGCGTTGTTGTATAACAATATTTACTTAGTAGAAAACATGAAAATACTCATTCATCACTCACTTTACTTAATAATGTGATTCTACGGAATGCTGGCGTACCATAAGTGGTACAGATTAAAAATAGTACTTTTGAAAAACCTGCTTATCTCTCCTAACTGAGATGACTTTGAGAAACACCATAGTGTGTTTTTATTAGCTGTGAAGCTGCTGGAAAGTTCAGAGTGAACATGAATGCCTCAACATTCGCTAACTATAGGAGAAATCACGCAGGGCGTCCATACTCACCGGAGTATGCCTAATCGTCTCTCCTCGTCAAATGGTTCAAATGGCTCTGAGCACTATGGGACTTAACTTCTATGGTCATCAGTCCCCTAGAACTTAGAACTACTTAAACCTAACTAACCTAAGGACATCACACAACACCCAGCCATCACGAGGCAGAGAAAATCCCTGACCCCGCCGGGAATCGAACCCGGGAACCCGGGCGTGGGAAGCGAGAACGCTACCGCACGACCACGAGATGCGGGCCTCTCCTCGTCCGGGGCCCACACACGTTGAGTGGAAGGGCTCAGGGAGTCCGCACAGCGGCTGTTTGCCAACCTATTGGGTCTTGCTAACACGCAGGGTACTTATGTCTCTCTGGTCCTGTGCAGTCGCACTCTGCTTAATACAATGGTTGGCTAAACTGCCTCTACACATTCATAGAACCCACAGCAGACAGCCTACGCATACATCAGCACTCACACTTGCAGACAATATTAAGAGTGATAATTTTAAACTAATTATCTATACTAAATATAATGGCGAATAATAAATATTATACTGATCTTTCCTGAGTGTCGGAAAGGCACTCAGGTGTGTTTTGAGTACAGAGCTGTTGTGTTTAGTCATGTAGCGGCTCACATGGAGCCGTTGCGAGCAAAAGGAAGAGATCTATTGCGGGACTAGCTCGCAGGTTTCCACACCTTTGAGCGTCGCACTTTTTATAATATAAGTGGTTGGAAGCGATACTTGGGAACAACATGTGAGCACCTAAACAATATAAAAACCCGTCATTTCCAGCCAATGGTGTTCCAGCCTGGCGGCATCAACCACGAGAAGAGGGCTAATCAAGGCAACGGAGGGATACGATCCTGCAAGCAGCCAACAAGAGTTTGTGCCTTCATCAGTCTGGTCCGACTGCAGCCTCTTCGTCCACTTCCTTACACATGACTAATGACCTCAGCAGTTGAGTCCCATAGTGTTCAGAGCCTTACACATGACACCTTCTCATTCGTGAATCAACTTCTGGCTCACTCCGGCCACAGCAGCCTTCTGCCCTGGAGGGGAGCCATTCGAGACCTGTGTGGTGCAGCCAGCCGCCATCCAACATCCCCTGTCACTATCACAACGAGTTTCCGCCCCATTGGCACGCCTTGTCGCAAGGAGCCGTACCGTGCGTTGCCTGCACACGCGACGCTACACGAACACCGGGCGCCAGCATTCCCCCGGTCGCTTACGTCACAGCTGGCCTTTGGGCGTTCGTTGGCCTCAGCGGTTGCTCCGCAAACTATTCTCACCACCCGCTAAAGGGGGCCCTGGTCTCCGAGTAGCAGTGCTACGAGTGTTTTAGCTTGCGAATGGATAAAATGTCTGACTATTAACATGTTTTCATGTGTTACCAAAAGCCAACATTCTGACTACGACTCACTGCTGCTACCGAGCCCTACACCCAAGAGACCATCCACTCACCGTCAGTACGCTATATTTACACCATTTTTATAGTTATAGAAAGATTTTGACGATCTTAACTGGAATATTCGTCGAAATTTTGAAGGTAGTAACGACAGAAAAAGGGAGCGATAACTTATCTGTGACTTTTACAGAAACGAAACTGCAGCTATGCCGTAGCTATTCAGTCTGTTTGCTGAGCTGGTAGTAAAGGAAACCAAAGAAAATTTGAAAATGGAGTTAAAGTTAAAAGAGAAGAAGTCACAACTTTGAAGTCTGCTGATGACGTAATTCGCCGGAGTCGGCTAAAAGGAGCAGTAGAACGGAATGGATAGTGCTTTGAAAAGTGGCGAACATCAACAAAAGTAAAACTAGAGTAATGAATTTTAATTGGACTAAATCAGTCAATGCTGAGGAAATTATATTAGGAAATGAGACACAGAAACTTGTACATCAGTCTCTCTCTACATGGGCAAAAAAAAAAAAAAAACTGAGGATGCCTAAGCAGACAGAACATAAAATGCAGACTGACAACAGCAAGAAAAACGTTTCTGAAAAAGAGAAATGTGTTAACATAGTACATAAATTTAAATGCTAGGAAATGTTTTCTGAAGGTATTGGTATAATTTGTGTCCTTGTACTGATGTTAAACGGCAAGGACAAACATTTCAGACAGGAAGAGAATACAAGGTTTTGAAATATGGTGCTGCAGAAGAATGCTGAAGATTAGATGGGTAGATCAGATAACTATGGAACAATCCCTCAACTGAATTAGGTAGGGCCGTGCGGGGAAGCCGCGTGGTCTAGGGCGCCTTACCACGGTTCGCGTGGCTACCCCCGTAGGAGGTTCAAGTCCTCTCTCGGGCGTGGGTGTGTGTGGTGTCGTTAACGTAAGTTAGTTTAAGTTAGATTAAGTCGTGTGTAAGCCTAGGGACCGATAACCTCAACAGTTTGATGCCAAAGGAACTGATGATAAAAATTAGGGAGGAAAGAAATTTTTGGCACAACTTGACTAAAAGAAGGTATCAGCTGGTAGAATACTTCCTGTGGCGTCAATAAATCCTCAGTTTCGCAATGTACGGAAGTGTGTCGACTAAAAATTATGGAGGGAGTCAAACTCTGACTACAATAAAAAGATTCAAATGGACGCAGAATGCTAGTTAGGCAGAGCTGAAGAGGCTTACACAGAATAAAATATCGTCGAGAGTTATTTCCAACTACTCTTCGGGCCACAGCAAGACTGCAACAATAAACTGGCCACAGGTAATCTCGTTAATTTTTATCCACATTATGTAGCGATGGAAGAACTAACAACTTTTTTTGAGAGTTAATATTTTTTTGCACGGGACTAAAAAGAACTGAGTGAACAGCCCCAAGACACCTCACGCTAGTAAATATTTACCTTGATGAAGTGGATTTTGTATGCTTGACTGTTAATGACCCAGAGCATTTAGCAGGAATATACGTCCGTTATATAAGACTCGTAGGAAAACAGAAGATCTGTCAGACAAGGAGCCAGAAGTTTCGGTAAATAGTGTCTGACTAAATTTAAGTGAAAATTTGTAAACTTCATAGCAATTATTGGTAATAACAAATAAAATTTTGCAAAATCGAAAAAAATGTAAATATTTAAGCTATAACAAGAGTACAACGGAACTTTCCGCATCCTGGTATCTTTCGAAAAACATTTGCTATTACAGTGAAAATGACCGTCAAGGATCTCCAAAACATATGAAAGGAACGGACATCGTATGAACCGAACTTGACTGTTGTTGGATGCTGAACGAAAGTTAGTTTTACAGCATATTTGGCTCTTTCATTTGTGACGCACCTGTTACCAATAGTGGAACAGTTCTTTTAAACGGTATGTAAATTAATTTTTGTGACAATTTTTCTGAAAACATGTCATGTACTTCCACTCAAATCGAGCAAAATAAGTTGTGTGGGTAGAAACGAAAAAAAATTAATATGGAATATTTTCTATATGCACCAACGGAAACTGATAATAAAACGTCTATTTAAAACATAGGCATGCAAATTTAAAAAAAATACAATCTTTCTAGAAACAATTATAAGAATGTGTTCACGATTAGCTTCGCAGGGTCTCAGCGAGTTTTAGTTGATAAGAAATTATCATTAGTTTCTATTACAATTTTGTCCGTGTCCTTTGATTTGTATCAATAATCGTGACACAAGCAGATTCACGGGTGGGAATACTGCTAGTTGCGTTACACAGAATCTCAGTACTTCACTGTAAAAGTATTATCTTTGTCTGCGATACCGATTTTGGTTTCAAACACTGTGGTTAGTGGAAACAGAGAAACATTTGCGTGCTGCGGCGTGTTGTGTTAACTGTTTATACCGCGGTAAGCCGGTCTGTGGTGAGAACGGAAGTCGTTCTCCGAGAATAAGCGTTGCGTCAGGAGGGGTGCATACGATTTTAAGGACGAAGTGTTTTTCGTCCCCCCTCGTTTACAGCCGTTTCGCTAACGAACGACTACAAGATAATCTAAGCTTACGAATACTTCAACGCCGCTCAACCTGCACCAAAACGGAAAGGTGAGAGAGATATTCTACAAAGGTTTCACATTTTCCAGCTGCAGCATAACTGCTCGTTCCTACCCGTTCGAGTAACTGCAACGGTTATCATCCGTGTCTATCACAGGACTTTCATCAGTGTATACAAACGAAATGTAAAATCTACACAGTAGGTAGTGATCTTTTTCCTTTGCGGGTTTTGTAAATAATCTCGATTGGCTTTCGACCCTGGAAGTTGGGCTGGGCTGGGTAGTAAGGCGTATTCGTCCTGGTGCTCTTCGAACCACACATGATTGTAAATAATAGGTTCTGAAAAAATTGCTTTTAAACATCTGTGGTGAGAAGTAAAGTAGGACCAGAAATGAAGCCACTTCAAATCTGTGTGTAACTGTTCGAATCCTTGATTATCCACCATGTATGCCAAGATATTACACTTTCTTCAAAGTATTTTACGAGAGTACGTTATTGTTGACATTGATAACAAATTTGTGTGTTACGAGGTCTTTTCTTAAGCTATTTATTTAGAGTGTACCCTTGTACGGAAGTGAAGTGTTGACGATAAATAGTTCAGACAAGAAGAGAGTCAAAGAATTTGGAATGTGATGCTACAACTGGATGCTGAAAGTTAAATAGGTCCATCGCATAACTAACTAGAAGGTAATGAATCGATTTGGGGAAAAATGAAATTTTGTAGCAGAACTGGACTAAAAGAAGGAAAAAAAATTGGAAGTTTGTGGTAAGGCCTTATGGCACCAAACTGCTGACGTCATCGGTCCCTAAGCTTATGCACTACTTAATCTAAACGAACTTACACTAAGGACGACACACACATCCATGCCCGAGGGAGGACTCGAACCTCCGACGGGAGGGGGGGGGGGGTGCAGCGCGGCCTGTTTCAAGGCGCCTTAGACCGCGCGGTTACCCCGCGTGGCACCTAAAAGAAAGGATCGAAAGATAAATCATTGTCTGTAACATCAAGGAATAATCGGCATGCTCACTAAGGAAAGTGTGTGACAGAGGGGAAAATGGGAAGATAAAAATGGAGAGGGAGACAAAGGCTACAAGACAGTAAGCAGTTTCAAACGGATGCAGGTTGGCCGGCCGGTGTGGCCAAGTGGTTGTAGGCGCCTCAGTCTGGAACCGTGCAACCGCTACGGTCGCAGGTTCGAATCCTGCCTCGGGCATGGATGTGTGTGATGTCCTTAGGTTTAAGTAGTTCTAAGTTCTAGGGGACTGATGACCTCCGATGTTAAGTCCCATGGTGCTCAGATCCATTTGAACTTTTTTTTAATGCAGGTTGCAGTAGTTATACAGAGATGAGGACGCTTCATCATGGATGAGCTGCATCAAATTAGTTGTCAAAAAAGATATGGAATGAATAAAGAAAAACAAAAATTAAAAAAAGAGTGACACACAGTCCAGTCACTTTAATACGAGACCCTATCAAAAGCCTAAATAATTCTGGATGTCACTGACAGGGATGTGCAACAACGCCGACTCTAGTGTGGTGCCCAGCTGCCTTAGGACTCGTGGCTCAGGATCCGTGGAGCGAACAGCCCGATCAAGGCTGTCCAACAGATTCTCGATTGGGTTCAAATCCGAGGAGTTTGGTGGCTAGGGAAGTCGCATTCATCCTGGTGCTCTTCGAAACATGCACGTACACTGCGAACCATGTGACACGTTGCATTGTCCTGCTGGTAGATGCCATCGCTCCGAAGGGGAAAAAAAAAAAAACAAGATTTCCAAGGATAGACAAATAATTTTGTTGATTCATTGTGCCTTCCAGAATGACGAGGTCGTCCGGGGAAAGCCACGAAGACATTCCAGAGACCATAACACTACTTCCTCCCTTCCTGGACCATTCCGACGATCGTTACAAGATGTTTGCTTTCAGACGTTTCACGCCGCACACGGCCACAGTCATCTGTCCGGTGGAGCATAACACGTTCTTCATATGAAAAGTGCACCCGCCGCCTTTCAGTTGCGGTATTGGCCTACAAATTCAAGGCTCATTCGCCGATGAGCAGCAGTCGCATCGGTACATGAGCCGGACGGCTGTTGTGGAGGCCCACACGCAGCAACGTTCGCTGAACGGTCATTGAGGAGACACTGTTGGTAGCCCATTGGTTCATCTGGGTGGTCAGTTGCTCAACAGCTGCACGTCTATTGGCCCGTAAACGTCATTCATTCACCCCTGTCGCCTACGTCCCGTAGTGCACCACAGGTGCGTCTGCACCACGGCGTCACGCGAACTGTTTACAAACTTTGCTGTTTCGAGCACCCTAAGCCCGTAAGCCAGTGATCATGCCGTTTTGGACGGCAGAAAAAGAGCCCCGTCACGACAACGAGTGCAACGTTTGTCGCGTGCCCCTCGACAAGCTTTACACCCCATCACTGCTAGTTCTGCCACCTGTCGTCTGTCTGTTGTTATTGCACGTTGGCGTCCAACATGTTCTGTGGTCATTTTAATGTGAATGAGCCGTGTAATAGTAATTTAATACTTTTTAATAATAGTCATTTAAAGCATGAGAGCCCGCCCGGTTAGCCGATCGGTGTAACGCATGGCTTTCCGGAGTGGGAAGGAGCGCCTGGTCCCCGGCACGAATCCGCCCGGCGGACTTGTGTCGAGGTCCGGTGAGCCGGCCAGTCTGTGGATGGTTTTTAGGCTGTTTTCTATCTGCTTCGGCGAAAGCGGGCTGGTTCCCTTATTCCGCCTCAGCTACACAATGTCGGCGATTGCTGCGCAAACAAGTTCGCCACGTATGCGTACACCACCATTACTCTACCACGCAAACGTAGGGGTTACTCTCGTCTGGTGTGAGACGTTCTATGGGGTGGGGTGGGGGGGGGGCTGAATATCACAATAACCCTGGGTTCGCTGTGGGGTGGCGAAGGGGTGAAGTGGACTGCGGTAGTCGTCGTGGGGTTGTGGACCGCTGCGGCTGCGGCGGGGACAGAGCCTCTCCGTCGTTTCTAGGTCTCCGGTTAACATACAACATACGACAAGCATGAGAACTGTTAACGACCTGGAAAAATAAATTTGTGAGGTAAATCACGTTGTTGGAGTGACAAGTGAGGATGCTTTAATATAAAAGAATAATACTTTTATTACAGTTTCCACAGACGGCATGTAACCTCTAGTATCAGTATTGTTTATTTCGTCTTTGGGCTCACATCCTCCAGCTTCCTTTAAAAATTTCACTTCAGCGGGCAACATCTTTGTTTCGTCTTTTATAGTTAATGTCCAAAATTCTTTCCCATATACTGCAATTAGAGTAGTCATTACCTCGTAAAATTTTAGCTTTGTATTCTTCTTTGTATTGTCACTCAGTGTTCTGTGTATTGTGTGATATATTATTTTAAAATCTGGACTGAAGACCACAACAACAACATCATTTTAAACTCTTTTTCATTTTTAATGACGTCGTGTTCATATTGGTTGCTAATATCGTAGCCTAACATCTGCGAATGTGACATCTGTTGTTCTGGTTTTTCATCTATTACTATTTTGTAGTGTACTGGAAATTTCCGTATGAAGGCCATTATTTGTTTCTTTTTCTTTCTTTTTAAGTGAAATTTTGAGTTCCTAGTGTTTATATACGTAGGTCTATATTGCACAAAACTTAGGCGATATTTTGCAAATTGGAGATAATTTTATGTCTTATGAATAGCTATTTATTTGGTCAGCAGCAAAAACCAGAGTATTTAGAATACATCTAACAAATAATTGAGGTCTTTGGAAAAAACGAGTGCGTGATTGATTCTTTTGTAAAAAATTTTGTTTATTTTTAGACGGTCACAACCGGTTTAGGCCATACAATTACCATCTTCAGATTCTAAAACAATACAAACCTAAATATAAGTGCAATATTTAACCACACTTATTAGTAATCTAACTGAATTTATGCGAAATACATATAGTTCATACCTAAAGGCTGCATACACTGAATACAGGTTCATGCGTTGTCAAACTAGCTATAAAATGTAAAAATTGGTCTTATATAGACATAAAATTTTTGTTAGATTTTGTTTATCCTCTTTGCGCTAGATGCGCACGTCCTCTATAAAATAGTCTTAATTTTTCAAAAGCCTAAAATATACAAATTTACTATTAATATTTAGGTCAAATGTACATAAAGTTTAAGATTACTGAACAGATTGTTAAATCAGTAAAATAACATTTTAGAACAAGGAGAAAACATTGCAACACATGAAAATAGTAGTAGCACCTGTAGAGTGCATT
Organism: Schistocerca americana; assembly: GCF_021461395.2. Classification (NCBI taxonomy): domain Eukaryota; kingdom Metazoa; phylum Arthropoda; class Insecta; order Orthoptera; family Acrididae; genus Schistocerca; species Schistocerca americana. Next base: position 360,846,952 of record NC_060126.1, read on the forward strand.
TCTGACGCACGATGGCGCTGTATTTTCGGCTAATGCCTGTTTATGCCGTTGTCCATTGGTACGACAGGGACGACACGGGCAGGACGACGAGTGTAGGGCTCTGCTGCAGGTGGATGGCACGCTCCTCCGCCTTAGAGGTTGTTGACATCTGCTGCGGCCCGAACTACACAGTGCAGTACTCGACCGCCGGAAGGCTCTATCCTCAGCTGAAACACGTATGTAGTAAAAACGATTCGCTCAGATGAACAGATCGTCGTAAATGTTGAAGTATGCGCCTGTTCCAAATTCATTCTGTTCAATGAGGAGTTTTGTCAGGTTCTCTGTGTCCCGTAACATAAATCTCCAGTTGTTCTAAAATGTCTAATCGCTTATTTTTTGTAACTTCGTGTAGAATTTTTATGTAACTTCGTGTAGAATAATTGAGGACTTCGGATGTAAGTCCTGCATTAATATGAGGTGTCCACGGGAGAGGTAATCGTAGCAATCTGCATCATACCAGAAGGGAGCCTGATTAACAATATGTAAGGGTTTTTTAATAAAAAGTTTTTACTCAAGATAGTATTGGTCAAAATAGATGAAAGGTCCCATGAAAATTATTCCGGAAAGAAATACCGTTCAAGGTATGAGCTATTTCACTTTTGCCAGGAAGATTCCTGCGCTACGAGGTCTTCACGACATAATCTTTTAATGTGTGTCAAGGCTCTCCCGACTTACATTGGGCGGAAAATCCTTCAGATATCTTAATCTGTGAAAACATTTGGTCATGACTATAGCTCGAGAGCCTGGTACGCCACCAATCACCAAGCACTGAAATTCCTGAATTCTAGCGTAGAAGAATGAACCAGTATCTAACATCCCACCTCATTCCGACACAATATCTAGTAGACCCAAACATCCACGTGGCCCAATCAAGTGATCAGTTTGCAGCAGTGGTGTCCGAGAGAGAGCTTGGTGGAAGCTGTCGAAGCTGACCGATACTACCTCACCTAATAATACAGACGAATGAGCGCAGCCCAGAACCACGCGGATGTCTCGTGGTCTTGGTCACTGGTGCATGGGCTGCAAACTTGCCGTGTGATTATGCACAATGCGCTTCCCTTACCATCACACCTTACGCTTTATTTCTCTTTCCTGTCAGTGCGTATAACTGTAGTGAGTCCTATCAGCTCATTTGCTCAGTGTCCTCAAGAGCACCTTCTGTGCAGCTGGTTTGAATATCTTTCGTTAATTATAAATGATGGTTGTCACATTCCTCAACGTAAATCTTTTCGGTTCCTTCTGTCCAAAATACGTCTTAATGTCAGTGTAATTTTGACTGCAAATTGAATGCGAGCATTCTCTTATCAGCTGTGCATCCACGTAATTTTACACTACCACAGTTAAATCATTGGCCTTAAGTATCATTCAGCATTCGATTACCATTTTAATTTTCATTGTAGACACTCAGTCAGTGTGGCAATACTTCATGAATCTTAGGTACTCTGCATACACTTTCGCCATAGACCACGTGGAAACTCGACAGCTAAAGAGAGATTCTAATTCTAAACCCATTCCAGCGCTTGGCAAGCAAATTGGTGCCGCTACGTTGTGACGAAGCTGTATAGCCTCCATGTGTCCTAAGCCGTGTTTCAGAGCTACTCGCTTGTTGGTTCACACTCAAGGAGGACTCGTCCACGTGATGGTGGGTGAGGCAACTGCCGGGCACGTGTTTTCGCACCGCTCTAAGTAATGGGGAACGAACGCCGCTCACTCGGCTATGCAACATGGATTCAGTACTGTGATACCTAACCACATGAGGCACTGTTGCTTCCAGAGATCGTACTTCTCATACTGAATTTCTCACCATGTGTACCTCCGACTGCCGGCCGGGGTGGCCGAGCGGTTCTCGGCGCTACAGTCTGGAATCGCGCGACCGCTACGGCCGCAGGTTCGAATCCTGCCTCGGTCGTGGATGTGTGTGATGTTCTTAGGTTAGTTAGGTTTAAGTAGTTCTAAGTTCTAGGGGACTGAAGACCTCAGAAGTTGAGTCCCATAGTGCTCAGAGCCATTTGAACCATGTACCTCCAACTCACGTTCAAATTTTATGAAAAATGGCTCTGAGCACTATGGGACTTAACATCGGGGGTCATCAGTCCCCTAGAACTTACAACTACTTAAACCTAACGAACCTAAGGACATCACACACATCCATGTCCGAGGCAGGATTTGAACCTGCGACAGTAGCGGTCGCGCGGTTCCAGAATGAAGCGCCTAGAACCACTCTGCCACAACGGCAGGCTCAAATTTTATCATGGATGTGTCCTGCTGTACGGCATTCTTGTAGAAAATGAAATTTTCATAAATTGCTATCAATCCTGGTGTTGCAATTTTAATGACCAACAGTGTTTTTCCTAGGTCCACGCGAGATTTCGGATTGTTTTTTCAGTACCTTTCCCTGCTTACATCTGCTATGTCATCCGAATAATGAGAGCAGACAGTGTACACAACAAAAGATGGTGCGAGAGTCAGACCCCGCTGATGGCTGGTTCAGCTGTGCTTTCACTGTTGGTGATGAACAAATCCTTATCAGCGTAACGCCTGACGGACACGAACTAGCGGTTGTTAATTGGCTCGTCGCGAGCGTATAGGCCACTCGGTCAGCAGCTGCCTGCCCCCACCAGCCCTCTGCCGTAGCTCACCCTGCCGGCAGGGGGCTGCCGGCGCGTGCCGCCGCTTCCGACACCGGAAGTTATTTTCCGGTGTCCGTATCTCGCCGCGACGGTGCTGCCCCCTATCTGGCGGGCGATGACAAGTGACTGCGGCGCACCTGCTGCTCCCGGCGGAAGTCACACCACTGGCCCCCGGCCTCCTCCTTACGGTCGGCGCGGCGCGAGGGCTTTCTGCGTCCGTTCGCAGCGGCCGTGTCTACAGCGGGGCCGCAGTGGCCGATTTGGTTTTGCATTTTGAAGAGCGCACAAGGATTCGACGTCTACAACAGATCTTCGTTATCGCATAGAGGATGATTCCAAACGCGTAAATCACTGAAAAGTATAACTGTATTGTACTCTCGCTTTTTTGTTTTCTTTCGTGTTTACTTACTAACGATCTCCCACTATTTACAAGGGGAAGATGTGATAATAGAGTCACCGATTTTTATCATGTTTTCCAAAGACGTTCTCTATTGAGTTTCAGGTTTCTCGTAGACACACACTAGTTTTTGCACAAATCGAAGTCAAAGTTGATGACGGAATATCGTATTTTTGATGCGATACATCGAAAGATCGCCTAAAAACGAACATTCCTTATAAAACAACTTAGGATCCAAAGTTAATAATTTTCGAGTTATTAACGTTTACGTGTTTTCATGCTCTACCATTGACATCTGTCACTCAGCGTGTCTAGCAGAGCGAGGTCCGTGGCTGAGCCCTCAAGGCATTAGACTAAAAAACGGCTGCTCCATTTGCGATCTTAGTCGTGTTATTTTTTCGTTCGATATTTTTTTGGTTTATCTGATAATATTGTGATAATCGGAATATTTTTTGTCTTTTTTTCAAGTAAAACATAGTGTGATGTGACTAGTAATTAAATAAGTACTCGTACATACACTACTGGCCAATTAAAATTGCTACACCAAGAAGAAATGCAGATGATAAACTGGTGGGTATTCATTGGACAAATATACTATACTAGAAGTGACATGTGATTACATTTTCACGCAATTTGGGTGCATAAATCCTGAGAAATCATTACTCATAATAACCACGTCTGGCCGTAATAACGGCTTTGATACGCCTGGGCACTGAGTCAAACAGAGCTTGGATGGCGTGTACAGGTACAGCTGCCCATGCAGCTTCAACACGATACCACAATTCATCAAGAGTAGTGACTGGCGTACTGTGACGAGCCAGTTGCTCGGCCACCATTGACCAGACGTTTTCAGTTGGTGAGAGGTCTGGAGAATGTGCTGGCCAGGGCAGCAGTCGAACATTTTCTGTATCCAGAAAGGCCCGTACGGGACCTGCAACATGCGGTTCTATATTATCCTGCTGAAATGTAGGGTTTCGCAGGGATCGAATGAAGGGTAGAGCCACGGGTCGTAACACATCTGAAATGTAACGTCCACTGTTGAAAGTGCCGTCAGTGCGAACAAGAGAGGACCGAGACGAGTAAACAATGGCACCCCATACGATCATGGTGGGTGATGCGCCAGTATGGCGATGACGAGTACACGCTTCCAATGTGCGTTCACCGCGATGTCACCAAACACGGATGCGACCATCATGATGCTGTAAACAGGACCTAGACTCATCCGAAAAAATGACGTTTTGCCATTCGTGCACCCAGGTTCGTCGTTGAGTACACCGTCGCAGGCGCTCGTGTCTGTGATGCAGCGTCAAGGACAACCGCAGCCATGGTCTTCGAGCTGATAGTCCATGCTGCTGCAAACGTCGTCGAACTGTTCGTGCAGATGGTTGTTGTCTTACAAACGTCCCCATCTGTTGACTCAGGGATCGAGACGTGGCTGCACGATCCGTTACAGCCATGCTGATAAGATGCCTGTCATCTCGACTGCTAGTTATACGAGGCCGTTGGCATCCAGCACGGCGTTCCGTATTACCCTCCAGAACCCATCCGTTTCATATTCTGCCAACAGTCATTGGATCTCGACCAACGCGCGAGCAGCAATGTCGCGATACGAAAACCGCAATCGCGGTAGGCTACAATCCGACGTTTATCGAAGTCGGAAACGTGATGGTATGCATTTCTCCTCCTTACACGAGGCATCACAACAACGTTTCACCAGGCAACGCCGGTCAACTGCTTTTCGTGTATGAGAAATCGGTTGGAAACTTTCCTCATGTCAGCACGTTGTAGGTGTCGCCACCGGGGCCAGCCTTGTGTGAATGCTGTGAAAAGCTAATAATTTGCGTATCACAGCATCTTCTTCCGGTCGGTTAAATTTCGTGTCTGTAGCGCGTCATCTTCGTGGTGTAGCAATTTTAATGGCCATTAGTGTAGTAATATATTGAGACTATTCAGTTTGACTAAGCCCTGAAGGCAACAGTGTGTATCGTTACCTGTTATATTTATGCCAATAATGTTTTATAACTGTTAGCACTTTCTTTAACGTCAACCTCTGCTAGCCACAGAGTTCGTTTCACTCTCGTGTGTCAAAGTATAGGCTGTGTCTGTCCATTAAAGTTATTCATGTTTTTTTTTAACAAGATTGTTAATCATTCTTATGCCTAATTAAGCTGGCGATCATTTTTTTATTCTTTGAACAGTGTGGATAGGTCTAATATTTACGTAGTTCTGACTTTCACTTCCGATAAGCCACCTCCGTTAGGTACACCACGGTCAACACAACAAAATTGCTTTCAGAGGGTAACACTACTCTACTGCTTTATACTCTAATTGCTTTAATAAAAATAATATCATTATACCTCCAAATTGTTGATGTTGTTGTGGTCTTCAGTCCAGAGACTGGTTTGATGAAGCTCTCCATACTACCCTCTCCTGTGCAAGCTTCTTCATTTCCCAGTAACTACTGCAACCTATATCCTTCTGAATCTGTTTAGTGTATTCATCTCTTGGTCTCCCTCTACGATTTTTAGCCTCAACGCTGCCCTCCAATACTAAATCGGTGATCCCTTGATGCCTCAGAATATGCCCTACCAACCGATCCCTTCTCCTAGTCAAGTTGTGCCACAAATTTCTGTTTTCTCCAATTCTATTCAGTAGCTCCTCATTAGTTATGTCATCTACCCATGTAATCTTCAGCGGTCTTCTGTAGCACCACATTTCGAAATCTTCTTGTCCAAACTATTTATCGTCCATGTTTCACTTCCATACATGGCTACACTCCATACAAATACTTTGTGGGGTGGGAGAAACGACTTCCTAACACTTACATCTATACTCGATGTTAACAAATTTCTCTTGTTCAGAAATGCTTTCCTTGCCATTGTCAGTCTACATTTTTTATCCTCTCTACTTTGACCATCATCAGTTATTTTGCTCCCCAAGTGGAAAAAGTCATTTACTAGTTTAAGCGACTCCTTTACTACTTTAAGTGTCTCATTTCCTAATCTAATTCACACAGCATCACCCGATTTAATTCGACTACATTCCATTGTCCTCGTTTTGCTTTTGTTGATGTTCATCTTATATCCTCCTTTCAAGACACTGTCTATTCCGTTCAACTGCTCTTCCAGGTCCTTTACTGTCTGACAGAATTACAATGTCATCAGCGAACCTCAAAGTTTTTATTTCTTCTCCATGGATTTTAATTCCTACTGCGAATTTTTCTTTAGTCTCCTTTACTGCTTGCTCAATATACAGATTGAATTGAATAACATCGGCGATAGGCTACAGCCCTGTCTCACTCCCTTCCCAACCACAGCTTCCCTTTCGTGCCCCTCGACTCTTATAACTGCCATCTGGTTTCTGTACAAATTGTAAATTGTAAATAGCGTTTCGCTCCCTGTATTTTACCCCTGCCAACTTCAAGGTTATGATATACCAGGGGGAGTGGTAGTGTTATGCCCAAGGAAGTGCGACAGCCCCGTCACCCAGTATCTATCTAAGGCGAATCAAAGGGTCTCATTCCACATTACATTACTCTAGTGACCTTAATTGGCCGTCACCACTCGGGAACTTAACGAGAAAAAGTTGAATCAAGGCAAAAAATGAAAGGGGGCAAGCCACGCGAGCTTGGCCTCTTTCACTCCTTATCTTACATAGAAATGCCAAAGGAACTAGTATAGGCATGCGTAGTCAATTACCAGATACGTCAACAGGCAGAATACGGCGCTCCGACCGACAACGCCTATATAAAGCAACAAGTCTGTGGAGCAGTTGTTGATCGGTTACATGCTGCCACTGCAATGGCAGGTTATCAAGATTTAATGAATTTGAACGTGGTGCTATAGTTGGCACAGGAGCGATGGGACACAGCATCTCAAAGATAGCGAAGAAGTAGTGACTTTCCCGTATGGCCGTTTTAAGTCTATCATAAATATCAGGAACCCGGTAAAATATCAAATCTCCATCGCTGCGACCGGGAAAAGATCCTGCAAGAAGGGGACCGACGACGGCTGAAGAGAATTGTTCAACGTGACAGAAGTGCAACCCTTCCGCAAATGTCTGCAGATTCAGTGTTGTGTCATCAATAAGTGTCAGCTTGCGAGCTATTCAAGGAAACATCATCGATATGGCTTTTCGGAGCCGAACGCTCACTCGTGTACCCTTGATGTTGCACGACACACAGCTTTACGCCTCGCCTGAGACCGTCTACACCGAAATTGGTCTGTTGATGACTAGAAACATGTTGCCTGATCGGATGAGTCTCGTTTCAAATCGTATCGAGTGGTTGGACGTGTACAGGTCATGAGTCCACGGACCATGCATGTCATCAGGGGACTATTTAGGCTGGTGGAGGCTCTGCAATGGTGTGGGGCGTGTGCAGTTGGAGTGATATGGTACCCCTGATACGTCTATATACTACTATGAAAAGTGACAAGTACGTAAGCATCCTGTCTGATCATCTGCATCCTTCCAGGTCCATTGTGCATTGGGACTAACTTGGGCAATTCCAGCAGGACAATGCGACACCCCACACGTCCAGAACTGCTACAGAATGGCTCCAGGAATGCTCTTCTGAATTTAAACACTTCCGCTTTCCACCAAATTCTTCAGACACGAACATTATTGAGCATATCTGGGATGCCTTGCAACGTGCTGTTCAGAAGAGATCTCCATCCGCTCGTACTCTTACGGATTTATGGACAGTCTTGCACTACTGATGGTGTCGGTTCCCTCCAGCAGTATTTCAGACATCAGTCGAGTCCATGCCACACCGTGATGCTGCACCTCTGCGAGCTTGCAGGGATTCTCCACGATATTAAGCAGGTGTACCAGTTTCTTTTGGCTCTTCAGTGTATGACAGCAATGAGTATTGCACTTACTCGTCTTATATTACTACAGGATGGTCTCATTAACTTTCAAGTGCTTGTACTACATAGTGTTTGTGTCTGTATTGTTGTGGATTAAGGACAGCGAAAGGGCGAAACTTGGTGGCTTCACGTATCCTACTCCTCTCAAGCAGCCCAATGGGTGCACTGAGCTCAGTGTTCCGTTCCAGCTGATGGATCACCGTCAACAGTGTCATATGCCCCCACTCATGAGACACTGCAGAGAGGTCTTGAACTCAATCGAGGGAATTGACGCAAAGACTGGAGTACAATAACTTTACATCACCACCTCTCCTATCCTTGCCGGCCAGATAACGACTGTGCAAAATTTTCCAACACCACGATTCGACCTGGCGTACTTCCGAGTCCAGTGCCATGCGTACCTCCGACTCGAGTGCCATCACACCAGCGTGAGTTAGCGACCTCGGCTACAGTGGCTGATAAATGGTTTTATTACTTGCTACAAATGTTTATTATCAACCTACAGCCCCCTTCAAGGATATTTGCAATTTTTGTAAACTATGTACTGTTACCTTTCAAATATGTACTTATCTGTCATTATTTATATATTCCTCCTTTCATAGAAACATTTGTATAAAAGATTTCCAGAATAATAACATTCTTTATCTTAATAACTGTTGCACACCACAATTACTTCGTGTAGCGGCCACTTTTTAAATATTTTAACTAGATCTCCAGCAGCCTGAGCTCACTTTCTGCACCAGTAATTGTTTCTTACTATCCCTAATCAAATGTTCTTTTATTTCTAGCTCGTAGTACAGCCATTTCTTCTCTCTCTCCACTCAAACGTCCTACAATTGTCTCTGTCTCCCTGTTCCTCTGTCTTTGCATGATTTACAGTTTCTCTAAACATATTCTCATCCTAACCTATAAAGAACAAGAAGTATAAAGGTACAGTATTGATCCGTGTGAGTGTTCGTATCGACGGTTATTATGTTCTCCTGTCTTTGCTCTAGGAATTCTATGATTTCTCTCGCAGCCGAGAGAGAGAGAGAGAGAGAGAGAGAGAGAGAGAGAGAGAGAGAGAGAGAGAGTGAGAGAGAATGAGAGAGAGAGAGAGAGAGAGAGAGAGAGAGAGAGAGAGAGAATTGCCGGTGAAGAAGCCGCGCGGTGTACCATGCAGTCTTAGGCGTCTTGTCACGGTTCGCGCGGCTATCCACGTCGGAGATTTGAGTCCTTGAGTCCTCCCTCGGGTATGGGTTTGTGTGTTGTCGTTAGCGTAAGCTAGATTAAGCAGCGCGTAAGGCTAGGGATCGATGACCTCAGCAGTTTGGTCCCATAGTCCTTAGCACAAATTTTCAAATTTTCCGGTGAAGGCGATGAAAGCGGCTCCGCCGGCGAGGAGAGGAAAGCTTCCGACTGCAGTGACTATGTGGGCTGTTTCCCTCGCGGCTGCTGCGTCGCCAAAACACCGGAAGTGGGCTTGGCCGATGATTGTATGTGAGGCCGCGCGTTGGACGTAGATCTAAAATGCTGTGCATTTTCAAGCGGCGCTGGTTATACAGAACAGAAAGGAAAGCAGCCTGGACTTACGAATGTTGGTCAGCTTCTGTAACGAATGTGGACTGGTTGTCACTGAGGAAAGATCGCATGGTGAATTATTTATTGCCCGTATTGTCGAAGGTGGTTAATGATAATGGCTTATAATATTCGGTATGTCGGACATTTGTAGTTGCCGTCACCGGTGTAATAGTTGGTTAGCCTTCAGTATCGAGTCGATACGTAGCTAAGGTATGAATAATATTGCTCTTAGGCTATACTGATAGTGCTATTTCCTTCAGGGTAGGATTAATAAGACACGGTGCTAAATGTCTTAATTCTACAGTGTTTAACAGCGTATATTTTAAGCTTGCGTTTAATTGTGTGTTTTAACTGTTGTAATATTGGTCATTGTTGTCTAGCCTCTAGTTAGTGTTGTTCTGAGGGCTTTGCTGGCAGGCCATACAACCCTATTTAATCTGATGTTACTAGAGCGGAAAAGCTCATGAAAGGTTATTGGCTGGGAGTCACGTAGTTGACTAAGTTTTGAACTGGCGCCAATAAACAGAAGCAATCTATGGTGACTGTGTGGAGAGAAGAGGATACCAAGGGTGCATCCGTTGCGACTCAAGAGCTAAGAAAAATGTATTTCACGTTTATTTGTATAGGGAATTTATCAGTTTATTGCACAGGACCGTAGAACTCGGTGTTCACGAGACTGAGTAAATTTCAAAGGGAATGATTTCATTACAGGCATTATATACTGGATTTCCAGATTAAGTTGTTTAATTTTTCTATGGCTTACAGTAAAACTGATTGAGCACAGGATTTGCTCAACAACACATTACACAGCAAATTTCCGTAAGACAAACCTCACGCATTGTATATTCAATAACAAACACAAATATTTTATATAAAAAGAAGGTTACAACAGCAATGTCACGGTATAAGTGCGTGAACAACTACGCAGGAAGATGAATCCCACTTGCCAAAAGGGTACCTTCTAGACGTGGTGGATATATCCTCATGTGTGGAAAGTTTATATGGTATACTAATGGAAAAAGACCGTTTAGGCCGTGTAATAAATATCTATTTACGATCCAATCCAACTTCACTCACGGCATTAGAGCCACATCTTCAGGGATACATCTGTGTACAACCAAGATAAAAATGTATAAAGATCATGTTTCGGTTAAAATATAGTTGAAATATACACGAAATTATATAGGAAAATTCTGTACTCACGTTATTTCATAACTTAATTCAAATGACAATCAGTAGGTGACCTGCATTCTCTCTCAATTTTGATAAAAATGTTGTCATCAAGAAGTCAGTAGTCCAAGCTAAAATACGGTAGAATGCAGGAAACATTATGCCGATAGAAAAAAATCTAGAGTAAGGATAAATCGGTAAACCAGATGGATATAAAAGTATAGTACAATGATACGTGTAGCTGATGAAACCAACGTTCACCTTTAAGGTCATAAAGCAGAGGCTGTATGGCTGTGCAATAGGTAACTAAGGCCAAGCCTAGATGACATGCTGCCTACAAAGTAGACCATCATCTAGATGAAATAAGGACTGGTTAAATAGAAAATTAAAATACCATATAAATATTTTTTATTGCTCATAGAAAATTAAAATACCATATAAATATTTTTTATTGCTCAGAGTAGCTCTTGCAATCTACCTCCGCAATTTTTTGCTTCATGTATTCCTATTTCTATCTTCTTCACAGTCTTTACCCTCTACGGCCCTCTCTAGTACAATGGAAATTTCCTGATGTCTTAACAGTTGTTCAGTCATCCAGTCCCTTCTTCTTGCCAGTATTTTCCACATACACAATACCCCTTCAGTCCGTACCTTATAGTTCGCTTAGTTTCCAACATTCGTCTGTAGCACCACATCTCAAATGCTTCGCGCTTCCTCTTTTTCGGTTTTCCCAAAGTCCATGTTTCACTACCATACAATGCTATGTTCCAGACGTACGTTCTCAGATATTTCTCACTCAAATTAAGTCTTATGTTTATACCAGTAAACTTCCCTTGGCCAGGAACGCCCAATTTGCCAGTGCCAGTCTTCTTATGATGTCCTCCTTGCTCCGTCTGTCACTGATTATTTTGCTTCCTTGATAGAAGAACTCCCTAACTTCATCCACATCGTGACCATCAATCCTTATGTTAAATTTCGCGCTGTTCTCATTTCTGATATTTCTCATTACTTTCGTTTTTCTTCGATTTACTCTCAATCCGTATTCTGTACTCATTAGACTTTTCATTCCATTCAACAGATGCTATAGTTAATCTTCACTTCCACTGAGGACCTAAATATTACCAGCGAATCTTAATACTGATATCGTTTCACCTTGAATTACAATCTCATTCTTGAACCTTCCTTTTATTTCCATCATTGCTTCCTCGACGTAGAGATTGGAAATTAAGGGCGGAAGAATACAACCGTGCCTTACTTCCTTTTTAACCTTTGCATTTCGTTCTTGGTCTTCCAATCTTATTGTTCTCTGTTGGTTCTTGTACATATTGTGTATTTCCCCACCTTTCCTAAAGCTACTTTTCTCAGGATATCGAACATCTTACACTATCTTGCATTTATTAAATGCATATGAATTGAAGGGGGGCGATTTGCATATCAAGAGGGTTCATTCGTCTCAGATCAAAGGCACTTTTTATGTTTTACTGTAGCTGTGCGACTTACGTATATTATGTAAGCCACCGGCCAAATTATACTGGGTTACTTAGAGCCGATGCCAGTTGACCTGTTCTATGGCACAGGCTATATCTGAGTTACTGCCTACAGCCTGTTCATCGTGTGTTTAAAAACAATAAATGAGAAAATTAAACTCGACAGTATTGTGTTGCATAATTTTTAACTCTTTAGAGTACCCAAGAATTATCAGAAACCGACCGAGGTGGCACAGTGGTTAGCACACTGGACTCGCATTCAGGAGGACGACGGTTCAATCCCTCGTCCGCCCAGCCTGATTTAGGTTTTCTGTGATTCCCCTATATCGCTCGAGGCAAATACCGGCATGATTCCTTTGAAAGGGCACGGCAAACTTCCTTTCCCGTCCTTCCCTAATCCGATGAGACCGATGACCTCGCTGTTTGGTCTTTTCCCTCAAACAATCCAATCCAATCCATATTATCAGAAGTATAGTGGCAGATGAAGAAGTACAAGGCTTATGAGACATCAGACCAGACTGGTAATATTGGAAACGCCGACCAAAATCCTTGAATTGGGAGAAACAGTTAATCAGTCTTAAATTAGCATGGCTTACCAACGGTTTCGGTATTTTGTACAGTCCATAACAAAATGTGTAGCTGCCGCCGTCCTGACTATGGAGGGCGCGACAAGATACTAGACAGATGCTCCTAACTAAACTGTTCGTCAGAGCTATTTTTTTACGTTCTAACGAAAGCTTCTGTTAATTACCTGGCAAATTATAACCATGTGCCGGACCAGGACTGAAATCTGTATCTTTGATTTTTGCGGGCGGTGCTCTTAGCGACTGAATTATTCAGGTACGACTCAAAGAGCACTCTCCCCTGCAGAGTGGAAGATTAATACCTAAAACAATTCTCTACGCCATTTCTCCACAGTTCCCTTTCTATCAGGCGTCTCAGTCCTGAAAGGTGTGCAGGCGTACTGGCGGAGGTAAAGTTATGACAGTGGATCGTGATTCTTGCCTGGATAGTTCAGGTTGCTTCTGGTTGGAGCGTCGGTCCGACACACAGTTTCATCCGGCCATGAAGCGTCATAACACTGCATAGTCCACTACAGACTGGTAAAATTCATTCTGGAAAACATTCTATACGTGTTTTTTATTTTGTTTATACTTAGTCGTAAGTTGTCCATTTTGTGTTACTACTACAGACGAATACCAATCAGTTTTCCAGAAACATCGCTGCGCAATATATGTCGTAATAAAGATAACAGATGATCTGAAGCTTGTCATGGATGCGCAAGAGCCAACTATAATGTGATTTTTCAGCAAAGCCTTTGACACTGACGTCTTCGGCATTTTATTTGCCGAACTTGGTAGCCTACATTTCTCGCCAAGTACAATACAGAGGTTTCGAACATACGTGATGTTTCCCCAGCAGTGCCTCATGTCCGGCACCATAAAGCCCGAATCGAGGCAGGCAGTGTCAGGCATCTCCCAGAGTTTGGTATTAGGGTACTATACTCTATTCAGTCTACGTAAATAATGTGTCATCAGTTTTGTCCTGCTGCAAATACCATAGGCACACTCATGACCTCCAGTTGTATCCAAACCTGAAGACAGACATCGAGAACCTCAGTATTGACTTGTGTGCACTATCAAAATGGTCGCAGGATAAAGCTCAACCCATCCAAAGCGTAGCGGTACTGGTTGGTCATTCTAGGCTCATTACCCTGAAATATCTGGAAGCTTTACCATCTTTAACCCTAAATGGGACAAATATCAACTTCTCTCTGTCAGCAGAGGCTCTAGGAGTAGCAACAGATGCAAGTCTAAATTGGACTGAGCACGTAACTGCGATGTGCAAGAACGTATGAGCATCTTTCCATGCACTACAAAAATATAAGAAAATACTCCGTTTCGATCAGAAAAAGAAACTCGTACACACACTTATAAAATGTTCAAATGTGTGTGAAATCTTATGGGACTTAACTACTAAGGTCATCAGTCCCTAAGCTTACACACTACTTAACCTAAATTATGCTAAGGACGAACACACACACCAATGCCCGAGGGAGGACTCGAACCTCCGCCGGGACCAGCCGCCCAGTCCACTACTGCAGCGCCTCAGACCGCTCGACTAACCCCGCGCGGCGCACACTTATACATCCACTTACTGATTACAGTGATGTTATCCAGCAACGTTTTTCTCAGGAAACCTCACGCCGCCTAGAAGTCACTATGAATGCATGTGTTCGTTATGTCTGTGATATTCGACTCTTTGATCATATTTCACCTTCATACGCACAGCTGTCCTGGCTGCGTGGTAACCTCCACCCCCCTCACACCACCATCCTTCCTCCCCTCTCCACCCGTCTGGTTTTAGTATGGTATTGTGGGGCCTACAAAAGGGCTTCACCAGCTCTTTGTAAACAAGAAGACAATGTAACAAGAAAGGATATACGAGAGAGAGGCTTCTTCAGTCGGCAATTAAGTAACTTACTTCTTTGTTGTAGCTTAATTGTAATACTCCTCTGGAATATCTTTGAAGGCTTCGAAACTACCAGAAACACATACTTCTTTCACCACTGAAATCAAATGGGTTGTAATCAAATGTGTGCTAGACTATACACTGTCTTGCTTTACGCTCTTAGTTCATTTTTCTCCCTAAAATGTGGGTGTGATGTCTTCGATATATCTTTTAGTATAGTTTACTGTTAGGCATGTACAAGAAATTAATGTAGCGTGTGTGTAGTTGGCAGAGACGGTAGAGAGTTATAACTAGTGTTTGCACATAGGCTGCTCTCCTTGGATAGCTCGAAAGGAGCCGTCGAGTTTAACTCTCCCATCTGACGGACGAAGTCACCGTCGACAAGTTCACATACCTTCCACATCGTGACGTACTGCTCCGTGGTTCGAAATTTATCCCAGTGTATTGGTACAAAGACTACAGTTCGATAACTGTACTTCACCACCCCAGCCAGACACCGATCAATTTATGAAACTTACTCCCTAGCCAGGATTATAAACGTCAGCATCCTCGTCGAACTTTGCTGCGATTGTAGTCATCATTCACCGCACCTTGAAAAGCAGATGGGAAGAATTTAATGAAAGGTCAGCAGCAGTGAAAAAAGAGCATTACTCAGTTGGTAAGATGTGAAAGAAACTTCACGAGACATTATCATGGCTAGCAGGAACAGCAACAGAGTAACTGAACAAATTACTCGGCTCAAGTGACATGAGAGCTTTCCATTTCTCTCAGAAGACGTTATCTGCATTAATTATTAGGACACATGGAGTAATTTCGTTATTCATTAATCACCGTTATTTGATGTGTTTAACTGAAGAATATTTCTACGCAATAAATACTTCACACGATAAAAAGAGTAAGCGATTTCTGACGTTATTTACTGCTTTCTCCATTGAGAGGAAATATCGAGTTATCACCATGTTATACAGTAAAAATCCCAACAAATGAGATGAAGATAATTATGTTATTGACTTCAATAATTTGTATTTAATTCATTCTCTATTGTTCCAGATGAGACTATGGAGAGATTGTTATTTGGATTATGTTGCCTTTAATGCACAACTTTTGCAGAGCAAATCACAAAATTAGCTTACTTAAATAGGCGACGCGCTTTCAATTTCGTGAATTTGTCAGTCCAGTAAAACGAGAGATTTTAATTTTTCAAACACTGAGTAAACTGATATGTTTACCGTCTGTCTACTGGTAATTACATTTTTTCTATCTTTTCACCAGTATCGCTATCATCGGAGCGTTATTTGCAGGATGGCGTACATCTCATTAAACATGAGCGTCCGTGACACGGGCATTCCCCTGTAAACAGTACACGCACTGAATTGAAATATCACGGAAATGCGACTCCAATTTCGATGAAATTGTTCATTTAAGAGCCTCGGACCGTGGCCACCGGTGCGTGCTCGCGATATCGTTGATTATCACGTATTAATTTTTTCGAGCAACGAGTGTTACGGTGTGTTTGCCTATTTAATATACACGAATTTAAAGTGGGAAGTAATTATTCCGGTGCATAATTTTTTATTGGGCGAACAGCACAGATGGCGGGGTGGCACGTCGACTTCCTGCAATTGCCAGCCTATCGAGCTGAACGAATAGCGCATCGCCTGCGACAGCCCTGGAGGCTTAGTCTCGCTTGCGATTTCTCGCCAGAAAGCAAGCCTGTCGCATTTCTGATGGTATGTGACACCAGTCCTGCAAGTAAACTCACACGGAATCTGCGTAACTAACAAACTATTTAGCGTGTTAGCACTGGTGTGACGGGGAATCTATAGAGAGGACGTTTTAATACAGGCAGTAACTTACCCGGTTGCTCGGACGATTTAATATTTTGTTCTTTGGTTCAGTTTGACTTTTGATCTGTTATTTAATGTGGTATTGATTCGGCATCGGATCATTTGTAGACAGCATTGCTGACAACCTGCTCCGGAGGTCTTCCTGCACCAAACTGATGGTTTGTCGAGCTATTGTTGTTTCTACACAGTGATTGCGAAAGGTGGACTCTATATCGCCCTAATCTTAAGAAACTAGAACGCTTCAACCAACAGCATTTTACATTGATCAGCCAAAACATTATGAGTACTAGGATGAAGAATTCCGCCTTATGCAAGACACCTTTTCAGTTTTGTTTTATCCAGACACGTTTCAGCACTTTTTGTGCTATCTTCAGTGGGTAATTTTTTATTTTCTTACTTTAAAATTGTTATTACGCATTAACATTTAATGAAAGCACAGCTGTGCCAAGTTTGAAGACTGTATTGCAAATACAGGGTGTTTCAAAAATGACCGGTATATTTGAAACGGCAATAAAAACTAAACGAGCAGCGATAGAAATACACCGTTTGTTGCAATATGCTTGGGACAACAGTATATTTTCAGGCGGACAAACTTTCGAAATTACAGTAGTTACAATTTTCAACAACGGATGGCGCTGCAAGTGATGTGAAAGATATAGAAGACAACGCAGTCTGTGGGTGCGCCATTCTGTACGTCGTCTTTCTGCTGTAAGCGTGTGCTGTTCACAACGTGCAAGTGTGCTGTAGACAACATGGTTTATTCCTTAGAACAGAGGATTTTTCTGGTGTTGGAATTCCACCGCCTAGAACACAGTGTTGTTGCAACAAGACGAAGTTTTCAACGGAGGTTTAATGTAACCAAAGGACCGAAAAGCGATACAATAAAGGATCTGTTTGAAAAATTTCAACGGACTGGGAACATGACGGATGAACGTGCTGGAAAGGTAGGGCGACCACAGAGGGCAACGCGCAGCTAGTGCAGCAGGTGACCCAACAGCGGCCTCGGGTTTCCGTTCGCCGTGTTGCAGCTGCGGTCCAAATGACGCCAACGTCCACGTATCGTCTCATGCGCCAGAGTTTACACCTCTATCCATACAAAATTCAAACGCGGCAACCCCTCAGCGCCGCTACCATTGCTGAACGAGAGACATTCGCTAACGATATAGTGCACAGGACTGATGACAGCGATATGCATGTGGGCAGCATTTGGTTTACTGACGAAGCTTATTTTTACCTGGGCGGCTTCGTCAATAAACAGAACTGGCGCATATGGGGAACCGAAAAGCCCCATGTTGCAGTCCCATGGTCCCTGCATCCTCAAAAAGTACTGGTCTGGGCCGCCATTTCTTCCAAAGGAATCATTGGCCCATTTTTCAGATCCGAAACGATTATTGCATCACGCTATCTGAACATTCTTCGTGAATTTGTGGCGGTACAAACTGCCTTAGACGACACTGCGAACACCTCGTGGTTTATGCAAGATGGTGCCCGGCCACATCGCACGGCCGACGTCTTTAATTTCCTGAATGAATATTTCGATGATCGTGTGATTGCTTTGGGCTATCCGAAACATACAGGAGGCGGCGTAGATTGGCCTCCCTATTCGCCAGACATGAACCCCTGTGACTTCTTTCTGTGGGGACACTTGAAAGACCAGGTGTACCGCCAGAATCCAGAAACAATTGAACAGCTGAAGCAGTACATCTCATCTGCATGTGAAGCCATTCCGCCAGACACGTTGTCAAAGGTTTTGGGTAATTTCATTCAGAGACTACGCCATATTATTGCTACGCATGGTGGATATGTGGAAAATATCGTACTATAGAGTTTCCCAGACCGCAGCGCCAGCTGTTGTTGACAATTGTAAATACTGTAATTTCGAAAGTTTGTCTGCCTGAAAATGTACTGTTGTCCCAAGCATATTGCAACAAACGGTGTATTTCTATAGCTGCTCGTTTAGTTTTTATTACCGTTTCAAATATACCGGTCATTTTTGAAACACCCTGTAGCAGTGGCTACAAGAATTGTTAAAGAGACAGTTCATAGGTCACGTTCTACTGTCAGTCCTGTTCTAAAAATTCTAGCTCGCAAAGTTTAAATGCAGTCGAACTAAAACTTTTTCAGGAACTAAAGCAAACTTAATTCGATTTATATAAAAATTTAAGGAGACTGTAGGCCGGCCGGAGTGGCCGTGCGGTTCTGGGCGCTACAGTCTGGAGCCGAGCGACCGCTACGGTCGCAGTTTCGAATCCTGCCTCGGGCGTTAATGTGTGTGATGTCCTTAGGTTAGTTAGGTTAAATTAGTTCTAAGTTCTAGGCGACTGATGACCTTAGCAGTTGAGTCGCATAGTGCTCAGAGCCATTTGAACCATTTTTAAGGAGACTGTAAATATAACATTTACAACTTTGAATGAATCATTGTTGTCAAATGTTATATATCATTTGTTCACAGTTCACAGTAGAGATATGTATTAATGACCTGATTCACTGTGTGTTGTTTATAATATTACGTCTAAAGTTCTAGTTATAGCTTAATTGGCAAAAGAGTGGATGTATGCATTAGTTTACTTACCTCACTTGATGCTATTGGATATGTATGTTGGTAGCTAGTCTGCTACACAATCTACAACTTCTCATCTGCAAACAGCAAAACTGAGTGGTCAGCGCCACAGACTGTCAATCCTATGGGCCCGGGTTCGATTCCCGGCTGGGCCTGAGATTTTCTCCGCTCAGGGACTGGGTGTTGTGTTGTCCTAATCATCATCATCTCATACCCATCGACGCGTAAGTCGCCGAAGTGGCCTCAAATCGAAAGACTTGCACCCAGCGAACGGTCTACCCGACCGGAGGCCCTAGTCACACGACATTTATTTTATTTAGCAAAACATAATTTTTTATTTTTCTGTTTATTACGCATTTACAAACGGAAATGAGTGCATGTGACGCCTTTTGTGTGTAGCTTAGGGCTTTGATGTAGTAGTATTTTCTCATATGTTCAAATGGTTCTAAGCACATGGGACTTAACATCTGAGGTCATCACTGCACTAGACGTAGAACTACGTAAACCTAACTAACCTAAGGATATCATACACATCCATGCAGGAGGCAGGATTCGAACCTGCGACTGTAGCAGCAGCGCGGTTCCGGATTGCAGCGCCTAGAACCTCTCGGCCACAACAGCCGGCTTGTCATATGTACTCATTTCAGTTAGTAAATTCATAATAAACAGAAAAACAAAAAATTACGTTTTGCTGTTTGCAGATAAGAAGTTGAAGATTGTGTAGCATAAATAAAATTGCTAAATAAAATAAATGTCGTGTGACTAGGGCCTCCGGTCGGGTAGACCGTTCGCTGGGTGCAAGTCTTTCGATTTGAGGCCACTTCGGCGACTTACGCGTCGATGGGTATGAGATGATGATGATTTGGACAACACAACACCCAGTCCCTGAGCGGAGAAAATCTCAGGCCCAGCCGGGAATCGAACCCGGGCCCATAGGATTGACAGTCTGTGGCGCTGACCACTGAGTTTTGCTGTTTGCAGATGAGAAGTTGTAGATTGTGTAGCAGACTAGCTACCAACATAAATATTCAATAGCATGATATAAGGTTACGAGATGCCGGGGTGGAGAAGAGTTTGTACCTCTTTAATTCTGACGAATTTTGCATGAGGACGAGACATGCCCTCGACCCCCTCCTTACCTACCACCTAATTAATTATGCGCACAACGGTAACGAAGGGAAATGATGGTGGACACTGCTAGTTTGTAAAATAAGGAGTGCACACTCACAATAATTGAATAAAAATCGTCATCTGCTCAGAGAAAAAAAAGATAACTTTATCATAATAAACACCAGCAAATGGGATTCTGCACATATCTACGAAATGATATGCGGCTTACATATTACAGTGAGATTTATTACACATCGGAACATAAAGGCACATGATCATCGACACAAACTGTAGGTTAAAGGATAGGGTATTCTGAGCCATTATGCGAATAGGAGTTGACTCAAGAACAAGGGCTCCTACTCTCTGTGATGCAATAGTTTCACGATAATGACCGAGGGTCCTAATCAATCAAATATTACTCTCTCGACTATATTGCAGTATCGTGATTAGTAGTGAGAGCTCACATGGGATCACATGGAGAAACAAGCGAGGTGGACTTGTGGCAAGGTGAGTGCGCGTCCTGCTGAGGACTTCAGTATAAAATTGATAGGTCCTACAACGCCGGAGCCGCAAAATACTTTACCAATCCCGATATTTGTAGCAGGTCGTCGGTAGACAGCTTTCTGATGATGTAGGCGCCGACTTCGGGTGTGCAGCAACTCTGTTTCAACCCCTGGCCTCGAAGGATGTCCGAGAATTCTAAGTTCTGCCACAAAAAGTGCGACTAAGTCGCAAGACCGTCCGACTCCGACGAAGATCAGATCCCGAATCCCCCTGTGCCCACTCAACGAAAGAGTGAACCCAACATTGCTCAACTCCCTACCATGCTCGAAAACCGCGAATCGGCATTCAGTTCTCATTGCAAAAGGAGGAAGGAGGTGACGGAGTAATAGAAGATTTGAATAAATACATATCCTGTCTTGCCACGCTAAATTAGCCGAGCGGTCTAGGGCGCTGCAGTCATGGACTGTGCGGCTGGTCCCAACTGAGGTTCGAGTCCTCCCTCGGTCATGGGTGTGTATGTTTGTCCTTAGGATAATTTAGGTTAAGTAGGGTGTAAGCTTAGGGACTGATGACCTTAGCAGTTGAGTCCCATGAAATTTCATACACACATTATCCTGTCTTTTTTGTAAATAACTTTTTAACAGCGGATAAGGTCCTTATAAAAGTGTCCTAGAGTTTTGTAGGGATGTGAGTTTAGGAGAGGAGTAGAAAACATGGCAGACCACGACGGTATGGCGTTTCCTTCCTGAGGCTGAGCTTTAAATAGGAGCCAGCAGCATCATTCAGCCTCACCTTTGCCACTTACCTCAAGCAGCCGACACTTAGCACCAGTCCCATATAGTCAGGAAACTCGTCCTAGTTGCTCGATTGGTTGTTTGGGAAAGGGGACCAAACAGCGAGGTCATCGCTTCCATTGGATGAGGGAAGGATGGGGAAGGAAATCGGCCGTGCACTTTCAAAGGAAGCATCCCGGCATTCTTCTGAAGTGAATTGGGGAAATAACGGAAAACCTAAATCGGGATGACCGGACACGGGTTTGAACCACCGCCCTCCCGAATGCGAGTCCAGTGTTTTAGTGACAGCTGATACACTCAACGGTGTGGTAAGAGACTGTGACACAAAGTCCTCGAAAGCGTACACAGTTTGGTCTACAACATGTTTCTAATGGACTTCTTAAACTGTCATTGGATATGGATTGTTACTTCATAGCGAGAAGAGCTTTAAGAACGGGAAGGAGCCACCTAAAGCTGCGTTCACAACAGCGACATAATTCAAACGTTCATCTTTTATTGTGGGACACGAGCCACTGAAGATCAGCCTCTTAATGGTTACCTATGATCAAAAAGTCAAGCAGTAGGTACCAACAAATTATGGGTATTTACAAATTATGGCTCGAAGGTACTTCAAGGAGAAAGCAAGACAACTGTGCGCGGTCTTCTTGTTGGAGACAGCTGGAAAAGTAATGCAGTCCCAGACTACCCAGCTGTCTCCACACCATCCAGTTGACATTTGTGTGTTTATTACGAACAACAGTAAACCCATACAGTATTGTCCTGTGAGGAGAAGTTGATCGAGGGAACCCTGGAATTGAACTTGGACCTGTAATGTCGGTTTCTTTCCGTCGACTATTGCAGGATTTATCTGACGTCGAAGAATGATGTAGAGGCAATGCTCATCAAAGGCATTTAGTCTCTCAGATTCTCATAGTACCCGCATTTCTACATACACCTCGTCTCAGCTCTATAGTACTTTCTGAATCTCGTAAGATGTATATTTTAGGACCTTTTTTTAATTGAGATGTTTGTCAGCAAGTGAAATTTTATGATCAGTATCAGTGTACTCTTTCCCTTTTATTTCTGTACAAAATATGATTTTCTTAAGTACATGTTTATCTTTGGTGCACAGTACATTAAAATTGTGGAGTCAAATATTTTGCCTTTCCGGGCGTTATGACTGTGGCACAGCCCCTCACCTACATCAGTACGATTAGTCTTGATTAGTCAACCTATCAATTCACTGTCTCACTCACGCCTGTAAGTAGAATCGAGTACGGTAGTTCTGGTGCCACGTTGAAGGGAATCTCTTTCTTGGGGTTCCACCTGTTGAGAAGCTGGTGGGAACGATAAGAAAGCTACCACAAGAGCCTTTGATAATTGTGAGAGCAATTGGAAGGAATTACGGAGGAAGAGTTGCCCATCGTAATCGTTAGAGCATAGTTGACATAGGAAGCCGTATCATATGGATCTATACTTGCATATCGTCAGCTGCCACAACCAAAAAAATGGTTCAAATGGCTCTGAGCACTATGGGACTCAACTGCTGAGGTGATAAGTCCCCTAGAACTTAGAACTACTTAAACCTAACTAACCTAAGGACATCACACACATCCATGCCCGAGGCAGGATTCGAACCTGTGACCGTAGCGGTCGCGCGGTTCCAGACTGTAGCGCCTAGAACCGCTCGACCACTCTGGCCGGCCCAGCAACCAACATAACAGGAGTCTGTGCTGGATGCTTTTGTTCACAAGACGTATACTGTCTGTGACGTGAACCAACGCTACAGCATCCTCCCCCAATACTATTAGAAAGGGCAACAGACTACATGAGTTTTGAAATTTTTCCTCACTGAAAGACGAAGAGACAAATGAGAGAGATCTTAAGGCAGGGGTCATGTTTGACATGCACACAGTTTTTCGGCCAAAAATATGGCATTGAAGACAGTCATAGTGTTGAGTCTTTATTTCTATCGCCTTCGAAGATCAGCTTCCTACTGAGGCCTGTTAAAGATGCTTCGGATTTGCTGGGTCTACCGTATTTCCTACAGCTGTTGCCTGGCGTGTATAGGCCAGTCCACCAGGCGAGTAGGAAACCATTGTGAGGAACGCAATGACACTCATCTACAAAAGTCAGACAAGTCTGCGACTACAAAGCACTGGTCTTGTGATAGGTTACTGTTCTTATTTAAGACTGTTGGAATAGTATTCTGTGGCAATCGACTGAGATTAAATTCGATCATTTAATAATAGCTGGCTGGTGCGGCCGAGCGGTTCTAGGCTCGTCAGTCTGGAACCGCGAGACCGCTACGGTTGCAGGTTCGAATCCTGCCTCGGGCATGGATGTGTGTGATGTCCTTAGGTTAGGTAGGTTTAAGTAGTTCTTAGTTCTAGGGGACTGATAACCTCAGATGGGTAAGTGCCATAGCGCTCAGAGCCATTTGAACCATTTAATAATAAACAAGAGAGTTTTGTTTGAGTTCTGAGTGGGAATTCTCTACGTGCTGAAACTAGGGCTTTGCCAGGCGGGCACAACTTTTCCCTTTGAGTAAGAACTTACCTTAAAATAATCTCTTGGTAAGCTAATCACCATTCTCAGCCGTCAACAGTTGGCTCTCGTATTTGCCAGAATAATTTTCCCTTTCCATCTGGTCTCTTGTAAGGTATGAGCCAGTGCAAGTTCATCAACCACGGATTTAAATAGCATGTGACAGGCAGTATACAAAACCACCTTGTGCTTTGAGAATGGCCGGTCGTCACTACCCAAAAAAGTCTGCGATTGGCGACAAGCACTCCAGAAAGCTATTAAAACAGTCAACACGTTGAAATTTCGCATATCTTAAGCTACTTGCCCTTCTATGGGACTCATGTCGCCAAACCTCTATGATATCTGCTCTTGAAGTCTTCTCACTACTGCAATCTAGTCGTGATATTTATGTGCCTTACAGACTTTTAACTTATTTCCAAATTTAATTACAGACTTTTCATCATATAGTATGTGCAGTTAGGCCAACATAGATGTCAGTTCAAAAAATTCCGGAACTTTGTCCCCAAAACTTTTCTACGCTTACCCTTTACTTATTGTGCATGGTCCTCTTCGAAATACTCACCTCCACAGTTGATACGCTGTTCCCAACGCCGTTTTCACTTCCTGAATCGGGCTTGGTGCGGCTCTTGCTGGATCGCGCGAAGTATCGTCTGCGAATTTTCGTGTATCTTCTCTATCGTTGCAAGTCTTCGTCCTTTCATTGAGTTTATGAACTTTGAAAATAAAATAAAAATGTTCGCAGGGGCCAGGCCTGGAGAGTATGGAGGATGAGACAGCACAGTGATTTCGTTTTTTTGTGCAATAGTCACTCATCAACAGGTACGAATGTTCGGGTGAGTTACCTTGATGCAAGAGCCACGAATTCTCTCACCACATTCCAGGACGTTTCCTTCTCACATTTTCCCGCAGGCATCGCAACACGTCTCGATAGTACCAACCACTAATAATTTGACCCTGAGGCACGGATTCATGGTGAAATAATACTTCAAACTCAAAGAAAACTATCAGCATGCCTTTGACATTTGACCTGACATAACTATCGTATTGTGGTCTTGGAGAACCTTTCCCGACCCATTGTGAAGAATGAACTTAGGTCTCAAAATTTTAATCGTAGACCCATGTCTCACAACCCAGTTATGATTCTCTTAAGGAACATCTTTTTCTCATTTGAGCAATCCGAAAGCTCTTCACAAATTGCGGGGCGAAGGTTTTTCTAGTCTTCTGTTCCTCAATTTTGAGCCGTGGGACCAACTTCGCGACAACACCATGCATTCCAAGATGCTGTGTCAGGATTTCATGACATGATCCAATTGAAATGTTACATGCATCTGCAAACTCTCGGACAGTCAGTATTCGATTGGCACTCACAGTTCCGTAGACGTTCCTGGCACGAGCGTCGTCAGCAGACGTCGAATGGCGTCCTGGACGAAGGTCATCCTTGACTTCCGTCCGGCCATTTTTAAACCGTTTGAACCATCCATAACACATATTACGGCTTAAGCATTCATCACAGAATGTTTCCTGTGTCATTTGATGTGTCTGTGTAAAGGGTTTCTTGAGTTTCACACAATTTAATGCAGACGCGTTGATCTTCTAACTCTGCCATCTCGAAATTTGCAACCTGTGCAACGGAACGCTCTATTCAATACAGCACTGAACGATAACTAGCAGACATACAACAATGAAACTTCCAGCAGTTACACATTAAACACAGGCGTGTGCAGGATTGCCAACCGCATTTCTAACCAACAAACCACTCGTGCGAAATTACGAATGTTCCGGAGTTTTCTACATCTACATCTACGTGATTACTCTGCTGTTCACAATGAAGTGCCTGGCAGAGGGTTCAATGAACCACCTTCAAGCTGTCTCTCTACCGTTCCACTCTCTAACGGCACGCGGGAAAAATGATCACTTAAATTTTTCTGTGTGAGCCCTGATTTATCCTATTTTATCGTGATGATCATTTCTCCCTATGAAGGTGGGTGCCAACAGAATGTTTTTGCAATCGGAGGAGAAAATTGGTGATTGAAATTTCATGAGAAGATCCCGCCGCAACGAAAAACGCCTTTGTTTCATTGATTGCCACTCCAATTCAAGTATCATGACTGTGACACTATCTCCCCTATTTCGCGATAATACAAAACGAGCTGTCCTTCTTTGTACTTTTTCGATGTCATCCGTCAGTCCCACCCGATGCACAGCAATACTCCAGAATAGGACGGACTGGCGTGGTGTAGGCAGTATCTTTAGTAGACCTGGCACCTTCTAACTCTTCTGTCAATGAATCGCAGCCTTTTGTCTCCTCTATCCGCAACGTTATCTATGTGATCGTTCCAGTTTAGGTTATTTGTACTTGTAATCCCTAAGTTGAATTTACAGTCTTCAGATCTGTGTGTCTTATGGCGTAATCGAAATTTAGCTGATTTCTTTTAGTACTCATGTGAATAACTTCACACTTTTCCTTATTCAGGGTCAATTGGCACTTTTCGCACCATACAGATATCTTATCTAAACAATTTTGCAAGTCGTTTTGATCATCTGATGACTTTAGAAGACGGTAAATGACAGCATCATCTGCAAACAATCTAAAAGGGCTACTCAGATTGTTTCCTATGTCGTTAATATAGATCAGGAACAATAGAGGGCCTATAAAACTTCCTTGGGTAACACCGGATATTACTTCTGTTTTACTCGATGACTTTCCGTCTAATACTACGAACAGTGACCTTTCTGACAGAAAATCACGAATCCAGTCGCGCAAATGAGGCGATACTCCATAGGCACCCAGTTTGGTTAGAAGACGCTTGTGAGGAACGGTGTCGAAAGCCTTATGGAAACCTAAAAATATGGAATCAATTTGACATCCCCTCTCGATAGCACTTATTACTTCATGAGTGTAAAGAGCTAGTTGTCTTTCACAAGAACGATATTTTCTGAATCCGTGCTGACTATGTGTCAATAAATCGTTTTCTTCGAGGTACTTCATAATGTTCGAATACAGTATATGTTCCAAAACCCTACTGAAAATCGACGTTAGTGATTCTGAACAGACCTCAGATAGTGGTAGGTGGTCGAGGACGTCAATCGCGGCTCTCTTACTGCTGTTTAAGAGTATTAGATTGGATGCCAGAAAAGAGCTTCAGCGTGTCCCTTTCCCTATCATGATCGTCATCAGGACAATTTCCACTTTTCACAGAAATAGCAGAAGGAAGTGTTATTCCGAAGGGCAGCCCTCAGATGTCACAAAGTTGTCAAATAAGCGTTTCAATGTGAGTTATGATTTTCCAGTTGAGATATCCACGTTTAAGGACGCAGTGGCTGGAACTGAGCGTGGCAACCACAAGTGGATAAGAGTAACTACCATGCAAAGCCGCGTCTCCTTCTGCTCACTGAATTTTCAAGAAGTGGCTGTGATTCATTTTATTTCAGAGGGAAGCCCTACACAAAGCTGTCAGGGATGTAAGTTCAGATATTTCTGTTAATGACTCAGGACAGGGTACTGAACAATGTTACCTCAGTATTTACTTCATTTGCAGACTAGTAATTATAGCTATTAGGACTAGCATGTTTCTAGGTTGGTAGGTACCTCCAAATATGAGTGGCACAAGCATGCTGTCAACGTTTATTTTCCCACGAGGTCAGGTATTGAAGTGTGGTTGCAAAACGGTTAGTCTTTACTGACAGGCCTAGTCCACATACTGATGAAGTTACAACTATGCAGAAAACATCGGGTAGTAAATTATGTGCTGTGTTCGCGGGAATAGTGTTAAGCATAGAGAAAAAATAGTTAATATTTACATTATAGTGCGTATATATTAAGATACTAATTGCCAAAATATTTGTACCTATACACATAACACCCTGTATATGGTGTGTAGGTATTTTAGTATGCAATACTGATAAAAGAATACGTCAACTGGCGGCGCAAGATGTATGAAACGGATTTTAAAATTTTCAACTTTACTTGAATCTGAGCTTAAACTTGAACATAACAGAATTTAACTCAATGCGTTCACGCTTCAATACCGGACTTTCTGCCCAGGGGAAAATAACCAAAATAACCACCAATGGCCAACTTGTGTCACTCATACTGGCGGTATTAACAAGCCGTAACAAACAACTCGTTATAGCTACAATTATGAGTCTGAAAATGAAGAAAATACTGTCATATTGTTTATTTATTTACACCAATTGGCCAACTAAGGACCGCGTTACAAATTCTATTTCATGTTCACTTTTTTCTTTCTCTTCTCTCCGGCTGCTCTTCTGTCTGCTGCCATTTTTCCCAATGTTCAGCTATTAGTTTCCTGTTGATCTTCGGTTTTGGAGCCTTTTGAAAAACCTCGAATTCAGTTATTGCCTTTCTGCACTTACCCCTATTCATTGCATCCATTTCTGTAAGTCCGAGTTCGCCGAGGTCTTTCTTTATTCCTTGCAACCAAGAGTTGGGTGTTTCTCTCTGTTGAATTATACTGGAGATTTACTTCGTTAATCTGTCATCATCCATTCTCACCAGATGATCAAAGAACATCAGCCTTCTCTTTCTCATTTCCGTTGTGACTGGTTTAATAAATTGGTAGATTTTCTCATTGCTCATCTTTACCCATTTTTAACCATTTTTTTTGTGTCCACCAAGAATCTTCCTCAGAATTATTCTTTCCTTCTTCTCGAGCTCATCTATTAGTCCTTTGTTCTTGAGGGAGAGTGTTTCAGCTGCATATTTAACTTCTGTTCTCGTCACTGTATTGTAGTGTTATAACTTTACATTTCGAGATAGGCTTTTTTGTTGTTGTACAGCTTATGTGTGCCCTCCTAAGTTTAGCTACTCGAAGTTTGACAGCTTCTTTTTCTACGCCAGTATCCGTTATTGTTTCTCCCAAATATTTAAAGTGTTTGACCATTTCGATACATCCAATAATTGTGTGCAGTTCTTTGATTTCCTTATATTTGTTAGACATGAATTTAGTTTCTCCTTGTGATATCTGTAAACCCTAATTTAGCTGCATGCTTTGCTAAGATTTCTATTTGTTTAATTGCATCTGCTATATTTCTGGATAGGAGAGCAATATCATCTGCGAAAGCTAGTGCATGTATCTTAAGACCTTTAACTGATCCTCCAAAAGAAATTCCCTTTACTTTTTGTGGTGTGTTTTCATCCAGTGTCTCCCTTATAATATTTTCCAAAGCGATGTTGAATAGAACTGGAGAGAGTCCATCCCCTTGTTTCAGACCCGTTTGGGTTTTAAAAGGTTCAGAAATCTTGCCTCGAATTTTGACTTTGGACTTGGTATCTGTCAGTGTTTGCTTTACTATCTCTCTAGTTTTTCTGTCAGTTCCAAATTCCTCCAAAGTTCTAATAAGGTTTCCTCTGTCTACGGAGTCATACGATTTTCTAAAATCAATAAACGTCGTAACATGTGGTTGACCAGCACGTGTTCTAATTATGTTTTTAAGGTTAATAATTTGCTCCGAACAGCTCCTCTCTTTTCTAAATCCACCTTGGTATTCTCCTATCTGTGAATCGAGAACTGGTTCAATCCTATTTAGTAATATCTTGGAAAGTACCTTGTATGGAACGGATAGAAGGGAAATACTGTCGTATATACAATGATGGACCGAAAAATTATGACCACAGCCCGCCATGAGACTGAATGCCTCCTGGAGGCGTTCCGGACACGTGATGCAGCAAGGAAAGCAAGTAAGTGGAGCACGGCGACTATAAGAGTCGAAAATGGGAAATCCACTAACTAAAGCGACTTTCACAGAGTGCCTCCACCTGAGAACGAGCATGTCTGAAACAGGAAAGCTGGTCGGTTGTTCGCGTGCTTCCGTTGTGAGTATATATGGCAATTGGTGAGATGGTGCTGGACGCCCACGCCTCATCACAGAACGTGGGGACCGGAGGCTTGCCCGCTAGGTAAAGCAGGACAGGTGGCGACATGTGACGTAACTGACGATAGAGTACAACGCTGTTGCAGGCACAAGTGTTTCGGGACAAAGCGCTCTGCGTTCACTATTCAACATGGGGGTTCTCAGCAGACGACCCATGTTCCCATGTCAAAGCAACGACGTCGTCAATTACGACTGCAGTGGGCACGGTACCATGTAGAGCTGACCATGAGAACGAGTCTCCTTGTCGTATGGATCACGTTTCTTGTTAACAGCAAGTCGATAGTCGTGCCCTCATACGCCGTCGTTCAGATGAACGGCTACGTCACGAACGCTGGCCAGGATTGGAAGGGTGGGGGGGAGTATTATGACATTCACCTTGGCTTCCATGGGAACTATGATGTTAATCGAATGCACCATAGATGTTAAGGACTACGTGAACATTATTGCTGTTCACCTGCCTTTCTTTATGCTTGATGTCTTCTGCGATTGCGACGGCATCTTCCAGCAAAAATATCTGTTCATATCACAAGGCCAGAATCGTGCTGCAGTAGTTTGAGCTTTATAGTAAACTCACATCGTTATTTTGGCCACCAAATTCGCCTGTTCTGAAACCGATGGAACACATCTGGACGCTACTGGGTGCCTGCCCATCACCCAAGAACCACAGGCCACCATTAGACTGGAATTACGCCGTCTGTTCGTGGACCCTGGTCCCACATTCCCCCTGAAACCTATCAAGGACTTTCAGAATGCGTATCACGTAGAATCGCTGATGCACTGCTTTCCGAAGCTATTAAGCAAGTGGTCATAATGTTTTGGCTCGTCACTGTATATGTCGCACAACTTCTTGGGTTATATATTTTGGAAATTTCATAGTTCTTGTGATCCCCATAGTTTGTGTGTAATTTAAAGAATTGTT
The DNA here is from genome assembly GCF_021461395.2 of Schistocerca americana. Lineage (NCBI taxonomy): Eukaryota > Metazoa > Arthropoda > Insecta > Orthoptera > Acrididae > Schistocerca > Schistocerca americana. The sequence goes on from NC_060126.1 coordinate 360,877,730, forward strand.
CTTTTGTTTTCATTTTCGGGTCTGATTTGCTCATAAATTCTACCCATGCCTGTTACATAAAATTATAGTACACAGCTTAAGATGCCAGTGTCTGATTTTATACCATTACATTCCTTCAATCATAATAGACAAGCAGTGGGCACGAAAGAAATAGGTGCCGAGTTCGAGTCTCGAGCCAGCACACAACTTTAACATGCCAGGAAGCACGCTATGCTGCAGAGTGGGAATTTCATTATGTTTGATATTTTTGATGGATTACTAAACAAAAAACGTTATTTACTGATATCTGTCTTGCGAGATATGTTCTGTAGTGTCATTTGCACAATAATAACAATACCGAAGTACAAAAGAATACACGTGCATGAAACGGCATACCTCGTACCTAACTGTAACACAGTTGCAATACGTATAGGTTTATTCACCACCAACTGAAAAAAATCCTTTCCTAATTCACTTTTCAGATACGCATCCTTATTGCAAAGACAAACTGTAGGGTGGTGCATCAATGACATTTTTAAAAATCAAGCTCCATGTCAAATTATTGCACTGAGTATCACCCCGTTCTTACATGCGTGTATTGGTGACACTGCGTACAATAACTTGTCTGAAACACCATAGAAAAGTGACCTTTCCATAACTGCGAAATCGTATTGTTTAAAGAACTGAGGGAAGGTTATGTCAGGGTAAAAAATTACAGAAAAACATTTTTATAATAATTTATTTTCAAAATAGTACAGAGAATTTACGAAATTTAGCAGAATAGTATCTAATGAACTTTTACCTCATGATGTTTTTGTCTTTCATCATCTGAAACGAGGAAGGAATTGTCTGGTCTGGGCGTTTAATTAACTCTTTGTAATTTAATACAATTCATCACACTTTCAGTTTTGGAGGGAAATACTGAACCAGATACATCGGAGTACTGAGATACACATTTAATGTGTAATGAATTGTGCACAATGGGTAGCGTTACACATGAGAGCGGCTTTCTGATAGACAAATCTGCCAATCTGCCCCTTACTCAATCTCTCTAGAAATTAATAGCTAAGATAATTTCATTGATCAGCCGTTAAGATATCAGTTACAATTTCTTGGAGAATACACGTACGTCTCGATCCTATCCGACGCTTCACATTGCTGACGTTGTAGTCTCCAATCTTGAAACTGCTTTGATAGAGCCCTCCAAGCTGGTCTATCTTGTGAAAGTCTGTACATCCGTTTGAACTTTCTTGCTTTATTCAGACCTTAACCTCTCTCTACGGTTGCCTCCTCACACACTTCTCTCCGTTACGAAAATAGCTATTTCTGGATGTTTCTGGATATATACTATCAGCCTGCTTCCCTACAGTCGTATCCTAGAGCTCTTTTCTCTCTACTTGGATTCAATACCTTAATTACACGCGAGATATGTAAGTAACCTACCTTTAGCATTCTTCCGCAATCCTACATTTGAAAAGCTTGTGGTCTGTACTGCTTATCATCCACTTCTGTGTAGGGCAAGAAGTGAGTCATTAAAGATTTTCTGGGAGAGCTTTTGGAAGGTTGGAAAAGAAAAGGCTGAGGACGCAATATCATTGGGAAGGGAGGCAGAATACTGGGCGGTAGAGGAGCCCTGACGTGGGAAGGAAAAAGAGCAGAACTGGAAGGATGTTTAGGTCTATGGGCGAATTCCGTAGTAACTTAGGGGGAGGTGGTTGTATTTTCACTGGGATAGCTCGTGGAGAATGCGTAGGTGCAAGGTTTGGAGTGGGGAGAATGTCGGTAGAAGTGCGTCAGAGTACGAGGATTGGTAGTCAAGGGAAAAACGATTGGGTGGTTAGTGTCAAGACTACAGGAATTTAGGAAATCTCGGGAAGGAAAGGGATGAAATTAGAACTTCGTACAGCATTCAAGCGGTGGATGGTAAGCGGATGTGGAAGACTTGAAGTTTTTGGCCTTGAAGATATTGTTGGAGAGACTTCGTTAGCCTAAAAGAGGGGAGCCTTGTAAATGCAGTGTATGATGGAGGAATACAATCCCCATGTTAGGCCATTTCGTTCTTTCACTCTATTACTATAGTTTTGTTGCCTGATTAGCAGAAGGGAATTCCGTATTAGTATTCAGTCGAGGATTACTCTGAGATATTTTAGTTTGTTAAGTAATTGGACTAGGAAGTTGGGGATGCTGAGGTAGAAATGAGGAGTTCGAATTTACACAGTATCGGTTACTGTAATTCAAAAGATTGGGAGAGCATACTGCTCCAGTTACCATACGAGGGTAGTCATAAAGTCTTAATTATCACCTTGAAAAACTGAAGTCACACTTTTTTATTTTTTTGCTAGTACACGTCTGTAGTTCTTGCACGCTTTCAAATGCCTGCACTACAGTTCTGTAGCATTCTGCTGGAGGAGAGGCGCGTTAGGAAAGTAGAGTTTTGAGCGTGAATACGTTCTCAGCATTTGAAGTGGTCAGCGTTGCCACAATCCATACTGAGGTAGTGGAAATCTACATCAGAGCGACACGGTACGACACTAGGGTTGGGTGGCTCAGACGCCTCTGATGTGCTCGAGAAATCTCAGCTACGACGAATGAAGTGGTAGATTAAAATGGTTCAAATGGCTCTGAGCACTATGGGACTTAACATCTATTGTCATCAATCCCCTAGAACTTAGAACTACTTAAACCTAACTAACCTGAGGACATTACACAACACCCAGTCATCACGAGGCCGAGAAAATCCCTGACCCCGCCGGGAATCGAACCCGGGACCTCGTGCTCGGGAAGCGAGAACGCTACCGCGAGACCACGAGCTGCGGACAAGTGGTAGATGATCTATCTGTGAAGAACCGGAATAATAACCATGGATGAGGGTGTTGGGCGTATCACAATGACCCGCGACATAGGGGCCGAGGAAGCAGCGGATAATATGTGGATTCACCAGTGCCGAGAAAGGCGAAGACCCAACCATCTTCGAGCAGGGTGATACTGGGAGCATTCTGGGGCTACCATAGCGTGTGGCTAACATGCTATGCTCGTTACGAGCAGCCTGTCACTGGAGCGTATCACCGAATTCTCTCGCCCAGGTGACGGGAAACTGTGAAGGCGGAGTGTCGCGGGAAGGTGTTCAAGAGGTTGTTATTGCTCCCACGACAACGCTCCATCTCATTCTGCTGATGGCTCAGCCACACATTCTATTCTTTTGGAGTATCAGATTTGCTCTGACTCTGCGTATTATCATAAAACGGCACCAGTATCTCCTTGTTAATGATATCATTGCGTGGTTGTCAAGTCCAGAATGGTGGCGAGGTTCCTGAACAACCAAAATGTATACTTTTACAACCAAATTCTCAGCCAAATTATCCACCGTTTGGGACAATATGTCGTACAGTATCTAACACCATCATCAAGATTTATGCAAACACCTAGTTTTTTTTTTTTTTTTTTTTTTTTTTGAGGTGACAATCAAACATTTACGACACCCATCATATTTGAAGACATCATGGCTTTCATTATGTCCATTGTAGACGATTAATTGTAGCTGCTAAATAGGCGGTGTATCTAGGTATGATTTCAACCAGTCGCTTTCTGAATCTGATACGATTTATTGTATCATTAACTAGCTTTCCAGTCACTGTAGGCTCATCATCACTTGGACGTATTTTACAAGAACGAATTTTGGACCACTTGCAGATAGACCTTAGGGTCGAGACGCTAGCGAAAATAACATAAATTTAGTCATAAATTAACGTAATCTGTACGATCTAAACCATTATTATGCTTGTGAGTAGTAACATTCCATTACATCTTGGTCTCCAAAACAAATTCATTTCAGTGATGTACAGTTTAGCCAGCTGACACATACGCGCGCGCGCACACACACACACACACACACACACACACACACACACACACACACACAAACGCGCGCGCGCGCGCACGCATAGATATAATATATAGGTGCACATCTACAGCTTTCCATGGACATCTGCACTATGCGATCAAAAGTATCTGGGCACCTATTAATGAACGTTAACATTGCGCGTCCGCCCTTGCCATTTAAGAGGGCTTGAACTCTGCTGAAGACACTGTCAGTTATAGGTCTGAATGTCTGTGGAGGAAAGGAAGCCCATTCTTCCTAAATAGCCGAAACCAGTGGAGTTAGTGATGATGGACGGTGAGATCTGGAATGCAGTCGACTTTCTAACTCATCCTAAACGTCTTCCGTTAAGTTCAGGTCTGGACTCCATCAAGTTGCCACAGCGTATAGTGTCATTCATCATTCCAGTCCATTTATTTATTTATTTATTTATTTATTTATTTATTGTTCCGTGGGACCACATTTAGGAGAAGTCTCCATGGTCCTGGAACGAGTCAATACATGAAATTATAACACGATTGTAGAAACACATAAAATGAAACAAGTCGTTAGTTTAAATAAAGAAAATCAAGAATGTAACACTGGAATTTGCTTAATTTTTTATCTCTTCCAGGAGCTCCTCGACAGAATAGAAGGAGTGAGCCATGAGGAAACTCTTCAGTTTAGACTTAAAAGTGTTTGGGCTACTGCTAAGATTTTTGAGTTCTTGTGGTAGCTTATTGAAAATGGATGCAGCAGAATACTGCACTCCTTTCTGCACAAGAGTCAAGGAAGTGCATTCCACATGCAGATTTGATTTCTGCCTAGTATTAACTGAGTGAAAGCTGCTAACTCTTGGGAATAAGCTAATATTGCTAACAACAAACGACATTAAAGAAAATACATACTGTGAGGGCAATGTCAAAATTCCCAGACTATTGAATAGGGGTCGACAAGAGGTTTTCGAACTTACACCATACATAGCTCGAACAGCCCGTTTTTGAGCCAAAAATACCCTTTTTGAATCAGAAGAATTACCCCAAAAAATAATACCATATGACATAAGCGTATGAAAATATGCGAAGTATACTACTTTTCGTGTTGAAATGTCACTTATTTCAGATACTGTTCTAATGGTAAATAAAGCGGCATTTAGTTTCTGAACAAGATCCTGAACATGGGCTTTCCACAACAGCTTACTATCTATCCGTACGCCTAGGAACTTGAACTGTTCCGTCTCGCTTATAACATGCCCATTCTGTCTGATTAAAATGTCAGTTCTTGTTGAATTGTGGGTTAGAAACTGTAAAAACTGAGTCTTACTGTGATTTAGCATCAAATTATTTTCCACAAGCCACGAACTTACTTCATGAACTACATTATTTGATAATGTTTCAATATTACACACAAGATCCTTCACTACCAAGGTGGTGTCATCAGCAAACAGAAATATTTTTGAATCACCTGTAATACTAGAAGGCATATCATTTACATAAATAAGGAACAGCAGTGGCCCCAGCACCGACCCTTGGGGAACGCCCCATTTAACAGTGCCCCATTGGGACTGAACATCATTACCACTCTCAATATTGCGGAGGATTACCTTCTGCTTTCTGTTCTTAAAGTAGGAGGCGAACCAATTGTAAGCTACTCCCCTTACTCCATAATGTTCCAACTTCTGCAGTAATATTTTGTGGTCAACACAGTCAAAAGCCTTCGTTAAATCAAAGAAAACACCTAACGTTCTCAACCTTTTATTTAATCCGTCCAAAACCTCACAGAGAAAAGAGAATATAGCATTTTCAGTTGTTAAGCCATTTCTAAAACCAAACTGTACATTTGACAGCAAATTATGTGAATTTAAATGCTGCAGTAACCTTGTATATACAAGCCTCTCGATAACTTTAGCAAACACCGATGGCATAGAAATAGGTCTATAATTGTCAACATTATCCCTGTCTCCCTTTTTATAAAGTGGCTTCACTACCGAGTACTTTAATCGGTCAGGAAACCGACCACTGCTAAAGGAAAAGTTACAGATATGGCTAAGTACTGAGCTAATATACGTGGAACAATACTTCAGTATTCTGCTAGATACCCCGTCATATCCATGAGAGTTCTTGGTCTTTAGTGATTTAATTATTAACTCAATCTCCCTCTTGTCAGTATCATGGAGGAGCATTTCAGGTAACAGTCTCGGAACACTTTTTTCTAAGAGCGCTATATGATTCCCTGTTGGGACTAGGTTTCTATTTAGTTCACCTGCTATATTCAGAAAGTGATTATTAAGTACTGTACATATATGCGACTTATCAGCAACACGGACATCCCCACTACGCACTGATTCTATATCCTCGACCTGTCTCTGCAGACCAGCCACTTCCTTTACGACTGACCATATGGTTTTAATTTTATCCTGAGACTTAGCTATTCTATCTGCATACCACATACTTTTTGCCTTCCTAATAACTTTTTTAAGCACCTTACAATACTGTTTGTAATGGGCTGCTGCATTTAGATTTTGACTGTTTCTAACGTTTTGATATAATTGCCACTTTGTTCTACAAGATATTCTTATCCCTTTAGTCAGCCACCCAGGCTGCCTGTTTGTGCTAGTACCCTGTTTTAAACGTTCTAACGGAAAGCAACTTTCAAAGAGCACGAGAAAAGTCTTGAGGAAAGCATTATATTTATCGTCTACTGTATCAGCACTATAAACATCTTGCCAATCTTGTTCCTTGATAAGGTTTACAAAAGTCTGTACAGCAACTGGATCAGCTTTCCTAAAAAGTTGGTAACTATATTTAACATGTGTTGAAGCACAAAAATCTTTTAGACTTAAAATTTGTGCATCATGATCTGAAAGGCCATTCACCTTTTTGCTAACAGAATGCCCTTCTAATAATGACGAATGAACAAAAATATTGTCTATGGTTGTTCTACTGTTCCCTTGCACTCTCGTTGGAAAGAATACGGTTTGCATAAGATTATATGAATTAAGGAGGTCTACCAGCATCCTTTTCCTTGCACAATCACTTATACAATTAATATTGAAGTCACCACATATAACTAACTTTTTGTATTTCCTATAAAGTGAACCAAGAACCTCCTCTAGCTTTAGCAAAAATGTTGTGAAATCGGAGTCTGGGGATCTATAAATAACAACAGTAAGAAGTTTAGCTCCACTAAATTCGTTCTCAGTCATCCACTGTCCAGTAGTATTGCTCTTTACACCACCTCAAACGTCGCTTAGCATTTGCTACAGAAATGTGTTGTTTGTGAGACGCTGCTCAACATCGTACGCCATTAGTCTTAGCTCACTACGCACAGTCACTATGCTGGCTGGAATGCTGCTGGAACTTTGGAACTGGTGAGTGAGTTCTTCCACTTATTTTATGCGCTTTCTTACAACCACCGTGTCCTGATGTTGCTTTAGATGTGATTGTTCCTTCACGTCTACAGTTCACATCACCAACAGGCGACTTGAGCAGCTTTAGAAGGGTTGAAATGTCCCTGATGGATCTATTACTGACTAGATACCTGGTGAATTGTGCACATTCTAAGTCAGTCGGCTCTCCTGACCGACTCATTCTGCTCTTGTTTCTTCTCTACTGACAAGACGATACCCTCCAACTCGTATTATACTAGCGGGTCCTCCTCCCATGACATATCTTAACAGTCGGTTTCGCACTAAAAAGGCTGTCCAGATACTTTTGATAAGTTAATGCCCTTCTGCCATATGTGCTATTAACGCATTCACTCTTTAATTATTTTGTAAATGCCTCACTATATGTGTTCATCTGTAAAAAATTGACCGACATTAAATGTTTATTGCCAACCGATAGACACGCCTACAGTAGAGCTGGCCATTCGAAAATCAAGTGACACTAAGGTCCATGCTTGCATTCTGTTTCCTTTGTTTACGGTCACTGCATAGCATAAGCTCACTGGGAATCGTATATGTTTAAAGCGAAATTGTAAATCGTTAAGAATTAGCGGGATTTTGATATAAAAACCGCTCGGCTGTGCCACTTCTTGGCACAATTTCCGCTTCTATAATGCTACCTTGGAGAGAAGTAGCTTTAAGCTTCTGTCAGGCTCTGAGGAGCGAGATAATGCACGACGTTCTCAATTAGAGTTACGTGGAACCATGCATTCAGACGGAATTTCTAAAGAACGAGTTAAGGCCGGACGTTTTCTAGTAGCAGCAACTGCTGCCTCACAATGTTTATTAAATTCTTGAGACTACAGAGTCCTTAAGCTTTTAGGTGTTCTGGAATATTCAGACAGACTCGACCGTGTCCTAGGCATTTTTATACATGAAGGAAACGAAATCGAATGAGCAGCCGCTCAAATCACAAAGCAAACTTAACCATTTCGTATTACCTAACAGAGAATATAAATAAAACCTATCCAAAGCAGCAAAGCAATATCGTCAAGTATTTAATATGCAAATTGATATTAGTAAATCATACACCTTAGCCAAGTAAAGTCGCTGGTGGCTTATATTTACAAAGGTAAGATTGTTCTTGTTGTGGTCTTCAGTCCAGAGACTGGTTTGATGCAGCTCTCCATGCTACCCTATCCTGTGCAAGCTGCTTCATCTCTAAGCACGTACTGCAACATACATCCTTCTGAATCTGCTCAGTGTATTCAACTCTTGGTCTCCCTCTACAATTTTTACCCTCCACGCTGCCCTCAAATACTAAACTGGTGATCCCTTGATGCCCCAGAACATGCCCTACCAACCTATCCTTCTTCTAATTAAGTTGTGCCACAAATTCCTCTTCTCCCCAGTTCTATTCAGTACCTCCTCATTAGTTACATGATATATCCATCTAACCTTCAGCATTCTTCTGTAGCACCACATTTCGAAAGCTTCTATTCTCTTCTTGTCCAAACTATTTATCGTCAATGTTTCACTTCCACACATGGCTACCCTCCGTCCAAATACTTTCAGAAAAGATTTCCTGGCACTTAAATCTATACACGATACTAACAAATGCTGAAGATTAAAGATTAGGTGGGTAGATCGTGTAATTAATGAAGAGGTACTGAATAGAAATGGGGGGGGGGGGAGGGTCAAAGAAATTTATGGCACAACCTGACTAGAAGAAGCATCAGTTGGTAGCACATTCTGAGACATCAAGGGATCACCAATTTAGTACTGAAGAGAGGTGTGGGGGGTGAAAATCGTAGACGGAGATCAAGAGATGACTGCGGTAAGCAGATTCAGATGAACGTACACTGCAGTAGTTACTAGGAGATGAAGAAGTTTGCAAAGGCTAGAGTTGCATGTAGAGCTCCATGAAATCAGTCTTCGGACAGAAAACCTGGTGATGATGATGTTACAGACCTACAGGACTTATGGAGAAGTGTAAATGTATTAATGTGAGGTAAGGTTCAAAATGGCTCTGAGCACTATGGGACTGAACATCTGAGGTCGTCAGTCCCCTAGAACTTAGAACTACATAAAACCTAACAAACCTAAGGACATCACACACATCCATGCCCGAGGCAGGAGTCGAACCTGCGACCGTAGCAGTCTCACGGTTAGGTACTGAAGCGCCTTGAACCGCACGGCCACCGCGGCCGGCCTGAGGTAAGGGACTGGTCCAGAAATGACGAGTCGAAAGTTGAAAATCGTTGCTATACCTCTGACACAGAAACCCTTCAACTGGAGGTTCTTTGTTGTCTGTGTTTTGGGAGGAGGCAGTATGGACCAAAACAAGAAAAATATATCCAGTAAATATGAGTTCTAAAACGCTTACCTTAAGAGGTATGAGAACTAGTTTATTCTCGCCGTGACGAAAAACATATCGTGTATTGAACAATTGATCATAGCTCTCAATGGATGCATTTCAGAGCCGTTGTTTACTAAAGAAATTTTTCTCCTTTTGTTCCATACTACCTTCTACCAAAGCATGGAAGGCAAACGGTTTCCAGTAGAAGAGATCGAATGTCATAGGTACCGGAACGATTTTCGCTTCGGATTCCGTCGTTTACGTCTCAGGGTCCCTTATCATAGATCGATTCATTCACCTCTTCCATTTATTTTTGTATTTATTAATTTGATGTCATATCTCTGGGTTGCTACCAAGAAACTAAAACAAACTGTACGATTGGTACTGTTGTCATATGCACTGAATCACCAAAGAAACTGGTATAGGCATGCGTTTATAAATGCAGAGGTATGTAAACAGGCAGAATACGGCGCTGCGGTCGGCAGCACCTATGTAAGACAACAAGTGTCTGACGCGGTCATTAGATCGGCTACTGTTGCTGCAATGGCCAGTTATCAAGATTTAAGTGAGTTTGAACGTGGTGTTATAACCGGCGCACTAGCGATGGGACACAGCATCTTCAAGGTAGCGATGAAGTCTGGATTTTCCCGTACGACCATTTCATGAGTGTACCGTGAATATCAGGAATCCGGTAAAACATCAAATCTCCGACATAGCTGCTGAAGGAAAAAGATGCTGCAAGAACGGGACCAACGACGAATGAAGAGAATCGTTCAACGTTACAGAAGTGCAACCCTTCCTGATATTGCTGCAGATTTCAGTGCTGGGCCATCAACAGGTGTCAGAGTGCGAACTGTTTAACGAAACATCATCGATATGGGCCTTCGGAGCCGAAAGTCCACTCGTGTGCTCTTTATGACTGCACGACACAAAGGTTTACGTCTCACCTGGCGCCGTCAACACCGAAATTAGATTGTTCATGACTAGAAACACGTTGCCTAGTCTGACGAGTCTCGTTTCTAATTATATCGAGCGGATCGACAACTTCATGAATCCATGGACGTGAGTGTCAGCACCGGTCTGTTTAAGCTGGTGGAGGCTTTGTAATGGTATGGGGTGTGTGCAGTTGGAGTGATATGGGACCCCTCTTATTCTAGATACGAGTCTGACAGTTGATACGTACGTAAGTATCCAGTCTGATGAGCTGCGTCCGTTCATGTACATTGTGCATTCCGAAGTACTTGAGCAATTCCAGCAGGACAATGCAGCAATTCTGGCCGTATGGGGTGTCGCAGAGTTTCTTGAGTAACACTCTTCTGAGTTAAACCACTTCCACTGGTCACCAAAGTTCCCAAATATGAACATTATTGAGTATATCTGAGATGCCTTGAACGTGTTATTCAGAAGAGATATGCACCTACTCGCACTCTTACAGATTTACGGACAGCCTTGCCAGATTCATGGTGCTATTTCTGTCCAGCACTACTTCAGACATTAGTTGAGTCCATGCCACGTCGTGTTGCGGCACTTCTGCGTGCTCGCGGTGGCCATACACGATATTAGGCAAGTATACCAATTTCATTTCTGAAAGTATTTGTGTGGAGTGTAGCCATGTATGGAAGTGAAATATGGACGATAAATAGTTTGGGCAAGAAGAGAATAGAAGCTTTCGATACGTGGTGCTACAGAAGAATGCTCAAGATTAGATGCGTAGATCACATAACTAATAAGGAGGTATTGAATAGAATTGGAGAGAAGAGGAGTTTGTGGCACAACTTAACTAGAAGAAGGGATCAGTTGGTAGGACATATTCTGAGGCATCAAGGGATCACCAATTTAGTATTGGAGGGCAGCGTGGAGAGTAAAAATCGTAGAGGGAGAGCAAGAGATTGATACACTAAGCAGATTCAGAAGGATGTAGGTTGCAGTAGGTACTGGGAGATGCTTGCACAGGATAGAGTAGCATGGAGAGCTGCATCAAACCAGTCTCAGTACTGAAGACCACAACAACAGCAACAACGACTGTTATGTGACCCTCATAATTTGATGAAAGTAATAGTAACGCAAGCTGATTCTATTTCATAGCCAAATGCATTCTTCCAGTAGTGTGGGGTATCTAAGCTGGCCGGACAAAACATTAGTTACCACCTTGAAAGAGCACAGTGGGCGCCTTGGAACTCTACAGATGGTGCAGGACCGGTAGCGTGTGCTCGTGTGAACCCCCACCGCTGATACATGTCATGGCAGCTAAGTGCTGTGTAACCAGTTCGCTGTATCGAATCAGTGCATCGAGATGAGTCCACGTCGAGACGTGACAAAATGGCAGAAAAGAGCTATCGTGGTTGGACGTGTCCATGATCAAACAAAGTGAATGAAATTTCCTGACAGACTAAAATTGTGTCTTTAACAGTGGTTCGAACTCGGGACCAACAACAACAACAACAACAACAACAACCAATTTCTTTGGCTCTTCAGTGTATATGTGTTTAACCAAGAAAAGAATTAATTAGGGAATACAATGAACTGTAGCGTACAGTTCCTCGTGACTGGCACAATAAACCGTATCAGATTAAAAAAAACGACTGGTTGGGCATGGTAGCTACATAAATTGATAACTTCAGACTTTCGACTTTTATCACTAGCCAATTATGCAACACACGCATGACACGTCGTATGCATAACGAGTGTTCCGGCCAGGGGAGAGAGATGTAACGCAGCCTGCGTGGACGGGACGTGTACGAGTTATCTGCGGCCGCGGCTCGCGGGCAGACAGACAGACAGAGAGACAGGCCCGGCGGCTGTCTGGCCGGCCGGCCGCGCCCCGCCGTCTCGTCCGCCATTCAGCTCGGGTCGCCGCGCCAGACGTGGCCGCCTTCCAAAGCAGCCCGCCGTGCCGCGGCGCTTATCCGCCTCCATCTGTCCGCGCCGGCACACCGGCGGGACTCGGCGCTGAACTGTGCGACGCCGGTCTGCGAGCGCCGTTGCGGCAGCTGGCTGCGCCTCCTGCAATAAAGCACACCGTCCACTCCTCAGTTCCGGCTCCCATTCATCGACAGCGAGGAGGAAAGGGGCATCAGGATACTTAAGTCAACAGTGATGACTCTGTCGTCAGCTTATCGGGTATCTTTGCGGACGAAAGCTGGGGACTGTATAATAGGGCATTATCAGCTAAACACTCTTATTAGCATTCGTAAACGACGCTCGGGCAATGAATTGAACGCAGTATATAGTTCTTAGCAGGAAAAATACACAGATGTAAAAGTAAACTTTAATCGTGCTATCTGATTCTTCTGTTGCAGCTTGGCAGAACAGCTTTACATTTACAAGTAAAAACACGTAATTCTCGATGTCCTACAGCATTTTTCTAAAGCAATATCGGCGTACAAGGTAATTATGACCATCGTCATCAGAAGGGGAACAGGTGTGGTGAACAATATTGAATATTTCACAAGGATTAATGCGAAGAAAACAGAGTAAACGACATCTTTGGAAATGCATTAGCTGAAAAGGTTAATGCTGCAAAATAAACAAACATATATGGAAAAAACTGGAAAAGGTTCTTAACACCAAAAAAGTGTGAAGGTGCGCGCTCGCTGTGTGGGCGTGTGTCGTTGCTTCTCTCCTTCCCGCCACTTCCATATGAAGGCAAGGAGAACGAAAGAATTTTTTAAAATAAATAATGCCTCCTACGTTACATAAAAACAAACTTTCTGACAAAACAAGTGAAGCTCCCAGAAGACAGTCAGATGTCGATGTAACTTCATACAAATGCACCCAACTGGCAGACGTAAGTGATTACAATTACTATGTAAAGTTTTTTTTTAAATTACCGCTACCACTCACAAACTTTGTCAACTATTGTATTACTTATTTATTTAGCAACATGTTTCGAGGGTTATACCTCATCTTCAGGCTAAATGGCATTACAAAAACAACTTTACAATAAGGTCAAACTGATGTTACATAGTCGATTCGTAAATGCTTTGGTTATCCTATGGAAGAAGAGAAAACTGTAATACGATAACAAGACGTGCAGAAGGCATGTGAACATCTGACACCACATTGATCGACAAATCGGTAGTCAAATCGAAACCAGCTGTATTTCGACTGCCATCTTGTCCACTGCACCACAGAACTGTTTGTGATCGTGTTTCGAAGTTACTGCTATGTTAGTGACAATTTGTGAACAGTGGCCAACAGAGCCATGGAAATCGAAACACCGTAACGCATCGCAACGAGACTGTCACGCCACAAGAACGAAGTGAGTGACCGTTACAAAACGTTTCCATGCAAACATCAGTCCAGCTTCCAAAGTGACATCGCCTCTTACTAAATTTTCTCTTCTTCCATAGGATGACCACAGCATTTACGAAACGACTATGTACATCAGTATGACCTTATTGTAAAGTTGTTTTTGTAATGCCATTTAGCCTGAAAAAGAGGTATAACCCTCGAAACATGTTGCTAAATAAATAAATAACACAATAGTTGACAAAGTTTGTGACTGGTAACGGTAATTTAAAAAAGCCTTTACGTACCTCTTGAGACAGTCACTGTCGAAAAAGAGTCAAAGTGGCTTTAAATTTTGATTACAATTACAGTTCTGACACGTAGACCGGCCTACAGAGTGCAATAGTTTTGTTCGTATTTAGTGCTGTTACCCAGCGAGGGTATTCGGGGTGGTTCATCTGCCCCTATTCATGAGTTTTATGCAACCCGGAAGGTCTTCAAATACCACGTGAGAGGTTTGCACATTCTCGCGCTCGCTATACGCGAACTCGTCAGCAAAAACGAACGTGACGTTTTTTCTATATAATGTAATGTAGTAAAATTTTTTACTGAGTTACGTTTCCCCTAGACGTCGTAGTTTCTAAATTAGTCAAGAAAAACGCAGAAAAGTTTTTCTTGAAAACCATTGCCTTCAGCGAAAACTTGTCCCAGTACAGGATTTAATCACACTAAATTTCCTACAAAAAGTCCTGTTCACTTTTTCTGTATAGTTTGCGAGTAATGAGCGAGGGAACACAAAAATTTTGTATGTGGTCTTAGAGGCGTTTCTGCTGCGTAAACACTATCGGTAGGGGCAGCTGAATTACATTGTATAAGGGGCATGAACAGCATCAGATGTTGAGTGTTCTCTGTACATGCGATACAGCATTATCAGCACCTGGCAGAGTTTGAAACGGCCGTTATTCTGGGTCTCTACTTGGCCGCATTGTCGAATCGTGCAGTATGGAGGTTTGCAGGACATTCGGATGTGCAAAGGCCAGATGCTGGATTGCTTGGGAATGCGAGGATTGGGACATTCGTTGCCAAGGTTCCAGTCGACCACTTTTGACCACCACAAGAGTGGATCACCGTATTCTGCATGAAACCAGGTAGTAACCACACCTCCGCCTGCCCTCTAAGTACACGTAATGAACTGTCTGCATTATTTTGTGTCATCTCATACCAAATGATCGGACACTAGCAGCAGTCGGACTAGGGAATTACCGATCTATGCGAAGGCCGCCGTTAATACAACATCCGTTATTGGTACTGTCCTGCAGAACAGAATATTCCAAGTCCGTGGTAAGAAGAACAGATGGCGCAGACAAAAGGATGGCTCACCTCAAGGCAGTGTGCTCGCCCCTGTGCTTTTCAATCTTTACACTAATGACCAACCCATAACGGAAAATTCCAGGCTTCTCATCTATGCTGGCGATACTGCAGTGGCTGCTCAATGAAAGACGTTTAAAGAAGTACAGGAAAAGTTGACTTCTGAGCTAGGTACGCTTGGCTCCTCCTACAAAGCCAATCATCTAAAGCCAAATCCCAACAAGACTCAGGTGTGCGCATTTCACTTGGAGAATAGAGAAGCTCGGCGGGAACTGGACGTTACATGGCAAGCAAACGACTGGAGCATTCCAGAATGAGATTTTCACTATGCAGCGGAGTGTGCGCTGATACGAAACTTCCTGGCAGATTAAAACTGTGTGCCGGACCGGGACTCAACTCGGGACCTTTGGCTTAGGTCCCGAGTTCGAGTCTCGGTCCGGCACACAGTTTTAATCTGCCAGGAAGTTTCGACTGGAGCATTGTTCAGCACCAGTATATCTGGGTGTTACCCTTGACCGAACTCTGTCCTCCAAGAAACACTGCCATAACACCAGGCTGATAGTTACTTCATGGAATAACATCTTGTGGAAGCTCATATCCACCGCCTGGGGAGCAAGTCCTCCCGTCTTGAGAATTTCGGTCCTTGCTTTGTGTGTGTCCGCTGCAGAGTATGCTTCACCTGTGTGGAGTGCATCCACTCATACCAAACAGGTTGATGTTGAAATCAATGACACCGTCCCAATCTTGTCTGGATGTATGACGCCAACTCCTGTCGATAAAATCTACCCGATTGTTGGACTAGCTCCCCCCACCCCCCTATTAGAAGGGCTGTTGCTATTGATATAGTGAGTTCTAAGCAAACTTATGATCCCCGACATCCACTGCACGATGATCAGGCTGTTGTCCGTCGACTGAAGTCGAGAAAGAGCTTAATCGCCAGGACTCAACCACTAGAGGGAACACCAGAGTCTAACGGCATCAGCAGGTGGAAGACCAAGCTACCACCTGATATCCCTGTAAAGAACGAGCTAGGTCCAGGAAATGGCTTGCCCTACCCTATTTGGAGATCGCTCAATCGTCTTAGGGTGGGCGTTCCTCTTTGCAAGACCAACATGTGAAAATGGGGCATTCTTCCAGCTGATGGAGACATATCCTGCGAGTGCGGAACAACACAAGATTCGGCCCATCTGCTAATTTGTCCTCAATTTGAACAACCCTGCACAACACAGGACCTGATCGAGGGAAACAACAAGGCCATCGGAGTTGCTACCTTCTGGAAATGCTGACCGGACACGGAAATTAATGTACGAATGAATACAACTACATAAGAGGCTGCATTTGGAATGGTGCTGTCATCGTGAAACACAGACTGCTGATGAATGGCATTGCTTTGTGTTCAACGGTTCTGCATTCCCCAGCAGGACCAGTTTCAGCAAGTATGGCAGCCACTTGCCGAGAGGTACCACTCTTCCAATGTTTTGGAGAGACACAACGGTTCACTCCTGGTGTCATGTATAGCTATCCATTATGTATTTCTTCAGGTCAGGGCTGGTAACGATTGATAGAACCATTACGGCAGAACGGTACGTCACGGATATCATGCATCCTCATGTCTTACTTCTCATGCGATAGTATCAACAGGACAACGGTTGTTCACACATGGCGTGTGTCTCTATGAACTGTCTGCGTGATTTCGAGGCACTCTGGTGGCCAGCAAGATCACGAAATCAGTCCCCAATGGAACATGATAGGACCAGTTTGGACGTAAAATCCACGCCAGAGCCAGTGTCCAGTATATCAAGGACTAGTTACAACAGCTGTGGATCAACTTGCCTCCGGAGGGGAAACGACTTTATGACACCTTTACCAACCAAATCACTGCCCGGATCCAGATCAGAGATGGTACAATGACATACTCATAAGTGGACTCTTACTGCCAAGTTCTTTGCAAATATAGCTCGACTTTGTAATTACTGACATAACATTACATACAATTTCAACCCGTGAGGTTCCATTTAGATTCCTCCGCCCATTACGGTAGCTTAATGTTTTTAGTTAGGCAGTTTATTTTCATCTCCGGTCTCGTGAACTGGCATACGGTCGGGAGAGCGGTGTGTTGACCACATGCTCCTCCGTATCCGCATACAGTGACGCCTGTAGGCTGAGGATGAAAATAACACGGCGGCCGGTCAGAACCGTAGGGCCTTCCTGACCTGTTCTGACGGAGATTACTTGTTTTTATGTATTTTTTCATCTAATTGATTTCGGTTCTGCCACCATCAGACCAATAATTAGAAGTTGTACGTCAATGTTTAAGCACCGATTTTATTGTAACTGACTGTGAACTATGTTTTACGAGTTATATATTTTGATAGGAAGATATTGTTAGCCGAAACTTTGTAATGAATGTCGAGACAGAAAGCAATATATACGACATTATTAATAATAATTTATAATAGTCACAGACTTATCCAAGGAGTTAATATCCGGTGTTAATACATTGGATGAAATAACGCCAAAAGAGGGCAATAAGATCCTGGGTTGTTAGAAGTCGGATAAGTCTGAAGAGATAGCGACGTTTCATTTGAAAATAAAGAGTAAATAACTCTCGAAACTACAGAGTGAGCAAACTATTTCGCCCGTATGGCAGAACGACAGATTGGAAATGCCGTGCGGCTAGGGCCTCCCGTCGGTTAGACCGTTCACCTGGTGCAAGTCTTTAGAGTTGGCGCTACTTCGGCGACTTGCGTGTCGACGGGGATGAAATGATGATGATAAGGACAACACAACACCAAGTCCCTGAGCAGAGAAAATCTCCGACCCAGCCGTGAATCGAACCCGGGCCGCTAGGTATGACATTCCGTCGCGCTGACCACTCAGCTGCCAGGGGCGGACAACGACAGATTATTAACGTAACATAACACACTTTATCTTTGTGAAGCCTTTGTACAAGTGTCAGATGAATCAGTACCGAGACTGTAATGCACCAGTCATCAAATGTGTGATATATTTACCACAACGTGTTTTGGAACTACGTTACCCCTTAGGTGCTTAAAGTTTCCATCCCGTCAAAAGCTGCTAGTTTTATACTTTTGACGTTACTTGGAAATGTACCACAGATTTGGCTACAGGTGTGTAACATTCTCAGTAATGATTCTCAGCATGTGCCATATAATGGGAATCCGTGAATCAGTAAGGACAGGCAGCGAGGCAGCAATTAGGATCTCGTGTTCCTCGATAGAAAGCCAAGCACCTCAGTTAAAACTTCCAGACTGAGAGACTGTGGTCGATTGACAAGGTGTAACGGGTGTAAGCGCATACATATTTTATATGTACGCACATCAGTGTCTTGGTTGTTTTCTCTCCGCACTGAACAGTCCTCCCACACACACATCATAGATTTTACGACCCGATGTCTTCTTCATGGTCATACCTGGCCCACGTGTGAACGATGTTTGGCGGTATACACTTTCCATTTTGCATTTATGCGCCCAGACCTCAATAACTAACCTTCTACCCAGGGAAAAATAGAAATTACTGGTTTGCTTGTGCCACGAGTACTTGGATATACTACCCAACCTAAAAACATATTACTTGAAATAACTATAATTATTACTCTGAAATGAAGTAAATACTGATGTAATATTATTCCGTAAACCACCCTCAGTCACCAATAGAAATATCTGCATTTAACCCGTTACAACCTGCATAAAACCACAGGTCAATGTTTCGTCCCTATCTACGGGAGACATCTTCAGAGATAAACGGACAGTTTGTATCCAGAGATGTCTGCCACACACAGAGAATCGGCAACTCATTTCCGAAGATGTTTCCCGTAGATGGGGATGAAACGTTATTGAACAGAAACTTCCTGCAGATTAAAACTGTGTGCCGGACCGAGACTCGAACTCGGGACCTTTGCCTTTCGGGGGCAAGTGCTCTTCCATCTGAGCTACCAAGCACGACTCACGGCCCGTCCTCACAGCTTCACTTGTGTCAGTAATTCGTCTCCTACCTTCCAAACTTCACAGAAGCTCTTCCGCAGTTTTAATCAGCCAAGAAGTTTCATATCAGCGCACACTCCACTGCAGAGTGAAAATCTCGCTCTGGATTATTGAACAGGTTTCCATATCGACCACCGAATCTCAATTTGGAAGTTTTAACTGAAGAAAACACCAGCTGTGAAGGCCAACTTTGTCAAGTCCTGTACATTATCCACCGAACCAAATGGCAAGACGCAACGAAGGAGAAGTATAGCATTATATGGAAGTGAAACATGGGCGATAAACTGTAGAGGCAAGAAAGCAGGGATAAAAGCTTCTGAAATGCAGTGCTATAGAAGAAACTTGAAGGTTGGCTAATGAAGATGCTCTGAATCAATCTACGTAGAAAATCGATCTCTGGGACAACTAGACTAAATCGGGAGAAAAGTTGGTATGAAAATCTTTAGGCACCAAGCAGTAGTTTGTTTAGTAATGGAGGAAAGTGTGGGCTTTAAAAACTGTAGCTCGAGACCAAGGCATACAGAATGCAGGTTCACGCGGATGTATAGTATAGTAGTTGTGCAAATATGAAAGACTCGCACAAGAGTTTTGTAAAATACGTTTTAACCATCAGCTGCTTATTTATCCCATTAGTCATCTACCGGTTTCGGTTATTAACCATCATAAAGGATATAGAGTGCAACAGATTAGTTACACGCCGGCCGGTGTGGCCGTGCGGTTATAGGCGCTTCAGTCTGGAACCGCGTGACCGCTACGGTCGCAGGTTCGAATCCTGCCTAGGGCATGGATGTGTGTGATGTCCTTAGGTTAGTTAGGTTTAAGTAGTTCTAAGTTTTAGGGGACTGATGACCACAGATGTTAAATCCCATAGTGCTCAGAGCCATTTGAACCATTAGTTAAACACATTACATATTCCTTTGAAGCTGAACAAAATCGAAAGTATCCAGTGATACTGTACAAACAAATGACGTAATTTTCCTTAGAATACAAATGCTACCGAGCAACGTAACGCTGTGGTTAGCACACTGGACTCACATTCGAAAGGACGGCGGTTCAAACCCGCGTCCCACCATCCTGATTCAGGTTTTCCGTGATTTTCCCTAGTCGCTTCAGGCAAATGCCATTCCTTTGAAAGGGCACGGTCGTCTTCCTTCTCCATTCTTGTCTAATTCGATGGAGTCGATGACCTCTCAATTTGGTCCCCTCCCCCAAATAAACCAATTATGACAGGTATTTGTACAGATATACTGGATAATTTCCATATTGTTAAGCTTCAAAGGAATATAGGTTGCTTTTAACTAATAGGTTGGACCCTACATCCTGGATGATGGTTAATAGCCGAAATCAGTGGATAGCTAATGGGATAAATAAACAGCTGATGGCTAAAATTCATTTTATTAAACACTTTACGGCTGTTGAATCTCACCTTACGGAAACACTGCACAAGGTAGACTAGAGTGACGGGCTGCATCAGATAAGATGTTCCACACAGGTACGTGACTTCCCTGCATCAGTCACAATGATCACTCAACATCTGAAACGCTGTTCCCTTGTATACCCTCACCTGGTTACAATACTAAACACGAACAACATCCATGCAGTCTGGTGGTCGTTCTTCCTGTCACAGAGAATTATCACTGTTTACATTTATTTACCAGCCGACAGTGTGCACTATGACTTCCGACCATGTCT
Organism: Schistocerca americana; assembly: GCF_021461395.2. Classification (NCBI taxonomy): domain Eukaryota; kingdom Metazoa; phylum Arthropoda; class Insecta; order Orthoptera; family Acrididae; genus Schistocerca; species Schistocerca americana. Next base: position 360,898,603 of record NC_060126.1, read on the forward strand.
TCAGATGCAACATTTTTTTTATCATGCAGTATAACTTATTGAAATAGAATACGTAATTATAACAGTAAATAAAATCAAATGGTGTGCATGACATGTGTACAGAATAATGTTAGCTGCTGGATGAATTAGGCTATTTGCTGGGTTTAATCAGATAAGAAAACTCCGAGTCCACGATCTAATAGAAGGTGTTGAGATGACTTTAGGAAAAGTGCAGGAGAAACACGGATGCTTAAAGCTGAAGAGTGTAATGCAAGGAAAAGTCCAGAGAAGACGTTTATCCAGCAGCAGATATATACTGATCCACGTACTCCATCGTCCTACTGTCGCAAAACGAAACAACGAGAATAACACTTTGGTAAACGACGTAAGATCTTGGTCACATGTTATTAAAGATAACACAAGAATCAAAGGAACATGAATTTTCAAAGGGTTATTACTGCACAATTACTTATCTGAGTTGAGAAATAATTGTATCAACGAATTTAACTGATGGAAGACTGTTGTTGTGGGATTAAATACAACATATTTCTGTTTGATAACAGAAAGTACGCGTACCCAGTTAACGTTCTGTTACATGCTCCCTTCACCTTCATTTTTAAATTATTACTTGACCTTAGAATGAGGACTGTATTTCATACATAGTCTACTAATGATACAAAACCATAAAATTGGTATTTTCTAAAAATAGCTTATTGTTATTAATTTATAATATAGATTAAATATAACCAGTCTGACTTAGTACGAATACTACAACATACATTTACCGGTGTCAGCAATGGTTATTATCTGCGGTAATGTGCGCATGTCATCATCGAACACAAACATCGATAAAGGGAAGAAACTTTTAACTCACTGTTCAGAAACCAGCTTTCACCTCAAAATACAGAGAATAACTGTGAGTAAACTGAATTCATTAAACCGAAAACTTATCGAACAAATACCATAGTGTTGTGCCGTACACATTTTCTCCAGTAAAACGATAGAAAGGATGTTTCTTCACAATACCCTAGGATGCATTTTTCCCTATCAGCCCTTCCATTCACATCCTGATTGTTAAATTATTATTACGCTTTCCAGTTAAACTATTTAAACCTCAGTGAAGCCAAAAAAAACAGGAATTGCTTCAAAATCGTGTTGAATGAAACAGGATCAGTGCCACGCTCCCCTGGGTCTACCAATCGCTACGATTAGTGTGCAGTCCAGTGCATTGGCTAAAAAAAAAAAAAAAAAAAAAAAACCGATTTACTTAAAAATAATACTGTTGTCAGATTCGAAATAACAGGTGCTAGTAAGACTATTTTCCATAATACCTCTTTGTTTCAAGTTTTATCTTTATAGCCTAAACTCATCTTCAGAAGCGGATACTGGAATTTGTCGTATGGTCAAGAACTATTTCGGAAACTTTTGTCGTTAATGGTCAGAATTGTTTTACTACTGAATTTCATCAAATGTGTTGTCATTTAACAAGGTGATAACTTTTGTAGTGTACCGCAGTCCAGCGTTATTAGACGATGCTGGTCGGATGATCATGACCTGGTTAAAGAACCATTTCGGCAATTGCTAGACGGAGTGGGATAACCAAGGAAATAATTTCAGTACCTTAGAATAGGAAAATCATCCGATTTTAAATGTAGGGTTCTAACACACCATTGAATCATGGGATAAGAAGCAATATTATCAGATACATCAAAGCTTAGAGAAATCGACCAGAAAAAAAAAATTCGTCAGGCGACAAAGAAGTAGCTAAAGACAGTCGCAATTTCGTGAGAAACAGATTGTCTCCCCAATAATAAACAAAGTAACAATGGTTGTTAACAATGTTATGTGAGTTTGAATGCGTAACGGTTAAAGAAAGAAATTCTTTCGTGTGATAATCGAGTTTTTCGCAATCGCTGTCACTGAATTAAAATATCAGGTTTATGCAAAGGTTTGTAGCGTTTTTGTTTTGCATGTTGGTATTTCCGTTGATATGGGTTTATTTATCGATTGTCATTTTCTATTTGTAGTCCACTGTTGCTGTTTGAGTTTACATATTGACATTTTGTCGTTTGGAGATAGTGAGTGGACCTGTGGACGCTAAAAGATGGAGTGCCAAGTGGAAAAGCCGGAAGATCTCTGACATATTCTCTTTTTTAAGTTCAATAGAAAAGTGACAGCAGAGGAGGTAGCCAGAAGCATTTGCGGCTTGTATCTGGATAATGCCACTGGACACAGCACGGCATTTTAAGGAGGATCGTTTTGACGTTACTGCCTCTCCTCGTTCAGGAGGATCTTGGTGGTTTGATGAAGATCGTTTGAAGCCATTAATTCACAACGACTCACGCCAGTTTACTCGAGAACTGGTAAATGTAAGAACTGCGATCATACCACCATCGTGAAACATTTTCATGCAATGAGGGGGGTTCAGATATCTGATGGTACAGCATGCTCGAAGACAAAATCACAGAAATCAGTGGGTGGGCCATATGTTATCTCTGCTTGCTCGTCATCAATTTGATCGTGAACAACATCGATAATTCCTATCCTGCATCGTTATTGGTGACGAGAAACGGTGTAGCTCAAACAAAACAGCAACTCCCCCTACAAAGACATGCCCGTATTCGCAAAAGTAAATGTTATGCATCAAGAGGATCAGCGACGGCGTGGTGTATTACGGGTTTCTCCCCCAAGGCGTAATCATCGCTGCTGAAATTTTTTTGTCAACAAGTAAGATGTCTTGCAGAAGCAACCCAAGAACAACGACCAGGAAGACTGCGTGAAGTGATCCTAATCCACGATAAAGACCGCCCGCATCGTACAGACTGACAAAAAGCATTGTACAGGAGTTCTGTTGGGAAGTCATTTCACACACAGCTTGTTTACCTGGTCTTGCGCCCTCAGATGTTTACCTCTTCCGCTCTCTATCGAACAGCCTTTAAGGAACTTCCTTTCCGGATGAAGGTGCGTTCCGAACATGGCTCGACCAGTTCTTCGCCTATAAACCACGTGATTTCTACAGTCACGTAATTGAAAAAATTCCCCGCATTGGCAGACTGTTGTAAATAGCGAAGGAGAATATATTACTGATGACTAAAGTCTCTGTTATGTGTATCGGGTGTGTTTATTAAACTTACGGAAAAACGCCACGAACTCAAGCATCAAACCAAGACTTACTACGTAAGCCATATCAAATTTAAGTAAAATTCAAAAACCGGTTGGAGTGCCCGAGCGGTTCTAGGCGCTACGGTCTGGAACAGAGCAACCGCTACGGTCACAGTTTCGAATCCTACCTCGGGCATGGATGTGTGTGATGTCCTTAGGTTAGTTAGGTTTAAGTAGTTCTAAGTTATAGGGGACTGATGACCTCAGAAGTTAAGTCCCATAGTGCTCAGAGCCATTTGAACCATTTTTTGAATTTCAAAATATCGAGATTATTATCACTGTCATTGTCGTCAGTAAATAAAAATAAGATTCTTTCCTTTATGACGACGTAGACAGCGATAATAATCGTCGAAAACTCCAACCTCAACTCTAATTTGATGTGGCATACATATGGAGAAACCGATCAGTCCATATGTATGAGGGGAGTCCAGTACAAATTGGAAAGAGCTACTGTTGCCTTCGTGTGTAATTAAAACATGTGACTCATTGGAATGTCATAAACACAACAAGATACTACAAAATTATATGTAACAACTTTTTTGCGCATAATAAGAGAAATGGTTAGCAAAATTGGATCATGTGGTATTGTATTTTAATACAAAACGCAGCGACGTACTTGCAGGTGGAAGCTCTTAGGTGTATTGCTAATCGTGCTTAGATAACCCATTCGATAAGATTATAACACAAAAAGGGCAAGGATTCAGTATAGATTCTCAATCCGGTACTCAGTTTTAATGTACTAGTAAATTTTACCGAAGCGCGAAGTTCGCTACAAAGTTATATGTTTAGTATATGTGTGGCCCGTAGGTCAGAGGAGGAAAGGAAGTTAGAGCTATCGTTCCACTGACATCGACGTTTGTGGTGTCTTTAAAATGGTTCAAATGGCTCTGAGCACTATGGGACTTAACATCTATGGTCATCAGTCCCCTAGAACTTAGAACTACTTAAACCTAACTAACCTAAGGACAGCACACAACACCCAGCCATCACGAGGCAGAGAAAATCCCTGACCCCGCCGGGAATCGAACCCGGGAACCCGGGCGTGGGAAGCGAGAACGCTACCGCACGACCACGAGATGTGGGCGTGGTGTCTTTAAACGCCATCTTATGAGTCGCAGTAATAGTCCACGTTCTGCTACTTTGCCCACATGCAGCGAACCAGTTCCTTTCACTTCGCGCACGACTACAGAAATAACTCGCTTTGTATTATTGTAGCATGGTATGGGTACCGGTCAGGCGACTATAATTTTTTAGATAATTATGAATTGTTATCTGATATCTGTTTTGTGTTAGCAATTACAAAACTCCTTCTGTGAACTCACACTTCACAATGGCAAAAATTTAAACTGCTAGACGTGTTTCGACTGTTTCGTCAATTTCAGGGAGCCTGCACTATATAATTATCATTTCTGCTGTATGTTAAAATATTTAAGAAAACGAAAAACTGAAACATAAAAACAGGGGCATTTCAGTACTGAAAAACCATACCAGTCACCCACTCATAGCCTGACTGGAGGCGTTGTATTATGTACTGTTCTCCAGTCAGTAAAGCATCAACATTAGTTTAACTGAAGACGATATAAATGCTGAAGTAGCTCAATCCTGATAATTCTTAGGTTCAAATGGTTCAAATGGCTCTGAGCACTATGGGACTTAACATCCGTGGTCATCAGTCCCCTAGAACTTAGAACTACTTAAACCTAACTAACCTAAGGACATCACACACATCCGTGCCCGAGGCAGGATTCGAACCTGCGACCGTAGCAGTCCCGCGGTTCCGGACTGAGCGCCTAGAAACACGAGACCACCGCGGCCGGCGATAATTCTTAGGGATTGTGACTGAAAGTACCATTGTTTTCTAATAACTAACAACATATGGGATATGGGTAATATAAGCACAGTAGTAGCAATTCTCCAGAGCAGCAACTAAGCTCGGGAACTGTAAACTAAAGATAAGATACCATGTTTTAAATAGTAGAAGTGATATATCATTACATCATGAGTCTTTCTCCTTTGAGCTAAGAAGGAACATAAATAATATAGAATGCAGACAGTGATATAATCACACGGAGGCCGCCGGCCGCGGTGGTCTAGCGGTTCTAGGCGTGCCATCCGGAACCGCGCGGCTGCTACGGTCGCAGGTTCGAATCCTGCCTCGGGCATGGATGTGTGTGATGTCCTTAGGTTGGTTAGGTTTAAGTAGTTCTAAGTTCTAGGGGACTGATGACCACAGATGTTAAGTCCCATAGTGCTCAGAGCCATTTGAACCATTTGAACACGGAGGCCTTCAGTCACACACATTTTTCGGTGTACAAGTTTGAAATGTAATTCAAGACCACTAAATGGTTCTTTTTGTTGTTTATCCTTGCCATATACGCCCCGCTGAACAGCATGAAAACATAAATAAGATACTGAAACTCCAGCGTTCTCTTTCTTTCACAGTCGCTGTTACTGTTCTTCGGAATTTTACAGTCCGGCCTTCGGTACTTCACTTTTACACAGAGGACTAATTTGCAGAAACTTCGCCCTATCTCATTTTGATCCATAGACGCATGTGAACAGCACCTGGGAAACAAAAAATTAAAAGTATAACGCACGAGAACTATCTCGGCGACGAAATAACTGTCGGGCATAGAAAATTAAGTCAGTCGCATCCGGAAAACACAAATGCAAATGCAGTCAATAAACATAACATCAGCATACGACCTCCCTTCTGTTCAACGGAGTAAAATTGGACGAATTGTAAACAAACATAGGAACAAAACCGTCTTTTGGCCGCGTAGAAAAGTCAAAGAAATTTTACGCTCTGTGAAGGATAGGCGTAGCCTCAGAGTTGCAGGTGTTTACGTTATACCATACGACTTTGACAGTAGATACTGTGTATTCAATCCGTTTCTGAACGTTGTGCCGGCCATCAGCAGCACATAATGAACAGACATCTTTTAAGAAAAATCTGCTGTTGTCTAGCACGGGCTTACGAATAAGCAATACATCTTGTTTGAGAAGCCACGGATCCTAGTCCAGACCTTAAACCACTGGGACTCAGTTATCAAAGTGACTATTGAAATTGCAGTTCGTATTCAAAACTTTACTAGAGTTCCGGCTACGCTCTACGTATTCAGCAAAGCATGGGAGCCGGCACTTGATGCACATTAAACATAGTGATTGAGACAAATGATGTAGATGGTGCTTCATCGTTGATTGCAACTGAATCTCCACTAGAAGAGGACACTATTGTATCGTTTGCGCCCGTGTGATTCCGTTAATTCTTCGACGATAGCTTGCTTCCCTAAGGTAAACAATGTTGACTACTGTCGAAAACTCGGATTTCTACTGGGGATTAATGTGGCAAGTGCATCGAGAACGCTTAATTGAACGAATCAGTCTCGAGAGACTTCGTTAGTTAGTTTCATGTTCCATGGATCCTTCCTACGATTAATATTATTGACGTGGAGCGAGTCATTTTAGTCCACTTTAAGACTCATATGCAAACGTATCTTCATGCTTACCATTAAACAAAGCCTTTTTTTTCTTTTTTAAATACATGTGTGAGTTTGTGAAACGGCGAAGTTCGGCCGCCGAGGGCAAGTACTTATTCCATTCGACGCCACATTGGGCAACTTGCACGTCGGAGATGGGGATGAAATGATGATGAGGACAACACAACACCCAGTCCCTGAGCGGAGAAAATCTCCTGCCCCAGCCTGGAATCGAAGCAGGGGCCCTTGGCGTGGCATTCCGCTTTACTAACCACTCAGCTAACGGGGGCGGACTGTGAGTTTGTAATTCCTAGCCACTGCCTTTTATACATTACAAGTACATTCATCAACGGAACGGAAGGAACTTTCAAAGAAAAACTTTTTCAGTCTGTTTTCAGATTTAAGTTTGCTGACTGTCTGATATTTTATTATAACAATGAGAGCGAGCAATAAATTTTAGTGTCAGCATTGTGCACCCCTTTCATTGCTGAAGACAATCTTATCAATGTTTGTTGTTGCAATTATGTACATCATTGTTCCTTTTGAACTGTGGTGGATTATTTACAGAGAAATTCATGAGGGGAATAAATATACTGTGATGCAGTAGTCAAAATGACTAACTTTTTGCACAAAGGCCTACAAGATGGTCGTGGATGAGCACTTCTTGTATAATGAAGACTTTATTTCTTTCTTAAAGGTGAGCTACCCCAGAACATTATTTTATATGGCATTATTGGATGGAAATACGCAATACCGATTGACATCGCCAAGCTTCGCCATAAATCGCAGTGCAAATGCGGCTGAGTAAGTTGTTTTAAGGGTTGTAATTTTTTTTTTTTTTTTGTAGCTTAAAGTGTTATCAATATGAACACCTACAATTTTTTCAGTTTCCACCATAGTCATTATTTCCTCATTACACCTTACACTTTTCTCTGGCGTGGTAACTCTAGATGTGTATAACTCAAAATAATGTCTTTTTTGAAACTGAGTCTGATACCGTTCGTAGAAAACCACCCAATAATACTTTTAAGACCATTAATTACCCTTACGTCTGTTGTTGTAAATATGTTTAGACTGATGACAATACCAATGTCATCCTCAAAAGGGATGTCGTTTACACATATTAGAAACAACTGTAGACCTAAGACTGAGCCTTGTGGAACACCGGAACCCCATAAGTGATTTCTCCTAAGTCATAAGAATTTTTGTGCCTACATTGGCTGAACAATTAAGTACAACATTCCAATCTTTTGGTTAGGTATGACAATTACATTGTGGTTAACCAATTCACGCTAATGTTAATTCAGGACTTCAATATTTGTTGAGGCAAATTCCCGTGAAATGTGGTCACAAATTAAAGCATAGTCATGCCAATGTTTCGGAATAATCAATAATTATAGGCGAGACTCACGATTCCTTAGGATGTTGAAAAAGAATTAAAATGATTCTGACAGCGAAAACTCAGATCCTTGTATCGCAACTTAGCCAATGTGTTTGTGTTCACATGGTTTCAAGAAAATCTTGACAGCACAAATAGGTAGAGGGAAAACAGTAAGAAACGGCTAAAACAAAATAATCTCTATTATGACATACTTTCGAAACTGATTAATATGAACGGTAAGGATAATACCATAGTGGTAATTTTAGGTGGCTTTATTAAGCCGTGAACATCCTCAGGTGACTTTTCTGCCGCTATGTCGCTTTAGGATGTTCGTATAGAATGAAACTAGTCGTGGCTTACTAAGCGCAACTGAAATGTCAGCTGTGGTAGTTTTCTTAACATTCCAGACCAATTTAAATACTATCGACATATTTATACAGTAATTCCTCAGTAAGCAAGGGCATTGATGATGATGATGATGAGGTCCTATACTCCGAGGAGCGTAGGGGACGATGCGGGAGACCCGCACCGCTGCACTAGGCAAGGTCCTAGTGGAGGTGGTTTGCCATTGCCTTCCTCCGACCGTAATGGGGATGAATGATGATGATGAAGACGACACAACAACACCCAGTCATCTCGAGGCAGGAAAAATCCCTAATCCCGCCGGAAATCGAACCCGGGACTCCATGCGCGGGAAGCGAGAAAGCTACCGCAAGACCACGAACTGCGGACATTACCACGTTTAAAATATCAGAACACTGGAAAATTTGATAACTTGTACTGTATGAAATTCAACACTGATTGGATAGCTCGCGCGACACAAAAAAAGCCGATAGTGAATAGTGAGTGAATTTGAATTAACTGTGGTTTTACGGTTGTTTACTGTAGTACACTCTAATTCTGAAAGAATCATAAACATACCTTTCAAAATGGCTTTTAACTTTGTGGAGCTGCCAGTCCACTGAATATGTACGTCAGCTACATAACAGTATCCATGTTGATTCAGAGAACGGATCTGGTTCAAATGGCTCTGAGCGCTATGGGACTTAACATCTGTGGTCATCAGTCCCCTAGAACTTAGAACTACTTAAACCTAACGACATCACACACATCCATGCCCGAGGCAGGATTCGAACCTGCGACCGTAGCGGTCACGCGGTTCCGGACTGAAGCGCCTAGAACCGCACGACCACACCGGCCGGCAGAACGAATCTAATCACCTGTAAATTTTTATAGACTTGTTTCTTAAGTTGTCGGTAAACCCCGCTGGGTGTGACACATCTTGCCATCGTGCTAGGGAAACTTCAGTAGGAAGCGAACGCCTGCAGAAACTGGGCCACGCCAGAGAAATGAGACAGACGGACAGACAAGACTTCTATTTTCCCCCGGCTTGATGCCCGTTATGTAGACAGTGAAAGCCATCTGCTACGTACAGGAACGCTGCCTGCGAAGAGCAAAGTATTGCGGTACGATATAACCCTCGGATTATTGAAGCAATACAAGGTAAGCTGCATATCGCACAATACATAAATGACTTCTACTCGTATTCTACTTAGCACCACGATTTGATCTACACTCCTGGAAATGGAAAAAAGAACACATTGACACCGGTGTGTCAGACCCACCATACTTGCTCCGGACACTGCGAGAAGGCTGTACAAGCAATGATCACACGCACGGCACAGCGGACACACCAGGAACCGCGGTGTTGGCCGTCGAATGGCGCTAGCTGCGCAGCATTTGTGCACCGCCGCCGTCAGTGTCAGCCAGTTTGCCATGGCATACGGAGCTCCATCGCAGTCTTTAACACTGGTAGCATGCCGCGACAGCGTGGACGTGAACCGTATGTGCAGTTGACGGACTTTGAGCGAGGGCGTATAGTGGGCATGCGGGAGGCCGGGTGGACGTACCGCCGAATTGCTCAACACGTGGGGCGTGAGGTCTCCACAGTACATCGATGTTGTCGCCAGTGGTCGGGGGAAGGTGCACGTGCCCGTCGACCTGGGACCGGACCGCAGCGACGCACGGATGCACGCCAAGACCGTAGGATCCTACGCAGTGCCGTAGGGGACCGCACCGCCACTTCCCAGCAAATTAGGGACACTGTTGCTCCTGGGGTATCGAGAAGGACCATTCGCAACCGTCTCCATGAAGCTGGGCCACGGTCCCGCACACCGTTAGGCCGTCTTCCGCTCACGCCCCAACATCGTGCAGCCCGCCTCCAGTGGTGTCGCGACAGGCGTGAATGGAGGGACGAATGGAGACGTGTCGTCTTCAGCGATGAGAGTCGATTCTGCCTTGGTGCCAATGATGGTCGTATGCGTGTTTGGCGCCGTGCAGGTGAGCGCCACAATCAGGACTGCATACGACCGAGGCACACAGGGCCAACACCCGGCATCATGGTGTGGGGAGCGATATCCTACACTGGCCGTACACCACTGGTGATCGTCGAGGGGACACTGAATAGTGCACGGTACATCCAAACCGTCATCGAACCCATCGTTCTACCATTCCTAGACCGGCAAGGGAACTTGCTGTTCCAACAGGACAATGCACGTCCGCATGTATCCCGTGCCACCCAACGTGCTCTAGAAGGTGTAAGTCAACTACCCTGGCCAGCAAGATCTCCGGATCTGTCCCCCATTGAGCATGTTTGGGACTGGATGAAGCGTCGTCCCACGCGGTCTGCACGTCCAGCACGAACGCTGGTCCAGCTGAGGTGCCAGGTGGAAATGGCATGGCAAGCCGTTCCACAGGACTACATCGAGCATCTCTACGATCGTCTCCATGGGAGAATAGCAGCCTGCATTGCTGCGAAAGGCGGATATACACTGTACTAGTGCCGACATTGTGCATGCTCTGTTGCCTGTGTCTATGTGCCTGTGGTTCTGTCAGTGTGATCATGTGATGTATCTGACCCCAGGAATGTGTCAATAAAGTTTCCCCTTCCTGGGACAATGAATTCACGGTGTTCTTATTTCAATTTCCAGGAGTGTAATACCGAAAAGAATGACAAAAGAAATCTTTCTATCATACTACAATTAATTCTCGTTCTCTCGACAACACAGCCATGAATATTACTTTTGGTTAAGTTACACTGAAGTGCTAAAGAAATTGATATAGACATGCGTGTTCAAATACGGAGATACTTAAATAGGCAGAATACGGTGCTGCGGTTGGCAACGCCTATGTAAGACAGCGAGTGTCTGGCGCAGTTGTTAGATCGGTTACTGCTGCTTCAATGGCAGATTATCAACATTTAAGCGAGTTTGAACGTGGTGCTATAGTCGGCGCGCGAGCGATGAGACACAGCATCTCCGAGGTAACGATGGAGTGGGGATTTTCCTGGATGACGATTTCACGAGTGTACCCTGAACAACAGAAATTTGATAAAACATCAAATCTCCGACATCGCTACGGTCGGAAAAAGATCTGGCAAGAACGGGACAAACGACGACTGAAGAGAATGGATCAACGTGACAGAAGTGCAACCCTTCCGCAAATTGCTGCAGATAACAATGCTGGGCCATGAAAAAATGTCAGCGTGCGAACCATTCAACGAAACATCATCGATACGGGCTTTCGGAGTCCAAGGTCCACTCGTGTACCTTCGATGACTGCACAACACAAAGCTTTACACCTCACCTGGGCCCGTCAGCATCGGCATTGGACTGTTGATGACTGAAATATGTTGCCTGGTCAGACGAGTCTCCTTTCATATTGTACTGAGCGGATGGACGTGCACTGGTATGGAGAAAACATCTTCAATCTATGGACCCTGCATGTTAGCAGGGGCTGTTCAAGCTGGGGAGGCTCTGTAATGGTGTGGGGCGTGTGCAGTTGGAGTGATACGGGACCCCTGATACGTCTAGATACGACTCTGACAGTTGACACGTACATAAGCATCCTGTCTGATCACCTGCATCCATTCATGTCCAATGTGCAATCCGACGGACTTGGACAATTCCAGCAGGACAATGCGACACCCCATACGTCCAGAATTGCTGCAGAGTGGCTCCAGGAACTCTATTCTGAGCTTAAACACTTCCGTTAGCTACCAGACTCTGCAGACAAGAACATTATTGGGCATATCTGGGATGCCTTGTAACGTGTTGTTCAAAAGAGATCCCCACCCCCTCTTACTCTTACAGATTGCCGGATTCATAGTGCTAGTTCCGTCCAGCACTACTTCAGACATTACTTGAGTCCATGCCACATTGTGCTGCGGCACTTGTACGTGCTCTTGGGGGCCTAACACGATATGAGGCAGGTGTAGCAATTTCTTAGGCTCTTCAGTGTGTATTCCCTATTATATTATTCATCTGGACACGAACTTCTCAGAAAACCGAAACACCGTTCACAAACGATATTAGTTTGGATCTTCCGAGTTTGTAGTATTTAATTTCCTTACAGTTACGGTATTTATACGGAAATAGGAACTTTGGTTTCTTGAAACTAACTGATGAGGAGTTTAATTTCAACAGTTGCACATTTTTGTTGCTCCTTATCTTTTCTATCCGGTTAATCTACGCTAACAGTCGCAAATATAATGTGGAGGACGGATTATTTTACATTTGCCGGGTGCGATCACCTGTCTCGGTTTGCACTAATATCACAGATATCACCTGTGAAAAAGTGAATATGTATTGTTGAGGATCATTAGCAGTACGCTCTCCCTTGCCGCCACAGCTCTTTGCACATAGCAGGCAGGGAACAGCTCCTGACAGCTTCTTCTCCCTCGATCCCTGCCCCCTTCCAGGTGTAAATTAACTCCTCCCGTCGTTTCCACGCTTTGTTTCCCCAGCCAACAAGGACACGCGATGTGCCGGTGAGAAACGACAGCCTCGTAACTACAGTCGAAAATTTTCAACCAGCCGCTTCTTCACTGTGCAGACTTAACAGATTGTCCTGCAAGGTAACGCCAGCTTTAATTAAAAACCTATTTACGTTAAAACTGTCTAGGACGTCTACATTGCTTTTCGTGGCCTTGAGCATTATGGGACTTAACATCTGAGGTCATCAGTCCCCTAGATTTAGAACTACGTAAACCTAACTAACCTAAGCACATCACACACATCCATGCCCGAGTCAGGATTCGAACCTGCGACCGTAGCAGTAGCGCGATTCCGGACTGAAGCACCTAGAACCGCTCGGTCACAACGGCCGAACAGAAGGTGGGGTGCGGAGGCTTGTCTGCTGTGTAAAGTAGGGTAGATAGTGATCTGTGGCATCTCTGCCGAAAGAGCACAATGCAAGTGTTTCGGAGCACACCGTTCGTAGTACATTGTTGAACATGGAGATCCGCAGCAGACCACCCCTACGTGGTCACATGTTCTCCCAACGACATATCAATTACGATTGCAGTGGTCACGGGACCATCTGGACTCGACAGTCGATCAATAGAAACCTGTCGGCAATGCGGGTGAACCGCATTTTTGCTATACTAGGTCGATGGTCGCCTCCACAAACGCCGTCATCGAGGTGAGTGGTGGATCTAAATGTGCAGCGGTCCATGGTCACAGACTGGTGGGAGCAGTGAAATGCGAGGCATTCTCCTGGTCTTGCATTGTAATTGTGGTAGTAATCGGAGACACACCGACAGCTGTGAACCATCTGTATCCCTTCACGCTTGATGTCTTCCCCGAAATCTATGTCATCTTTCAGCACTATGTCAGTGTATCCGAGCCAGAACTGCGCAACAGTGGTTTGAGGAGCATTAGATGAACTCACTTTGATGTCTCGGCGAACAAATTCGCCTGATAGAAATACTATGGAGCCCGTCTGGGTCGCTATCGGGCACCATCACCACGTACGCAAATCAGCGGCCTGTTATTTACTCGAATTACATGACCTGTGCGTAGAAATCTGACGCCCCTTACCTCCACAGGCCTATCAACAAACTGTCGGATCCCTGTTACGCAGAATGAGTGATGTATTTCGTTCCAAAGACGGACAAAAAAGCTATAAAGCAGGTAGTCGTAATGTTTTGGCTCATCAGTGTAAATGCGGCGCGTTCGCTAATCTCCTATCTTACAGCTTACAGCGCCGTTTGGCGGTGGAGGAAATGTGAAGCGAATCTCAGAGCTTTGACACGGGTCCGTGCATTGCCCGCTAGCCGAAACTCTGGCCACCCGTGGTGTACACCGTCTATAAAGGTGACGGCGTATGGAACGTTAGTGCAACCCATTCTTCGGCGCTGTTCGAACGTTTTCAATCTCCACACGATCCGATTAAAGGAAGACATCGATGCAGTTCAGATGTGTTCTGGTAGATTTGTTACTGGTAAGTTCGATCGGCACACGAGTATTACGGAGATGCTACGTGAACTCAAATGGGTATCCCTTGAAGACGACGTACATTTCGCGAGGTACTACTGAAGGAACTTTGAGATCGACTGCAAAACGATTGTACTGCCGCCAACGTACATTTCACGTAAGGGCCACAAAGACGAGATTCAAGAAATTCGGAATCGTATGGAGGCTTTTATAAAGTCGTCTTTCTATCGTTGTACTTGCGATTGGAACAGGAAAGGAAATGAGTTGTAATGGTATATGGTACCCTCCGCCAAGTACAGTACCCTGGCTTACGGAGTATGTAAGTAGTTGTGAATCTAGTAGGTCATCTTTTATGTTATGACTAGTAATGGTCCTCAATCAGTCTCTTGGGGCACACTGGAAGTAAATTTTACGTCTGATGACTTCTTTCCACGTCTGATGACTGTGTTCTGTTTGCCAGAAACAATCACACAACTTTCGCACGCTCTTATTTTGTTCAGTAGGCGGCAGCGCGGAATTGTATCTACATCTACGTGATTACTCTGCTATTCACAATAAAGTGCCTGGCAGAGGGTTGAATGAACCACCTTCAAGCTCTCTCTCTCTACCGCTCCACTCTCGAATGGCACGCGGGAAAAACGAGCACTTAATTTTTTCTGTGCGAGCCGTGATTTCTCTTATTTTATCGTGATGGACATTTCTCCCTATGTAGGTGGGTGCCAACAGAATGTTTTCGCAATCGGAGGAGAAAACCGGTGATGAAATTTCATGAGAAGATCCCGTCGCAACGAAAAACGCCTTTGTTTTAATGATTGCCACTCCAATTCACGAATCATGTCTGTGACACTATCTCCCCTATTTCGCGATTATACAAAACGAGCTGCCCTTCTTTGTACTTCTTTGATGTCATCCGTCAGTCCAACCTGAAACGGATCCCACACCGCACAGCAATACTCCAGAATAGGGCGGACAAGTGTGGTGTAAGCAGTCTCTTTAGTAGACTTGTTGCACCTTCTAAGTGTTCTGCCAATGAATCGCAGTCTTTGGTTTGCTCTACCCACAATATTATCTACGTGATCGTTCCAATTTAGGTTATTTGTAATTGTAATCCCTAAGTATTTAGTTGAATTTACAGCTTTCAGATCTGAGTGACTTATCACGTATTTGAAATTTATCTGATTTCTTTTAGTACTCGTGTGAATAACTTCACACTTCTCGTTATTCAGGGCCAATTGACACTTTTCGCACCATACAGATATCTTATCTAAATCATTTTGCAAGTCGTTTTGATCATCTGATGACTTTACAAGACGGTAAATGACAGCATCATCTGCAAACAATCTAAGACGGCTACTCAGATTGCCTCCTATGTCGTTAATATAGATCAGGAACAATAGAGGGCCTATAATACTTCCTTGGGGAACGCCGGATATTAATTTTGTTGTATTCGATGATTTTCAGTCTATTACTACGAACTGTGACCTTTCTGACAGGAAATCACGAATCCAGTCGCACAACTGAGGCGATACTCCGTAGGCACGCAGTTTGGTTAGAAGACGCTTGTGAGGAACGGTGTCGAAAGCCTTCTGGGAATCTAAAAATATGGAGTCAATTCGACATCCCCGGTCGATAGCACTTATTACTTCGAACGCCTTACGGAAGCCAAGGAATACGGTACCTACCTGGGTGCCTGTATCTACTGCTTTGTAGCTCCTGCGGACGAACAAAGCAAGCCGGGTTTCACAAGATCGTTCATTTCGGAACCAATGTTGGTTCCTGTAGAGGAGATTTTCGCTTTTCAGTAATCTCGTAATACGTGAACCTCTTAGATGCCTCAAAAATCTACAGCACACCGACTTCAGAGGAATAAATCTATAGTTGTCTTCGTGTGATCAAAGAGTCTTCTCGAAAACTGCAATGGTCTGTGCATTTTTCCAACCATTAGGAACACTTAGCTCTTCTAGAGACCTATTGTGAACTGCTGTTAGAAAAGAGGCAATTTATTACTCTGTGTAGATTGGAATTGGTATCCCGTCAGATCCAGTGGCCTTCCTTCTGCTGAACGATTTTAGGTGCTCCTTTTTCCCTTGTTGGTCATTTATTTCTGTGGCTGTTTTTTTTTGTCGTTCGTGCGACAGTGTAAAGCCGTACTAAAGTGCGATATTCCTTAATTAAACTTAAGAGAGTAATAGACTTACCTTTGCTGTCACATGATAGCTAATGTTTGACCCTAACATTAGAGCAATTGCGACAAGTCGAATCATCAGCGATGGGGTTCCTCCACTTTGTAGTGAGATAGTCATTACTCGACCGTAAAAGTAGCACAGTTATTAGACAATAATTAAATGCAGAACCCATCACAACTATAACTGAAACATAGAGATTGAACTGGAAAGACCATGTTCAACGTATGTCTAATAAGAGGATATGTAGCGCTGCAGTACTATATACCCCAAAAGGAAAGACAAACGTTGGACGTCCCTTAAGGAGATGGTGTGAACAATGCTGGGGCGGAAGAGATCAAAGGGCGTAGTACTTAATGATGATGGAGAAGAATGTGTCCCTAAATGCGCAGAGAGATCGCAACACACGACTCCCTCGCGTCTTGCTGTCGGGGGAAGGCGGCTCGCAGCGTCACGCGTAAAGACTGGCCCAGCCCCGGGCGTGAATGTAAATGAAACTGATGTAGAGCCGCGCTGCAGACGAAATCAATTAACGCGCCGCGCATATCTCCGACGATTTACGCGCCTCTTAGCAGCCAAACAAAAACGACGCCCAGCGATAGCGGACCCAGGTGGGAGGGGGAGGGGGCAGGAAGAGGGAAGCTCGGGAAAAAAGAGACAGCTCGGTGGAGCGGCGACCGCCGTCGGCCGCCGACGGTGGCGCGTATCGCGGCAAACAGGTGTAGGGATAGCGCGGCGGTAATTTGCGGCGTATCTGTTGCGAGTGGGAAGCCGGGGCCGGCAGAAAAAGAGGGAGGAGGCATTCGCGGTGTGGCCAGCACGCGTCCACCCGAGCGGACGGCGCGAAAAACCGCGCCGCAAAAACGCGCTACACCATCTCATTCGGCCGTGCCTCCGGCGGCGGAATGCGCAGCATTTAAGAAATTTGTGGCTCATTCGCGTAAACACCGAATTCCTCTGCCGCCTTCCTCGATTATTTTGTTTGCTTATATTTCCATTGTTCCGTCGAGCGGCGGACGAGAGGCGGAACACGAAATGAGCGCTGCACTCAAGTCATAAAAAAAAGAGGCAGACACCTGTAGTAACTGTTGTAGAATTACTCCTGTGAGTGTTGTTTCACGTAAATGATTTCGGGCAGTTATATTCTCGTAACACACTCACACAACAAAAAACTGATCTAGAAAGAACATGGAAAAGAGACGTTGAAGAAGAACGCCGCTTCCGAATTACGAGCGTCTAAACATGAGTCAGTATCATCAACAATCACTCTCTTCTTTATAAAGGACTTCTGAAGACTTTTTCATCCATTGCAGTTTTTAGCTATAGTATCCAACTTAGGGTGGTGATAATCGATGAAACAACCGGTTTCCGGTTATATCGGTTTTCTTCCAAGCCAGTTTGACCTCACTGTTAAGACCGCCCGAAATAACCGGTTTCTGAAATAACCGATTTTTGGGATTTTTAGTCGTATTATTTCCTGTAATTAAGGTATAAATGGAACAAAGACTGAAAAATTTAGACTCATTCACTTTCAAGACACACTAAATCAAAATATTAAATTAAACAGGCAAGTAAAATAAACTTAGTCCGCTCGTCGTTCGTTGCTATTCTCGAAAAGTGGTAAGTAGTTGAATACACCACGAAATCAGCAGTAATCTGCTACTGATTCAAATTTTTTGAAACTCTCCTCAAAAATCATGTTATTATCGGGTATCATACCAATATTTAGGCATTACGGATAGCCAGTGCTAAAGGGTGAAAACCGAGGCTGAAGAACTCTATTTTTCGCGTTAATTTGTCCGTTTTCAAGGGCTGCAAGCAGGAAAAGGTACACAGACACCAGATCAGCTAGTCTGTGATTTTATTGTACACCAGGAATGAATTGTTACGTTTTTATTTCCTATTGTTATCCATAATTTCCTTCCTATTTTATCATTTCATAGAAGTGGAACACAGATCCTTCATCTTCTAAGGCAAATGAAACATTGCAGTTCTTTGTTACGTCACGTCATTAGAATAGTTCCAGACTAGTGTTCGTGCCATTCTCCAATACAACGGATGTCCAGCAGCGACGTCATGAAAGACCAGGTAGGACAAAGTCTCGCCTACTGCACGTACATGTCTAACTAAATTCACGACACCCAGCAGAAGGAACATTGTTGTCACGGCAATAATGTACCAATTATTAGGCCATGTGTTTGTTGCTAGTTTCTGTCAGAATTGTTATTAAAACAGCACTAATCGCTTTCCCATTGTCTATAATAACGCAATATTCCTGTCCAACACAAAAGTCTGAACTGTATATGACCCCGATGGGCCAGGAACGTCTTCATTATCATTCATCGCTAAATGCTTTGTTAATTAATACTAGACACACGTTTACTGAGTAGCTACAGTGCAACTGTTTCAACGTTGCGGGTGGCAGCAGTTGAAAACATTACGTCATAGTCACGAAGACTACCGACTTCTGCCAAATTGTGTCGAGCAGAACTAGGAAGCAAAGTGACTTCTGAAGGGACAGACGGTACCACCTGTCGTTTATTTATATCTTGTGGCTTTATTGTTTTGATTCTAGGAAATCATGTTTTAACAACCTGAGCTGTAAGTATTACAGCCGGCCTTTGTGGCCGTGCGGTTCTATTCGCTTCAGTCCGGGACAGCGCTGCTGCTACTGTCGTAGGTGCGAATCCTGCCTCGGGCATGGATGTGTGTGATGTCCTTAGGTTAGTTAGGTTTAAGTAGTTCTAAGTCTAGGGAACTGATGACTTCAGATGTTACATCCCATAGTGCTTAGAGCCATTTGAACAATTTGTAAGTATTACCACAAGCTTTCAGAAATCGGAAATTGTAATTTTTAAGGTTGGGTTGTTGGTGGTGGTGCTGCTGAGGGGGGAGGGGGGTTGTATGCTTGAAGAGTTGCATTTCAGCAGCAAAAATTTTAGAAATTAAGCACTGGGTGCATGTGCGTGATTGTCACGAATTAGTTCTGCGTAAAATGACAAATATGGGTAGCGTGAAAACGCGTGAAGCTATGAATCTGATTCGAGTGTCATCCTGAAAAATTTACAGAGTCCTACAAGTGCCCAAAGCTACGCAATAAAAATATTCGCCAGAATGTAATTGAAAATCTGTATTAAATACGCTCGGAATTCCAGAAAATGCAAGTCAGAGGAAAGTTCACGTCGAGAGGAATTCAAAAAGCCTAAAATGGCCAATCCAGAAAGAATGCGAGAGCTATGGCAATGTCGAAAACGAAATGGAGAAACGACCAAAAATATGTCACATACCTTTCCCATCGGGAATAGAACGACCAAGCACAATCTAAAATTAGGCTTTATTTGTTCTGTGATCATTATATTACTTTGTTTAACCACTGTATTAAATATATTAGTTCCTAAAGTACATACTAATACTAAACACTTTTATGGTTTTATATCGACAGTTTCATGAAAAATCTACTGCGCGGACCTGAACTCCACTCACAGAAATTTAATTTCAGTATTTGATCTACTTACCTTCCATTAAATCGCCGTCTATTTTCTTATCTAACTTAATAAACCTCTAAAACGGCGCACATTTCAAACTGCAAGTTGCCTGTATAACGACTTCCATGGGTGAACAACAATTCGACTATCAATATTTCATGTAATCATTCAACGAATTTAAAATTTTAAAATGCTGTCATAAGCTACTCATTAAGGCTTATAGTCTTAGCTTAAAACAATGAGTCTAGTATTAAAATTAAAAACTGCGCATATGTCGTGAAGCACCATAACTCACAGTGTGTTAATTACCAAAACTGTATTCATTTCGTATTTGAGAATGAGAGCATTTAACGGATTCCAACAAACTTTTCACACAATTTCAAACCGACAATAAACTTTCTGTCTCTGGCACCCTCCACAAAATAAAGAAAAGAAAGAAGTTTACTGCTTACTACAGTCTTGCTGTTCATACAGTAAAACTCCAGCACCAGATTTTTTTTTTACACCTAATTCTATTCGGAAAGGATGCCGACATGTACCACTGAATTTACCTGTAAAGTCACATCAGTGGACTACGCGCCATTCAGGAGATGTGATGTTTTATAGAGGGACGTCTGATTCATTAAAGAATTTGGGGGTGGAAGGGATTACTGGTGTCCTAGAATGAAGCAAGAAACTTGCATGGTAATTTAATGAATGCCATTATTTACATGTTTTAAATATATGTTTAATCATTCTTGCATGGTATAGTACCCGAAAGTTACTTTATTAACGCTACCTGTTTCACTCAAGTAGCTGACCATACTAAGGTACAAAAAGCTTAGGCATTAACTACAGGACATACGTCCAGTCACCGATATTTGTATCATTTATGAGCACACAGGTTGTTCCAGAAAAGTTGCGATAATTTTCAGGGGGTTGTAGAGGATGTCTTCTGAAACAAATCGAAGATTGGAACTCGCGTCCGGAAACGTGATCCAACGACTATAGGCACTGGCGCCTTCTGCTAGTCCACCCCTTCGACAGCAAACGTGACGGATCGTAGGCGGAACGTCCTACTATGTTGTTTGTTATTCAGTGACAGCAACTAATTGCCACGACCGTCAGTGGAGATGATGGAGCTATCTGCTGCATAGGCAAGCATTGTCTCCTGTGAATGTAATGCTCTGTTGCCTCGGTGGATGCCGCCTTGAATACGTGTTTCCATCTGCAGTTTAGCCGGCTGCGGTGGCCGAGCGGTTCTAGGCCCTCTAGTCCGGAACCGCGCGACTGCTACGGTCGCAGGTTCGAATCCTGCCTCGGGCATGGATGTGTATGATGTCCTTAGGTTAGTTAGCTTTAGGTAGTTCTAAGTTCTAGGGGACTGATGACCACAGATGCTAAGTCCCATAGTGCTCAGAGCCATTTGAACCATCTGCAGTTTATTATTCCTTCGTACACTGATTTTAGAGGGCCCGGGAGAAAAATAAACTGCACGTGACAATCCGTGTCTGAAACCATCATCCACTAAAGCCACAGAGCATCACATTCGTAGGAGACAAGGTTTTTCTACGCACCGGCTAGCTCCATAGTCCCCTGACGATTGACTGAATACCAAACAATATTTCGAGACATTCGACCTACGGTGCGTGAGCGTATGAAGTCACGTTTGTTGCAGCAGGGGTCGCGCAGTGGCAGGTGCCGGCTCCTATAGCTTCGACGCTCTGGAGCTTCGTTGGATGACGTTTCCGGATACGGGTTCCTAACCTCGAATTGTCCCTTCGGACGCTGTCTACAACCCCTAGAACTTTGTCGCAACAGCTCTGGGGCACCCATTATATGTGATTCTGATATTGAAGATAATGATTGGATACATGTTCTTTCATTAACATTTTTATGGTTCAGCATCGTCTGTCGTTTGACCTAAGCTGTTAGTGTTAATAAAGTGACACGTGAATCGTACAGTTATTGTGCTAAATCACGATGTATTAAAAAAAACATCAAAGGCCTGTCTTCAGTCGATTCGCCTTAGAACATGTCCGACCATTTGTATTTCATTTTCATCAAAATTATAATTTCGTATTCCACTTCATATTATCCCTGGAATAGTTTTTTACTCCTATCTCTTCTAGTAATTCACAACATGCACATATCAATATCTTGATGAATAGCCTTCAGTTTTTCTATGAAGTGGCTTTACATTAAAAGTCCGTATCACACAGTCATGAGTCAAAACTAGTATAACAAATTGCTTTTAAACTCATCGGAATCTCATTTCAAAAATTCTATTTAGTAGACCTTCTGCAGCTACATGATTACTATGCAGTTCATGTGTGTTTGTCAGAGTATTCATTGGACCAGTATCAGACCGTTTCTCTACTGTTTCGGTCTCGAACAGCGCATGGGAAAAACGAGTACGTAAGTGTCTGCGTACGAAATCTAAATCTATCTTTTTTATGATGGTCATTTCTCTATTTGTGGACAATTTTAACGAAATATTTTCGCCTTTAGAGAAGAAAGCCAATGATTTAAATCTCGGGAACAGATATTGCCGAAAGAAAAACGCCTTTGTTTTGATGATTTCCATCTCAAATCGCTTATCAAATCAATGACACCCTCTCTCTTTTTAACGATACTACAAAACTTGCTGTCGATCTTTGGACTTTTTGAACTGCCTCCGTGAATCCTATATGGTAAAGATCACGTACCACGTAGAGGTTCTCCAGAAGAGGTCGTACAAGCATAGTATAGGTTGTATCTTCAGTAGATTTGTTGAATCTTCTAAATGTTCTGACAATAAAATGCAGTCTTTGATTCACCTTCAACATAAAATTTTCTGTGTGACGGATGCAATTTAAGCTGTTCGTATTTGTATTCCTTTGGCATTTAGTTGAATCGACAACCTTTAAATTTGTGTGACTTACCGTGTAATCGAAATGTAACAAATTCCTCTCAGAATTCATGTAGAAGACCAGATATGTTTAACTGACAAGAATCAGCTTCCACTTTTCCCACCATTCAGATAGTTTTGCCTCTGGTTTTGGTCTTCTGGTAAGTTTACTAAACAGTAAATGTCACCATCCTCTGCAGTCAATCTAAGAGGGCTGCTCAGATTGTCCCCTAAATCCTTTATAAAAATTAGGAACAGCAGAGGGCCTATAACACTTCCTTCGGAAACTAGAGATATAAATTCTGTTTCATTCGATGACATTCCGTCAGTGATTATGATCTGTGGCCATCCTGTCCTGAAGTCACAAATCCTGTCGCACAGCTGAGCGATACTCCGCAGGCACACAATTTGACTAGAAGCTGGTTGTGATGAACGGTATCAAAAGGCTTCCGGAAATCTAAAATATGGACTTAACTTGAGATCCCCTGTCGATAGCACTCGTTACTTTATGTAATTAAAGAACAATTTACGTTACATAAGAAGGATATTTTCTTAATCCAAGCTATTTGTCAGTAGATCGTCTTCTTCAAGGTACAATTCAATGGATATTACTATTTCCTTTCTTGTTTGTTGGCCTGACCTGTGCATCTTTCCAGTCCTTAGTACGGATCTTTTGTTAGCGAGCGGTTGTATATGATTGCTAAATATGGAGCGCCGAACAGAACCTTACTGATGTAGTCTGTATCGAAAGACTTCTCTTCATTGACTTAAGTTGCTTCGTTATATCGACGGTATCTACTCCTGAGTTACTCTTCTTGGCAGCTGTTTTTGACTCGAGCTCAAGAACATGTACTGCATTTTTTTCTGATGAAGAAATTTCGGAATAACGTGTTTAGCAAGCCCGATTTAGTGACACTGTCGTCGGTAAATTACCATTACTGTCGCACAGTGAAGGTACTTATTGCGTCTTGCCCCTGGCGTACTTTACGTACGACGAAAGTCGTTTTGTATCTTTCTACTCGTTTAATTCAACTGAAGGGGACAGAAAAGAGTAACTGGCAGCGTATAAAATGTTACGTTGTCAATAAAAACATGTTAACGGAAGGTAATAAATGTTACACAGGCCCACTTGTCACTCTGTTCTTTCGCAATTGGTTTCTTAGCAACAATATCACTTTTCTCAAAAGGTTACAGAGAAACGAGAGCAGATTTTGTAATTATTATTGCGAAACAGATAACATCATTTACATTTGATGAGTAAAGTGATACATCACTTGGTAACACTGATAAAAGTCTTGAGAAGTAAGAAGGAAATCTTTTTTTTATTTATTTTTTCATTGGGAGATAGCTGCCCTGTAATATCGGGATGATACAACAGGAAGATACTTTGTAACTAACCACAGCCTAAACCGACATTTTCCGATGTTTTGCTTCTGCCAGGAGAACAAATGTGACTATTTCCTACTACCGGTTAATAAAACCAGAAACTATAAGGAA
Source organism: Schistocerca americana (assembly GCF_021461395.2). NCBI lineage: Eukaryota > Metazoa > Arthropoda > Insecta > Orthoptera > Acrididae > Schistocerca > Schistocerca americana. The sequence goes on from NC_060126.1 coordinate 360,922,913, forward strand.
AAGAATACTAATTTTTTGCATAATTTTATGACCTAAGCAATGCATTGACGTAAAATATCAACGTATACTACAAAGAGAAAAACAGAGGTGACCAACAAGACGTGTTTTGTTCTACGAAAATTTTCATGCAAGTGCTAGGGTCACTGTACGACTAATTTAGGCGTACCGGTACTTTTGTAAGATAAGCAAAATACGAGGAGACGACAAGAGGGAGATGCCAAGTGTTACGAACATAAATCATAAAACAGTACTTCGGTGACAAGATAATTTCGTCCTACAAGGAAAAAATCGAAAATAAAAGTCCTGTGTAAAACTAAAATATCGAGTTTGAATCAGCGATTCCTGTAATGTTTCGTAAATAATTAAGTTGATTGCTTTATAAAGATATTCTACTCTTCGTATCTATAACTCAAATTACTTGTGTCTTTTTAAATCATTTCTTTTGCACTGTTCACTGTCGGTAAACAACAATCACAATTTTTGCAATGACGAATATGAGAGTCAAGTTCTTACAAGAAATACGCGAGAAACAGGAATCCGTAAAAACTCATTACATCCGTCATGCAAAATCGAAAAATTCTCTACAGCCCTAAAAAAATCAGCGAATGGGATTAGACGTGACTTCGGATTTTTAGTTAACTGGTTTTCAGTTTGGTCGTTGCATATTCCACAACGTTTCTTAGTTTAAAACGTGCTGGATAACGTTAATGGGTAGATGTTTTCGGTTTTAATTGTCCAAAATGACTGTCGCTATCGTGGAAACCAATGAGACTAATGATGTAGTATTTCTGTAATGGGATAGGACGAAGTTCTGGGTTTAAGCCCCGTCGCGCAAATTGTTTTAAACCACCAGCAATTTCCTTATAGGCGTATCGGTACAGAATGAAAGATTCATTTCGGAAAATATAATTTCTGCGTAGGTGTGTAATAAAATTCATTTTGGAGTATAAAGGATCCGTTTCTCTTTTAGTTATTATTCGAAACATAAATATTTGCCATGCATTGTTCGTTTTATTGAGAACCGTACCATAACAAATTAGCCACGTCTTTTCAAATAAAAATGATAAGTTATTTATTTTAATATCTGGTAGAATCTTCAGCCCTCAAGTAATACGGATTCTGGTACTGCATATATCTGACATTAAAATGTGTGCCGCGCTGTGATACAACCTCGGATAAAAAGTACTGCTAAACTGACAATGTAAATCGTTGTGTTGAGAGCAGGAGGAGAAGGAGGAGATTAGTGTCGTCGACAACGTGATCATTAGTGACGGAGCACAAGTTCGAATTAGAGAAGGATAGGGAAGGAAATCGGCCGTACCCTTGTCAAAGGAACCATCCCGGCTTTTACCTTGAGCAGTTAGGGAAATCACGGAAAACTTAGATCAGGATCGCCGGACGCAGGTTGGAACCATAGTCCTCCCGAATGCGAGTCCAGTGTGCTAACAACTGTGCAGGAGGGAGTTTTCAGTGAATGCAAAAGGCCTGAGTTCTAGCAGAGCTCCGCAGACAACTTTAACCTGAACAGGTTAGCTGCAAGAGGAAAGCGATCGTGGCAGACCAAGGGAAAGACGTGGGCCCTAACAGACAATAAAAGGCCTAATACAGAGCGTACGGAGAAAAAGAGGTACTGGTTGTGGTAGTAGTAGAAGTAGAAGAGGAAGAAGAAGAAGAAGAAGAAGAAAAAGGAGAAGTCGGGAAAAAATAGTTTTTCTTATGTAGAACAAGCTAATTTTATATTTTCTGTCTTAAGTATGAAAAAGTTTTACCGGCGGCCAAGAGTAAGTAGAAGCAGTACTACTTAAGAGGCGGGTATGATGAGTAATGAAAAAAGTTGCAGTGAACAAAGATGGAAATCAAACATAGAAACTTAAAATAGAAAATATAAATATTTTAATTTGGTCTTTGTGTTGTCCTCAAGTATATGAAGAACGTTTAAGCCCTGGTATAATCACTTAACAACATTCTAAAGGGACGCACACCGCAAACGCAGCTTGGCTGTTCAAATAACGGCCATTCTTTTCCATTACTGCCGTTCGCATTGACTGGTTCGGGTGGCGTGCAACATATTGCCTCTAGTAAGTCAGAGGCTCTGTACCGTTCGACTGAATACAGCTCGAAAGTTTAAGCATCCGAAGTAGGACATCAGAATTTTCAAGTCGTCATGCTTAATTGTATCAGTTTTTTGTAAGTGTATCAATTTGCTTGAGACAGAGCCTTTGAGGAAATGCGGGTAAATCAAGCTATTTATTAAACATAACAGAGCCGTTACCTGATTCAGCCACGAAAGATTCATTTACAGACGGCTGTAAGTGTTTTATATAATGTCCTCCACTCTATCGCAGTCTGATGTTGAAAATTTTAGTCTTGAAATTGTTAAAGCTCTTTTTTGTTAAAATACACAGAGAAAACAGTGGTGGGCGATTGCTGTTAATTGCTACGTGAAATTACCTGTGTTTGTAATTAATTGTTCCAGCAGCTTCCTCTTTAGTGTACGGCATCAGAAGTATTCAGGAATTATCCTGCTGGCGTGTTCCGTGCAAAGCCACAGATCAGCATGCGTAGTCTTCAGGAGGGAATGAGTTACGTCCGGGCAGTCGTTTATGAGGTCTGATTAAAGCCCTGAAATGGAAAAATTAACGTTAATAAATATCATGTAATGAACCACTTTTCAGCTTTGTAATTTCGTAAGTCATAAATCGCACACTGGCAAGAAAAGTGGCACAAGTCAGAAAACGGCATCTTTAATTTATGTCATCGGAGTTCCCTAACGTGGCCGAAGATATAATCGAATTTTCTGCCAGTAATACTCACTTGAAATTTAAAGGAGGCTGATACTATTTCATTACAAGTGTTATATAATTAATTCCTGAACCAGAGATTTTTCAAGTATTGAATTTTTGAGTTGAGTCGTTGTTCTTACCAGGGTGCGATGTGCCCTTGAGGAAGGAAATTGGAACAGCACCTTTTATTTCTAAATACAATATAAAGGGTTTTTACCTACAGCCAGTTGCTTATTGTTTTCTTTCCAGCGTCTAATGCAAAATTACACAAATAGAAGTGTAGGAAGAGTTTACATAGACAGTATGAATATATTAAAAAGAATAAAAGAATACAGTTAGAAAATGTTATCCGATAGAAGGCTGACAAGATGAAGGTATGATATTTAAATTACGACCAGAATATAAAAAAATTAAGGGAAATGTATCTGCGCTACGTAGTGAAAGACAAGAAAACCAGGACAGATTCACACAGTCTACACCTATTTACTGATTCGATATGAACGATAGATGACAACAAGTTAAATTCCTCTACGGCCTCTTCCACCGCTTGTTCGTCACGCAAGAAACATGCCAATGCACATCTACTAAAGTTCTGTGCAAACGTGAGGATATAACGTGCCCCCTTTTGTACGTTACAGTCATATTAAAAATTCTGTCGAGTTAAGTGTTATTCGCATGGTGACACACTGAAAAGAAAGTTTCTAGTTGCCGGATTTGAATGTAACAATTCGACGTCTGGATTCGATATGAAAGTGTATGGCAATTACATATTGGAGAAAGTGAGCTAGAACTCAAAGTGCGTAAGATGCTACATTCGCATTCTGAGAGAGAAAAGTTGATATACCCATACAGCAAACGTGATTTGGACTTTTATACTTCTAAAACTTTTATCCGTTATGGATTTGTAACACTGGCATTATGTTGCAGTGAGAGGATAGGCTGACAAGTTTGATAAAAAATATCTCAGTACATTACAATTTTCTCTTAAAAACAGAAAGGTGTATATCAGTATATACTTCGCTGATTAGATGCATTTGGACTAACGAGATTCTTTTCTCTGTGGAAATTCGGAAGTTTTTAGGGATAACATATAAGCGGAAGGTAGTCCACAACTTATGCAGGAACCAGACAACAGTTATAATAGTCGAAGGAGGTGATAAGTAGGTCATAACTGACAAAGAAGCGCGACAGGGTCGCAGTGTCTCCTCCTTGTTATTCCATCTGTATAACGAGTGAGATTTAAAGAAAACCAAAGAAAAATTCGGATCGAGATATTTGCCAATGAAATTAGAATCCTGTCACAGACAGCAAAAGAAGGCCAGTTGAGCAAACCTTGTAGCGTCGTGAAAAGAGGTTGTGAAATGGACGTCACCAAAAAAAATCTAATGGAGAGTAAATGAATTAAGACAGGTTAGTCTGAGAAATTTCGTGAAAAATGTCGAACTAAAAGTAGAAGCCAAATGTTGCTTCTCGGGCAGCAGAATTTCTTACTATGGCCGAAGTCAAGGGAATATACCATGCAGACTGGCAGTAGCAAGAAAAGGGTTGCCGCAAAAGAGAAATTTTTTTAACATCGAATATAAATTTAAGTGTTACGAAGTCTTCTCTGAAGGTTTTTGTCTGAAGTCTTGCTTTGTACGGAAATGAAACGTGGATGATAAACCGTTGGGACACGAGAACACAAGTTTTGAAAAGTGACGCTAAATTAGAATTCTGAAAATTAGATGGGTAGATCGAATAACTAATGAGAATGTAATGAATCGAACTGGCAGGAAACGATATTTATGGCACTGCTTGACTAAAAGATGGGTTCGATTAATACGCTATATGCTGCGGCATCAAGAAACAGTCAACTGTGTGGGGTAAAAGAAGTAGAGAGAGTTCAAGGATTGAATACAATAGGCAGGCTCAAATTGATGTAGGTTGCAGTAGAGCAGAGATGAAGAGACTTGCGTAGGACAGACACGGTGGAGAGCTTCATCAAATCAGTCATTGGACAGAAGATCACAACAGCAGCCTGCCCCACTATTCTCTGTTTCCGAGAGTTCGTCTATTGTGCAATTTGTGAAGCGGCGGACAGATGACGTAGCAGCCGCTGGGTACCTGCGAGGTACAGTTTGTGAACTTTCTTTTACCCTCAATTGACGCTTTGTTGTCATTAAGTGGTCGGTTAGATTGTAGGCCAGAGAGTGCGTTAATAATATTAACAACATAGATACAACTGTGTGTAAGGTGCAAGAGGGCGACTTTACACTAACACGAGAAACGAAATTCAATAATGAGACAGAAATCGGGCGACCTTTTTGTGGCAAGGCGAAAATAATGGACACAGTGGCCTGTTTTTAACTGTAAAAAAGTGTACTATCACAACGGATATGAACTGTGACATCAGATTTGAAAAATTTTACTGTGAGGCTGGACAAAGCAGTGTACAATTAGTTTTCTTTTGACACTAACAGAGATCTCAAAATTCTTGAATTTCCCTAGAGTATGAAGGTGTCGCGTCTCAAAATAGACCTATCAACTTGTCAGTAAAGAATTTTCACCTTTCCGAATTGAATACGGAGATGGTTTTATTACGCTGAGTTCTGCTACTTCACGCAACTACAATTTCGAGAAATGTAAAGGAAGTCGACGACCATCTGTGGGAAAATCGTAATGGAACGTAGTAAGATTGTGACACGCTACTTTGTATTACAATGTGGACTCAATCGATATTTATATTTTTAGTTATGGAATGTAGATTACGAGACTCGACTGCAGCAGACGAGAATCCAGGCCAGGTGCTAACCTACCGCCAGAACACTGGAGCAACATTTCTTTACAAAGTTTAATATCTGCAGACGTGCTCACAGGTAACAGACTTGCGGATACAGAGGGGGTAGTGAAACAGATAAGGTACCTGAGAGCGCTACGTGGAGGGGTGTATCATTTTTCTTTTCAGCCCAGACCTCTGTCAGGAGTAGTGGTACAATGTACCCTTTGCCGTGCACCATACAGTGACCAACACCGATTGAGGTGACGTAGTGGTTCTGACACGGATGGGTTGTAATCCCTACAAATCTAAGTCCCGTGTGAAGATCGTTACCTCAATCGGTGTGGACCGGTAAAGTACACATTTAGATGTAGCGTATTACGAGCTAACATCTCGATCAAGTGTACGGCACAAACAAGACGACTCTAAGGGCTGCGCACAAGTTGAAGGAGCTGGTAGAGAAAACGAGAGGACCAAATATAGCAGCTCCGGATCAGAAAATTACGGTCTTGGCAACAATCCTTAGCCAGTAAAAGCTTTGCGGAAGTTAAGGTGCATGCGCGTTGGTTGTCACTGTTATTTCCTACGGTCCAAAGATAATGCACTGTTCACTAAACAATGTTGTACACTGCTGAAGGGGATCAAAATTCCGACCACCATGTTTAATACGGGCACAATATCGTAGAAATTTCTGACGCAGTCCACCAAGTACACCAGGCGTCGTACAAACCTCATCAGACACTATAAATATCCTGGTGGGAACGGTTTCTACGTCGGGAACTAGACTCACATACACAAGACTTTTGATAAATCGAGAGGCATCCGATCAGCGGAGCGATGAAACCACCCGATCTGGTCCAACGGCTGGGTTGTGTGACACTGAATACGTCACGTTCAAAAATGGTTCAAATGGCTCTGAGCACTGTGGGAGTTAACATCTGTAGTCATCAGTCCCCTAGAACTTAGAACTACTTAAACCTAACTAACCTAAGGACATCACACCCATCCATGCCCGAGGCAGGATTCGGACCTGCGACCGTAGCAGTCGCGCGGTTCCGGACTGCTAGACCACCGCGGCAATACGTCATGTACTTGCACGTTAGATCCTAGCGGCACACCAACGGACGGAACGTGTTTGAATGACAAGCAGTTATAAGAGTACGTACTCAGAAATAATACATTATCTTTGATCACCTTACGTGCCATTGGGGGTGCTGTGTGGCCACGCAATTGGACCTCCCCTTCCGATCCAACGCCTGGGATATATGGCATTCAGTATGTCACGTACCTGGAGATCTTAACGGCATACCAAGAGACGTAACAGACTTGTACGACATACAGTCGCTCGTACACAGGAACAGTACGTTATCTGTGGTGAACTTACGGCGCGTTATTGTTGTTGTTCCTGACATTCTAGATTTTTCGCTGGCTTCGGTGTACTTCCAAGGCCTCAAGTTATTGCTACCAATTTGTTGTGCAAGGAAATACAGACTTTGTCGAAAATTTCACTGATCAAATCTTCTTGAGTTATCAACCGAGCCGCGACGATGTGTTGCGGGAACGTTTCGACGAGTTCCCTACGCGTCATCTTCAGGTGAAGTCACTTTCGTAGGAAACTCGTCGAAACGTTGCACCAACACATCTGCTCTGTTGATAACCCGAGAAGATTTCATCGAAGTTCTCGTATTCCGACTCCTCCATCTGATCCTTCAGTTTGTGCACAACATTACGCGTAACGCGTACTCGGACGCCGCGAAGGCTGTTCGAGGCAGTCGCTAGGTTCGGTGCAGCAGGTGCAGGCAAAACAGCGGCTAAAATTCCGCGCTAGGCCCGGAGCGCAGCAACTTCCTCCGCCTCCGGGACGGCTGGCCCCCCATTGGATTGAGCGCCTCCCACGGGCGCCGCAACGGCGCTTTGTAGGCGATCTTAATCAGTCCGCGCGGTGGCGCCCCTAATTTAGGGCACTCGTTAAGTGGCGCGAGGCGTAATGACACAGAAAATGGACTCGCGCCGTGTCGCTGCCCCCGCCTTAACGAGCGCTGACCGGAACCCGATGCTATCGCGCACCTGGTCCTGCCCCGTGCTGCCGTCGCTCGACCGCCGCGGCGGTGTCTAGGCGCCGCTCTCACAATGCGGCAGAGATCGCGAGCAAGTCTGTGGTGTTTATACGTTCAAATGGTTCAAATGGCTCTGAGCACTATGGGACTTAACTTCTTAGGTCATCAGTCCCCTAGAACTTAGAACTACTTAAACCCAACCAACCTAAGGACATCACACACATCCATGCCCGAGGCAGGATTCGAACCTGCAACCGTAGCGGTCGTGCGGTTCCAGACTGTAGCGCCTAGAACCGCTCGGCCACCCCGGCCGGCGTTTATACGTGATGGAGAAGGTAAACAACTTGATGATAAAATCAGAGCGGGCTAGGGGCCTTCGAATCGAACAATTTTTCGCGAATAGAAATAGATTGCAAATGTTCCTTTGACGAGCTATGGCCATGAAGTGACTACAGCTCAACGATGAGAGCTCGTAAGCTTGTCCTATACGCGAACGTTTTTGGCCGCGTCTGCGAGGGCGCGAAAATCATTCACAACGTGCTAGGAATTTTCGAGAGGGTACGCCAGTCATTTCTTCCAATATGTGTGCGTTTAAGAGGATTTTACGTGAAGAGGTAAACAGTCTTGGCTGCGAAACAGGCTTTATTATTTTACATTTTGCCAATAAAGCGTTTCGCCTTGTTTAAAGCATCTTCAGATTTGCTGGTAAAACAGATGCATATAGCATTCTCGGACTCCACGCCACCTCAATTCAGAGTAAAGCCTCAAGCTTTCTGCGATTACCGCCATTGTCTTCGTTACTCCTGGCGAAGCCGATGGAGGTAACCGTCGAAAGCTTGAGGTTTTACCCAGAACTGACATGGAAAGAAGTCCGAAAATATTTTATACAACAGTGTCGTGATGAAAGACTTTGTTCTCGTGGCACAACGGCTGTTAAATACACGTAGGCAGCCGTATATGCAAAAGTCTTAGCAGGCAAACACCGTTGACAGTATTACGGTATACTGATAACTTTTACTTTACGGACCGTCTGACTGCAACTGAATGAAACACAATTTTCGTGCCAATGAACCTATAAGTACGTCGACCAAAATGTAAACTAAATAGCAAAAATATGTACATATTCCAGGCCACTGAAGATGCCTTGGAGAAAATAAAGGCGAAATGCGTATATCACGAAAATTGTGTTTCATTTAGTTGTAGTCAGACGGTCCATTACCAGTATACCGTAATATTACATGCATCTGAGGAAGACAGGACTACAAAAATTGAAAACCGTTGTCAATATTTTGAGAACATTGCCCGGTGCACTGTTATAACATATGCCAGTTAACCGGAAGCCTCGTTTAAAATACGTTTAAGACATCAGTAAGTAGTTGCCATTGTCGAGTGTTAAGAGAGACTTCGCGCAGTGCCCTTGCAGAGTATATAACACAGTCCAAAACATTTACATCTGTTTAAGTTCAATGCCTAGTATTATGTGCGCTGCCAGAACATGGACAACAGCATTTCTTACATGTTAACTTTTTGTCATTCATCTCTGTGGACCTGATAGCGGTTTTGGTGTCTTTTGAGCTGCGCTATATTTTGTGCTAGAGCTCTGCGCAATGTCTCTCGAAATTCGGCAACGGGAACTGCCTGCTGAGGTCTTTAATGTAATTTAAGCGTGACTTCCTGGGAAGTCACACTGCTTTTTATCAGGGCACCAAGCAAAGCTCTTAAAATAATGACAACGGTGTTTGTCTGCTAAGACACATACATGGACGGCTGTCTATGCGTTTAACACCTGTTGTGCCAGGAAATCCGAAGATACCTTAAACAAGGCGAAATGCATTATTGACAAAGTATAAAATAATAAAGTCTCTTTTGCAGACAACTGTTTAACTCTTTAAAAGATTTATACTTGTTGCTGTATCATCCAGCTATTAATTGGAAAAAGACTTTATGTGAGTTGTTTGTTGTAGCTCTAGGTGCCTAGCCTCACGTATTACTTCGTAGACGTATCACTCTGCTTTAGACTGTGTAACACAAGGATTGGGCCAGAAGCGAGCTTCTGAAGAAGAAGCACTTCAACAACCGGCAACTCTGAAAAGTAGCCACCAGTGTATGGAAATAATATTAACTCAATATGTCAACAAGATGATAGGGCTGGTGAAAAAAGAAGACGATACTTAAGCACACCAGAAAAGAAAGGCCACCCTAGATAAATCATTACATCATTTAATACCATGTAATTCCACCCACTGTTAAATGAAGAGGATAGGGTGGATAGGTGGGAAGAGTACAAGAGTACAAGAGAGAAGATTTGTCTGACGTGATAGAAGAAGAAACAGGAGTCGATTTCGAAGATATAGGTGATTCAGTATTAGAATTTAAAAGAACTTTGGAGGACTTAAGATCAAACAAGGCAGAAGGAATAGATAACATGCCATCAGAATTTCTAAAGTAACTAGGAGAAGTGGCAAGAAAATGACTATTCACGTTGGTGTGTAGAATGTATGAGTCTGGCGACTTACCATCTGACTTTCGGAAGAATATCATCCACACAATCCCGAAGACGGTAAGAGCTGACAAGTGCAAGATTTATCCCACAATCATCTTAACAGCTCATGCATCCAAGTTGCTGACAAGAATAATATATAGGAGAATGGAAAAGGAAGTTGAGGACGTGTTAGACGACGATCTGTTTCGCTTTAGGAAAGGTAAATGCGCCAGGGAGGCAATTCTGACTTTGTGGTTGATAATGCAAGCAAGATTAAAGAAAAATCAAGACACGTTCGAGAATGTCAAATGATGCAAGATTTTCGAAATTCTGAGTACTGTGGGGGGTAAGCTACAGGGAAAGAAGTGTAATATACGACATGTACGAGAACCAAGAGGAAAGAATAAGACTGGAGGATCAAGAGCGCAATGCTGGGACAAAAATGTATCAGGAAGTACTAAAACTACAAGCTCAATATAGGAAGACTGGAGTTAAGGAGTGAGTACCGAGAATATTCTGTGTCAAATAAGCGACAAATGGAGCGAAAGAAAATCTTAGGTGATATTTAGACAAAGCCAGGAGAACTGGTACCATTGATTAAATTCATACTCTAACAAGACGTTTTGGCTGGAAAGTAATCAAGAAATAAAGGAGAACGATTTTGTGCAATAAGCAGCCTATTTAGTGCTGAATATGTATTATGGATAAAAAAATACCTAAGACCAACCTGACGAGGAGTACTGCAACGAGAGTTTATAATGAGAGTGCTTTCTTATTGCTAAAATTGTGAGGAAACGCAGCTGCAGAAATGAAAGAAAAATGTTGACCCTTAAACAGATTTATACTATCTTGCCGAAGCAATACAGACGCCAGATGAAACACAAGCTCCATTGGTAACTGATGTCAATAAGAAATGGAGGAAGATATTTGTGAAATTGTTCGTCTAGATTATGTCGTATTTTGAAACGCAGACAGTAGCAAACTGAGAACTGTGATACCATAACTGGATATTTAAAATTGAGTGGATAGGTACACCACTAAATAAAGACTACTAGAGAGAAATCTACCGAAAACTCTTACCAGTAACGGAGATTCTGGAATAAGCAATAGAAGGGTAGACCTGAAGAGGAGGGAGAGATAAAGCAAAATATTTGTAAGAGATAATACAGAAAATGGTCAAACATTGTATGCGGGGATCCAAAGTTTAACACAAGTGGGAAGATATGAGGGAGACGAGCAAACAGTAAAAATCGTAGATGGAACTCAAAATAGTTAACAGTTCTGTTAATAATCGAAGTGTATGTTTGGTGTAGAAATATGGGTTGAAAGTAACATGTCTCATGGCACTTGAGTGAAATTTGCCTTCATCGAGCGGTGTTGTACGTGGAAGTGCCATTTAGTTCCTTCTCTCTGACTGCACTTGAATTATGAGCGGCTGGTAGCTACTTGTTAGCGGAATGTAGGGTTCAACCAGCACGTGTGTTATGTTCAATACTGCTATGAAATGACGAAGAACGAATAGCAGTCGGTTAGCAACATTATTCGGTGCGTTGGGCTTGAGCCTGTCGTTGTGGTCATTGTTCTTGTAATGTTCCACAGGGTGTTTCACACGCCATTATACAAAATAGTCCTATCTTTAGTCACTGATGCAGATGGCACTGATACGCACAACTATCTGTCTGAGATACCACCTTGTAAGTATGTTAGTATGTAAATTATGTGCAGTGAGCGGGGTAAATTACCACCCTGATGAAAGCTGCTCCCACTAGCGATCAAAAACGTTGGAATATTATGCACCACGTTGCGCTCACACACTAACAAGAATTTTATTAAAACTGACGCTGATCGTAACAGCTGTGTTCATGACTGTTCTATATGACAGTTGCTACGAGACCATGGTGGTCGA